>NC_081180.1:198664808-199023145 GCF_029867415.1 Vicia villosa | reverse complement strand
GTCAAGCATATCAAACTGGTGGCTTGGTTGTCAAACGCATCATCTTACCACAAGGTGATCCCAGAGGCAAATGGACTCCCACCTACGAGGGACCATTCATAATCAAGAAAATATTCTCCGGCGGCGCCATGTTGCTTACCACCATGGATGGCGAGGATTTCCCACACCCTGTGAATGCTGACATAGTCAAAAAATACTTCTCTTAAAAAAAACAAAAACAGCTCGCTAAGTTGAAAACCTGAAAGGGCAACTTAGGCAAAAATGAGCGTCTCGGTGGATTGAAAACCCGAAAGGGCGGTCCAGGCAAAAATTAGAGACTAAACAAATACTATCCCGGTAGGCTGAAAACCTGAAAGGGCGGCCTAGGCAAAAGTTAGGGAATGAAGCATACAACTGTGTTCCGTTCAGCTGCCTACTCACCATCAAGATTCAACACCTCAAAGACACCGATCAGTCTAATCACTTTCTTCCAACAAGTGAGGGATGAGATGCTCGAAGACAGATTGGCAATAGCAGAGTTGAAACTTGACTGGATCATTTTCACATAGCTATTTATCTTCATAAATATTTTTCAAAACTTTCTGACAGTTTCCTACTTCTAGGATTGTTGTCTCCCTGTGCTAACCCGCCTATCATGGCTCTTTTCAATGCAGCTCTTTCAAAAATCACTATTTTCATTTCTTCTGTTTAAATACGTAAGCATCCCAATGATAATTTTGAATGAACATATACATTTGAATATGATTGATGTTTACCAGGAAAAACAGGAATGGCATTCAGGAAATGTCCCGATCATCTGGACATCATTCCATCAGAAGGAAATCACCAAGAGAAACGCATTTCTCAGCAAATTCCTCAAAAAGATTTTCTCTTCAAAAGAAGTCTTATTCCCCAGCAGGTTTGTTCCAGATTACTATCTTCAGAAGGTGTGATCCCCGCACCCGGACTTGGTCAGATAGTGCATCGGAGGATTATGCATCTTCCTCATTCCCATTTGAAAGGGCATCAGAACTTCCAGTTACCTTTGATTCCCCAAGCAGTAGTCAAAGATCCTTCAACGGGATACCCGGGTTCTCAAAAAAATTTCCCCAGACGAGGGTACTCAAGCAAGACAAAAGATCATCAACGATCACAATACATTCATGTCCAGCTGACTAGTGGGAATTTATTTTTCCAATTAGAAGCTTGACATCACATCATACATCATACATCACACATTCATATTCACATTCATACATCATGCATCATGCGCATATTCATACGCATATTCATACACAACATCACATGCATATTTCTCCGGGAATATCTCACATTTACATGCATCATAAACATTGCATATCACTAACTTGATTTTTCAGGTAGGCAGATATCTTCAACAAAGATGTTCTCAATCACATGCCGTGTTCACCTGAATTCCATGAACGGTTCTCTCAGATATAATCAAGCCGAAGATTCATTCTGATCACTTACCAACTCAAAAACAAGCATCACAGATCTAAAGCGATACCTCAGACGGTTCCAGAACGATCTAATATCACAGATCTAAAGCGATGCCTCAGACGGTTCCAAAACGATCTAACATTGCAAGATCTAAAGCGATACCTCAGACGGTTCCAGAACGATCTAACATTGCAGATCTAAAGCGATACCTCAGACGGTTCCACAATGATCAACTTCCAAAATCTAAATCGGAAAAACTTTGGACAAGTTCCGTAACGATTATCTTCCAAGACTTAAAGCGGTAACCTTGGACGGTTCCGAAACAGTCAACACAAAGACTTTCAAATCCTTCATCAAGATATAATCAATGAATTCATTCTGATGAACAAACCCTCAACCCATTTACCAGGTGGCATCTGAAAGCCCATCTCAGGTAATGTTTCAATCTGCCAACAACATTTCGCAGACGACATTCAAATGCAACTTCCAACATCTCTTCTGATCAAGGTAAGTGCAAATTTTCAGGGCATCTAAATATTCAATCATCTTCTACCTTCAGATTTCAGACAATCTCTTCAGGTTTAAGAAGATTGAATAGGGGCAACTGTTATACCCCAAAATTTGCCCACATATTTTTCAAGAAAACTCCAATCTGAAAATTAAGGGTCTCATATAATCATGGATTTTTATTTCAACAAATATCCTGACATATGAAATACTTAGTTTTTAGAATTTTTCTTATACAGTAATTTGGCTTGCAGTTGAATTTATTCTTACGCAAACACCAAATACTGTTTATTACTTCACACATGCTATTTATTTATTTACAGATAAATGGTACTGACACAATTGGTACAGAGTTAAATCTTTTTTGCAGGCGCAGAATCAGGAAACTCAGACTGTACTGGTAACAAGTAGATTATTATTATCTTTTGTTTCCCACTAATTTTTGTACTATATTCCATTATTTGCAAAAATCTTTTCAAATCTCTTTTTTCAAAAATCAAATCTCTCCTTTTTCCAACACTATCATACACTTTCTTTCAAATCTTACTTCCACTCAAATTTTCCTTTTGTACGGAATCACATCATTCCCCAACGTCTCTTTCCTTCTTTCCATTCTATAAATACCTCTCATTTTCTTCCATAAAATCTCACATCAAATTCCAACTCATCTTTCAAATTCCTATCTCATATCTATTTTCTCTTCTTCCCTGACAAGAATGGCAAAGTGGATAGAGACACTGTTTCTTACAGTCATCACCATTGCTACGGTGATCATGACTTTCTTCTGCCTGCATAGTCCTGAAGAGTGTGGACCTGCAATGGTTGCACTCCCAATCATCTACATGTTATTGTTCATAGCATGGGTCATTAATCGTCATTCTTAAAATTTGCCGTATTTCTTATTTCTTAAATGTACCGTTTATTCGTCGTACTGTTCAATATAGTATGTGATATTTGTACTGTCAGTATTAAATGTTGTACTATTTGTCATAATATTGCTTAATTACTAAGATAATATTTTGTGTGTTTTCTGCCAGTCAAATATTCCTATTTATGTGCATTAAATGATTTTCAGGGTTATTATCGGTAATTTTGCCCGCATACCGTAAATATTAGTTATTTATTATGTCTGTGTTTTTCTAACAAGACAAGTAAATAAACTTTCATTTTTCACATAAAACAAAAACAAAAAACAACAAAAAAGAAAATTAACTTTGACTGTTGATTTTTCACTCTAACTGCTACATCAATACCTGGACAGTCAGTCGACAGCCAAACTGCTGGCAGTACAATTCTCAATGTTTTGTACCATCAATCAAATCAATCTTTCACAATTCAAAATTCCAAGATTTTTGTTCTAGAAGTCTTCTGAATATCACGCGATTAGCAGAGACTCAACACTGCGCAAAAATCAGGTACGCTTAACTGTCTCCTACATAAACAGTCCCTGACTAGGGTTTTTCTTGTTTTTACAGGAGCAACAAGTTTTTGAGAGCTCAAATGGATTTCATACACATCCATATATCTCAAAGTACCATCATACAAATTTTCAAACTTCAATTCACTCAGACGCACCGTCAGCAGCTCAAACAGTCAACAAACGACCCGTTTGACCAAAAAAAGTCAACAGACAGTCAAAAATGAAATTTTTTGTCAAAGTCCATATTTTGTCAAAGGATTCATCATTTGATCATTGGATGATCATAATTCATCAAGGAAAGATCAAAAATCAACAAAACCCTAAGATTCAAAATTAGGGTTTTTGCCTGAAAAGTCAACTCAACTTTGACTGATCATAACTCTCTCATCCTTCATCCAAAAAATTCAAACCAAAGCTTGTTTTGAAGGAAATTCAATTATCTTTCAAATGCCATTGATCCCATGGTCATTGGATTCACCATTTGAAAAAATATGATCAAAGACATTACAGGTCATTTTCAAAGTCAACAAAAAGACACTTTTTTCAAAAGGACACACAAGGAGCTTCAAAAATCATTTTGACATGAGACCAAAGGCATTGGTTAGAGGACTCTTTGAGGTTTCCAAAAAGTGCAAGATCTCCTTCATATGACAAAAATTGAAGGATTTACACCTTGTTGAAGTTGGCTAAATTTTGGGAAAATACATGAAATCAACATTGTTCAAAATGGCATTTTTTCCAAATGGGGCCAAGTTTTCAGCATTCAAACATCATTTCCATGATATTATGGGCCTCCCACGACCAATACTAAGCCCATACCTTTTTTTATCCATTTTTGCATGATTTTATCTTACTTTAAGATTAAAATTAAAAGGAAAATGCATGGATAATGGTAGCTTAACTTCCAAGCATGACTCACCCCTAAGGAATCTTCATCTTCTGCAGAGAATTGAAGAGCAAGGCAGGTGCATTGAAGGAGAGCAAGACTTGGTCAATTTTTCAAAGGTTTTTAATATTAAAAAACCAAAGTTTCAACAAAGGCAACTAAGGCACATATTAGCTTCAATTGTAAGCACACATAGCTTATAAATAAGCTATCTTAGTTCAGTAACAAAAGAGAGACGAGTTCAGAAGCATCCATAAGCATATAGCATACTTGTAACCACTTGTAATTTTCAAAGAAACTTGAAATTCGAATTTTAAGTTTCAGTCCATTTCAATATAAAATAAACATTCAAACATCATCTCTGAGCTACACTGAAACAATTCCAATCATTTCCAAGCCCTAAACTTCACTGAATCGAGCTATATAAAGCCACGGTTTGTTCAAACTAAAACCAACTTATATCTCATAACTCACGCATATTTAACAAGATGTAGATGCATAATTGTGTTTGGTTTGAAGCTCTGGTCGTTTCTGGAGCTTCAATTGGACTTTAATGGCTGTTTGTAGCATATACCATTTTAGGGTTTGCTTAGTTCAAAATTAGGGTTCTTCATTAGGGCCAAAATTAAGCAAAATTAAGGACATGGTTAAGTTCAGTGGAACAAGACGAATCCAATGGTGCCATCGCGCCTGATTTTTATGCTTGTTTACCCCTATTCGTTATTTTGCAGATTTAGGGTTCACTTACTATAGCGCTTTTTTACAAAAGCGCTGTTAAAGGCCTTGTCTGAAGGTTGAAGACGAAGACGTGTCTTCCTCCCATTGGTTCAGAAGCGCGCGCGTGTTTTTTGAATTTATCTCTAATCAAGTGTTTTGCAGGTGTAACGTAAGCCATGTGCCTTAATTTCTGGACCACCTGATTTCATTTAATGGCTCATCCAACGCACCAGATCATGCGTGCATACCATACTCCCTCAATCAAACCACACAGGATCAGTATCCTTTTATTTTCTATTTTATTTTCTATTTTATTTTAATTTCTTTGTTAAATTAATTAAAAATAGTTTTAAAAATCCAAAAAATACACAAAAAATATTTTTAGACTTCTAAAATAATATATTATTTTCTGAAATAAAAATATTTTATTTTTCTTCAAAATTTCAATATTTTGTATAATTAATTAGTATATATTTATATATTTGCTTTTTAATTATTCTAACCAATCAAAAAATCATAAAAAAATTGTTCTTTGTGTTAAATATTGTTTATATATTATAAACTAATTTTGTACATATTTTGAATAATTTTATCTTTAAGTTTTAATTATTTGTATAATTATTTGCATAATTATGTTTTAATTAACTTAAATCAATTTCAAATCAATTTCAAAAATTCCAAAAAATTAGTTTTGTTTTAAAATTAATTGATAAATATTTTGTACATATTTTAAACTTAATTTCTAGGTTTAAATCAATTTTCATCTTTTTTCTCCATTTTAATTTAATTAATCATACATTAATTATAATTAAAAGAAATCATAAAAAACCAAAAAACATGCCTTTTACTTTTCTTGCAATTTAAATTCCTAGATAAATGTATAGGATGTCAAATTCATGTAAATAGGCTAGTTTACATTTCCTGCACAATCGATGTAATAGCGTAGATTTACTTTCCGCACTTTACATTTCCGCATTTTAATTTCCAGCAAATATAAACTGCGTGTATGTCAAAGATAAAACTGAACCGTTAGATCACTAACTTCAAAGATAAATATCTGAATCCAATCACAATCACACTTGCACCTCTTAAGGTAAATCCCTTTTCAATCTTTCAAAATCAAAGTCAAATTCCACTGTTTTGAGTACAAAATCGAACCTTGCTTTTATATCCGGTGAAAGGATAGATTTTTAAAGGAAATAGGATAAAGACCTTACAACTCAGGGTAGACCTCCTAGTTTGCTTGCTCAAATCAAAACAAACAAAATTCTCATACACTGTTGATTTTTCAAAACTTTCAAAAAAAGACAATACTTTGTATACATCCAAACACGGGTTATTACAAAGTTAACGTTCTTTTCAAAACATCTTTCGAAAGATAAACAAGCATTTTGTATACATCCACACACGGATCATTACAAAATTCAAATTACAAAGGTATTTGAAACCACATATGAGCAATTTCAGAGCAATTGAAAAGTGATCGAAAAACAAGTGAGCTAAGCAAACTTAAGAGCCCATGGATAACCATGGATACAAAGGGTGCTAACACCTTCCCTTTGTATAACCTACCCCCTTACCCAGAATTTCTTAAAGGTCTTTTTTCTGTTTCTTTTATAAACCTTTCCTTAATTGGATAAAATAAAAGGTCGGTGGCGACTCTGTGAATTTTCAAAAATGCGAAAGCATTAAGCGACAAAAAAGAGTCAGTTCACGTATCTCTACAGATCAGAGGTATGGCCCGGTATTAAAAAAAAATCGGAGGTCCACAAAGATCTTTGATGATCCCTTGAGCTTCCAAGTCCTCAACAATCTTGGAATGAACCAGAAGATTTGTAATAATTCTTCCAAAAGGAATAATGTTACCCTTCTTTGTTCTGAAGGCATTTCTGAAATCCCTCACAGCAGTCCACATGTGGTTGAAGATTATGTAGATAATATCAACCTTCTTCTGAGTGGCAATGCAATACAGAATGTATTGCTGTTCTTTGTTGACAAAATCTGCAGAATGGGTTGATTTCCTGTGATAGAAACACCCCAGGAGAATCTTGGTCCAGATTTTGTAGAGATCCTTCATGTCCTTGACACGCTTTGTTTTCTCAACATCTGTATAAAGAGTAGACAGAACGACATTCCAATCTTCTCTTTTATCAGCTTCAAAGACACCTTCAGCGTTTCTTAGGTCAAACATCATTCTCAGGATGTTCTCAGTAACAACCACAAACTTCCCATGAACAAAAGACATAATTGATTTAGGGGCTACAACAGCATGCACCCAAAATTCGTTTACTAGTTCTGGGTAAATAGGTCCATAGAACTCAGCAAATAATGAAGTCCATCCTTGAAATATGATATCTTCTTTAAGGTGAAACTCATGTTCTTCAAGACTATCAAAGTCTACCATAAGTTCACAGATAACTTCCAACTCATCTTTGGGTAAAGAACAAGAGATAACAGGAACAATTTGTTGTTCTTCTTCTTGAAGATGTAAAGGAACAGAGGAACCAGCGTTTAGAGAAGATGACGCAACCATTGAAATAGTACTGAGATCACTTGAAACTTTTCTGGGTTTGCGTATAGGGTTTGAGAAAAGGGCAAAGAGGTTGCAAAAATGCATGCAAGAAGAGAGAGAGAATGGGAGCGAAAAAGATAAACGTTATGAATTGAAATATATTTATAGAGGCGGATTTGAAAAAGAATGCAATTAAATTATGAGAATGAACGGTTACAGAATCAATTGAAATCAAATGCATTAAATGATGAGTGACGTTAGGTGAGAGAACGTGGTAATTGAAATGATTTACACAGTTACCTAGGGCAGCGTCCCATCAGTTTCACTCACGCTTTTACCATCCGTGCAAACACGTGTTCACCATCAGAAAACACTTGATGACAGTTGTGTTGCATTGCATTTGCTTCTGATGATGAATAGAACTTTTCATCTTCCGATTTCGATCACTGATTCTGACTACCATTCTTTAGAAATGATCTGGTTCTGATAGGATCATCTTTTTTTCCAAGAATCACATCTTCTGAGTGAGCTGAGGTGAGTCTTGAAGATCTTCTGACTGTTGGCTCTTCAAAAATTCTGAGATTCTCTAAAGATGCAGCAACTTGATCTTCTGATCCTTTGCTTCTAAGACTTTCAGCTTCTGAAACTTTGCTTCTTGGTTCTTCAGCTTTTTATATATCAATATCTATATCTGCAAAATTCTCAAACTGCTTTGGCTTTTCAAGACCAATCTTATCATCAAATCTGATATTAATTGACTCTTCCACAACCAATGTTTCAGTATTATATACTCTGTAGCCTTTAGAGCGTTCAGAATATCAAAGAAGGAAACATTTTTGTGCCTTAGAATCAAAGTTACCAAGATGATCTTTAGTATTCAGAATGAAACAAACACATCCAAAAGGATGAAAATACGAAATGTTGGGCTTTCTATTCGTCCCCAGTTCATAAGGAGTCTTATTTAGAATAGGTCTCATAGAGATTCTATTCTTAATATAACATCCAGTGTTTATTGCTTCTGCCCAGAAGTGTTTAGCCATATTGGTTTCATTGATCAAGGTCCTGGCCATTTCTTGTAGAGTCCTATTCTTTCGCTCTACAACTCCATTTTGCTGTGGAGTTCTAGGGCAAGATAAATCATGGGCAATACCATTTTCTTTGAAGAACTCCTCAAAGAATCTGTTCTCAAATTCACCACCATGATCACTTCTGACCTTTATGATTTTGCACTCCTTCTCAGATTGAATCTGAGTGCAGAATTCAAAGAACACTAAATGAGACTCATCCTTGTGTTTTAAGAACTTTACCCATGTCCAGCGGCTATAATCATCTACGATGACTAATCCATATTTCTTCCCTCTGACAGATGCTGTTTTGACTGGTCCAAACAGATCAATGTGCAGAAGTTTTAATGGCCTAGAGGAAGAGACAACATTCTTAGATTTGAATGCAGGTTTGGAGAACTTGCCCTTCTGACATGCTTCATAAAGAGCATCTGATTTGTATTTCAGATTTGGGAGTCCTCTAACCAGATTTAGTTTGTTAATCTGAGAAATCTTTCTCAAACTAGCATGTCCTAATCTTCTGTGCCAGACACATTTGTAGCCACCTGCCCTAAAAATTTAATGTTTAGAGTCTCCACCTATTCTGAAGGGCGAATAGGAAACCCTACGTAGTTAAGAGATCGGGGTAAGATACTATATTCAGGTCGAGGGAAGGTGTTAGGCACCCTCAACACTTTCCTATGGTTTGCATTATAGGGTTAATATAAAGAAAGATGACAGAAAGTAATAGGGTAAAATGGCAAAGATTATCATAATTAAAGGTTTGTAATTCAAAGAAATAAAATCGGGACAAAATGAGATTTATGGGGAAGGGGACTCGCCTTGTTGCCAAGTGCCTACGTACCTCCTTATGGAGCATCAGAGTCTACGTAGTTCGGGAAGGGTTGTAGGCCTTAGAATTAGGATTTGATTTAAAGGTGTTTGAAGTTGTTTTGTGCTTTGAAAGGCATTTTGAGTTGCCTGATTGAAAAGGATGAAAATCCGTAGTTATTAGTAGTTTGAAAAGGTTTGGGAAGTGTTTTAGGATTTGGGCGTAAAACCCTGATTTTAGTATGTACTATTAACCGCAATAATCAATAGGTTTGATTACCATGGCTAACGGATTGAAGGGAGGATTGCTAACCACTATAATCGATAGATTCGATTATCACAAATAGCAAATGTGTGTATTTTAATTATCGTTACTCCTCATAATCGATAGATTCGATTACAAATAATAACGAATTTTTAAGGGGAAATGCTAATCATCGTAACCAATAGATTTGGTTAAAACCATTTAGCAAAATAAATTTATTTGAATTAAATGATCCGAATTAATATTATTTTGATTAGTTAAACAATTAATTGATTATTACCCATCGTGACCGATTAATACGGTCGAAACGAATAATAAATAAAAACCCTAGTATTTTGGCCCAAATGGCCAATGGGATTGGGCAAACCCTAATGCATTGATAAACCTCCTAGGGTTTTTTTTATGACTTTTTATGATTAAAGTTAGAATAAATTAAATTGAATAATCGGGAAAATAATCGGAAAAATCCTAAATAATTTTTAACCTAATTCTAATTTATAATCTTGATCCTAATTATATCAATTGATTTAAACTAAACATATTAATTAACATATATAATCTAAACAATTAAAAAATAGAAAACTATACATAAAAACCTGGGCACTAATTTGGTGTGATGGCTCTTTTGAGTGTCCACCATGGAATCACAATCCTTGGGCGTTAGATCAACCTGGAGGAGGATCCTATGGTTGATACTTGAGGGTGCGTCGGACGTTCTGGTAGTAGATACGCACAGGATCCATGAAGAAACAATTTGCAAAATAATAGTAAGAGGTGGGACACTGGGGATCGAACCCAGGTCCCTTGGGTAACGCGCTTGTTGTACAGGCCATTTATGTTATCCATGTTAGTTGTCAAATATATGCAGGAAATAGAATAAATATAAAAATAATGTGGATAATGGAAAAAGTCATAAACAAATATAATTGGGTCCCATGTCCACGTGTGTAAGCCAATCAGAAAGGCTGGGAGAAGATTGAATATTTTGACTGGCCAATTGGGACTGGAAAGACAATTAGCAACGCTGACTCGCCACTGGGAATCCAACACGTAGACCGAATCCTGTTCATCTTCTTCTCCATCGTTTACACTCACTTTTTGCTACGGAATAGCCTTGGCCTTGCTACGATTCCTGAAACATTTTCTCCGTAGCCAATTCTGGAACGATCAAAGTCACAAAATTCACGTTAACAATAAATAAAAAGTGCCCAGATCCCCTAATTTGGGTATGGCGAATTCAATGGTGGTGACGATTTGGACCGTAGCGGCCTGCATCTATGAAACCGAAAGCAAATTTCCTTAAACCCTAACAATAGTGAATCTTTGTCCATGGCTCAAAGCTTCCGTTTTGCACGTCCAACCTGCTCTAAATCCACTCACAAACTTATACCAATCGTTAAGTTGCCTTTAAATAACCCAACATATAATAAACGAAAACAAAAAGAACATGTAAAATAGCTTATGTGAGGTACGAGTATATGCGTATCTTGGGGCCGTGAATTAATCCATACCTCTTATAAATTACCTTAGGAACGAAAATATGAAGCTATTACCGATTGAAAATGACTACAACTCGTCCTTTCTATGCCCTAACTTTCTTGGTATTTTTTGTCGCCCCTCAACCCTAGTCTTCTCCCCCTTAGTGAATGCTTTTAGTATATATATGGGCTCAATTAGGGTTGACAAAATTTGGAGAGAGCTCATGTATTTTTAATGATTGAGATTGATATATTTTCCATTTAATTTTGATTGAAAACTTGCTAAATTAGTATCAAATCTCCCCCATCCTCTCATGAACGAAATTAGACTATATATTTGATATATTACATCATTGAAACTAATTAAAAAACAATTTTTTTGATTTAATTTAATTATCTTAGGTTTTATTTAACTTATTTAATATTTAAATGAATAAATATTCAAATAGATAAAATAAATGTCATAAAAATGAGATAATAGATTTTTAAGTCTTGCTATTATCCATGGATATGTTTTAGATCCAAAAATTCGGCCCATTGGTTTGAAAGATCAAGTTTCTTCACTTTTGTACTTCATGCATTTCCTTAATTTTGCCCAACTTGCAACTATCATAACTCCTTCAATTTTTATGATATGGAAGTGTTATAAGACTTTTTGGAAAGCTAAAAGAGTCCTCTAAATGATGCCTTTGGTTTCATCTCATTTGAAGCTTCCATGCTCAAGTTATAAACTTTGACCCAAAAGGTATATTTCATTGACTTTTTGGAGGACCTATAATCTCTTGGACCATATCTCTTGAATGAAGCATTTCTGGCCTTGGCTTGTGAGAGGCAAAGTTGTAGAGAATCAAATTTCCTTCAGAATAGGCTTTGAGTGAGGAATTTCTTATTTTCCATGTGAAAGTTATGGCCAGTCAAAGTTGAGTTGACTTTCTCCTAAAGAAACCCTAATTTGAACCTTTTTGCATTTGTTCATTTCTGAGTTTCTATTGATAGATCATGATCAACCTTTGATCAAATGATGGATATAACCTCACATACTTGATATTGACCAAAAATCTTGAAGTTTGACTGTACTTTGACTATAGTTGACTTTTAGGTCAACATAGTCGATTATTGATCATCTGAGCCTTTGAATGGGAAAGCCTTGGGATTGAAGTTTGATAATTGACATGGAGATACTTTGATATATGAGAGAGTGACCTAAATAAGCCTTTGAAACTTGAGCCATTGAAGATGCATAGAGGAACCTTTGATTGAATATAAGGGGGCAAATTTTGGGGTATGACAGCTGCCCCTGTTCAATCTTCTTAAACATGAAGAGTCAGATAGGCACGTCTGCCTATCGTGATCTAAAGGTAGAAGATGATTGAACACTGAGAATACCCTAAAATTTGCATTTGTCGGGAAGGATTTTCTGCGGGAGACGGGCTTAGAGATGCCATCCGAGGTAAATACCCCTCTTTTTCTTGGATGTGAAGCAGATACTTTTGAAAGGGACCCCTGTGTTTTGGTTGTAACACGGCCTAAAAAGGAAACCTGATATTTATGCAATGTTATGATGCATGTGATGTATGATGCAGTGAGCTTCTCAAAATAAATGAGAGCGATGTATGCATATGCATTATGCATGAATGAGGTATGTTAATTGAATGATGCATGATTGTTAGTTATGTTAGTTGAAGTTAGTAACTTTGGAAAAGAGAAATAGAACCTTGTTTGTTATTGTTGAAATCTTGAAGAAGATCACTGCCGAGGGACTAACGTGATAAACCCAATTGAAGAACTGTTTGAAAAATAGGGAAAATAAATCCCTATTCGCAAGGAGACGTAATTCTGCATCACTGCCAAGGGACTAACGTGATAAGACATAACTTAATGCTGCTCGGGGACTAACGCAATAAGTGATGATTATGAATTGAAATTGAAATTGAAATAGGATTGAGTTTTGGTTACTGCCAAGGGACTAACGTACCAAAAAACTCGGTGCCATATCACTGCCAAGGGACTAATGTGATAAGACGTAACGCAATAGGTCACGATTTGGATTGAAATTGAAATTGAAATTGAAATGAGTCTTGGTTACTGCCAAGGGACTAACGTACCAAAGAACTCGGTGCCATATCATTGCCAAGGGACTAGTGTGATAAGACGTAATGCAATAGGTCACAATTTGGATTGAAATTGAAAATTGAAATTGAAATGAGTCTTGGTTACTGCCAAGGGACTAACGTACCAAAGAACTCGGTGCCATATCATCGCCAAAGGACTAACGTGATAAGACGTAACGCAATAGGTCATGATTTGGATTGAAATTGAAAATTGAAATTGAAATGAGTCTTGGTTACAGCCAAGGGACTAACGTACCAAAGAACTCGGTGCCATATCACTGCCAAGGGACTAACGTGATAAGACGTAACGCAATAGGTCACGTTTTGGATTGAAATTGAAAATTGAAATTGAAATGAGTCTTGGTTACAGCCAAGGGACTAACGTACCAAAGAACTCGGTGCCATATCACTGCCAAGGGACTAACGTGATAAGACATAACTTATTGCTGCTCAGGGACAAACGCAATAAGTCATGATTTGGATTGAAATTGAAATTGAAATTGGAATAGGATTTGAAATAGGATTGAGATAGGATTTGAATAGGATTTGAAATAGGATTTGAAATAGGATTGAAATAGGATTGGAATAGGATTTGAAATAGGATTGAAATAGGATTGGAATAGGATTTGAAATAGGATTGGAATAGGATTGGGATAATAGGAATTGGGAAACAAGTTTTTGTGGTAAAGACCACTTCCTTGTCATCAGTTTTGGGAATACGAGTTGGGAAACAAGTCACTTGTTTGGAGACTCACGACTCGAGGGTTGGAGAAAATAGCATGTTAAATGTTTTACGAATCGCGGGTCAGAGAAAATAGCTCGTCAAATGTTTTACGACTCGTGGGTCGGAGACAATAGCATGTCAAATGTTTTACGACTCGTGGGTCGGAGAAAATAGCACGTCAAATGTTTTACGACTCGTGGGTCGGAGAAAATAGCACGTCAAATGTTTTACGACTCGTGGGTTGGAAAACACACCTATCACAACACGAGGGTTAGAAACTCATGACACGTGGGTCGGAAAACACACTTATTACAACACGAGGGTTGGAAACTCACGACACGTGGGTCGGAAAACACACTTATTACAACACGAGGGTTGGAAACTCACGACACGTGGGTCAGAAAACACGCTTATTACAACACGAGGGTTGGAAACTCATGACACGTGGATCGGAAAACACACTTATCACAACACGAGGGTTGGAAACCCACAACACGTGGGTCGGAAGACACACTTATCACAACACGAGGGTTGGAACTGGGCTTTTTTGTAGTATGAGAATGCGCTAGATGATATGTATATTCTAATGCTAATGCGTATGTATATGTTTTATGAGAGAAATGAACAGCAAGGTTGCTATCATCGGTAAGGTTACCGGAAGGCGTCAATCAGGCGATTGGAGAATAAGCATTCAGTAAGGTTACTGGCATCGGTAGGGTTACCGGGAAGGAGGTGGACAATTTAGCTTAGCACCAGAGTTTTGAATTGGATGTTTTGATGTATGGGATAATGCTTATGCTCATGCATATGTTGGTTGATGTAATGAGTGGAACGAATTAATGTCTTCTATGAGACTACCTGAAAAGGTTTCCGGGATGGATATGAACATTTGTCTTAAAGAAGACCACCTGAAAAGGTACTTAGAACAAGAATGTCTTGAAGAAGACTACCTGAAAAGGTACTTAAAAAAAGAATGTCTTGAAGAAGACTACCTAAAAAAGGTTCTTGGAGATGACGATGATTGTCTTAAACAAGACTACCTAAAAAGGTATGGTGTAATGTATCAACCGATGTATGTAATGCATGATTTATGTATTTGCATGATGCCCCAATGATAGGTTGTTGATAACCAAGCGGATATAGTTTTCTAATGTTGTAAGGTTGTTGGATGCTAGCACAATTTTCCAATACCTGTTTTTTTTTTTTGAAGATCGTAGTTAGGAGAAAGATTGATTCGAGGTTGCAAAGTATGAAGACGCATTTTCCTTTTGTTGTACGTCTTACGGATTTGATATCCATTGCCCCAGTATTTTCGTGGAAAAAGATGCTTATGAGGGAAGTGCCCCAGGAAATAGCCTTGTCATATGCTTCGACGTTTAGATTGAAGGGTGTGCCCCTGACTTGCCAGATATGGAGGGTTATCCATGGTTTTCTATCCATTTTGAATTTATCCCATGCTTGACATGCCCCTGATTGAGATTGCTTCGAGATGTGACCCAAGTCAATTGAACCTTAGGAAGAATGCCCCTAGTTAATAGGATGTTTGGTTGTATGCCCCTGTTTAGGAAAACCCTCTGGACGTGGTTTCCCCATTCAAGAGTCTTTATCAGAAATGATCGCCTTTGTGCTAAGTGTATATTCGTAGATGGCGTTGTACCCTTTGGGAAGTAACTCTAATGTGATGAAAATGCAAGTTTTGAAATCGAAGGAGTGGATGATTAGAAATGAATGCTTGAAGGAGCGCAGTGGTTAGAAATAGTTTTAACAAACCTAGGAGTCAGTATAACAAAATCCTGCTTAATATGCTTTCGTAGTTAACCTTGCCTCAATTAGGACTTTTGAATGTTGAAACTTGGCTTGGTTCAAGGTTTAAGAAACAACGGATATAAGGCTCAAAATTTATTTAACCCACCCATTTCTCCTTGATGTTCTCCAAGTCCTAAACATTCGCTTAATCCAATGAACGTGCTTTGTTTGTAAGAGAATTGTTTTAGCTCTGATGTTGAGCAGAAGCCTTAGTAGGGATCAAGAATTAATGAAAAAGTTGTGAAGATCCGAGCATTAATGAGAAGCTTCGATGATTTAGTAGTCACAAGATTATCCTTGGTATTTCGCCTTTGTATTGTTTTTATCCCTTATTTTTGCATGAACCAATTCCCTTGAATTTGATCCATCGGGATGCCCTAACTTTTGCCTAAGTCATTTTTGTTTTCTTTCGTGAAATTTTCCATTTTGACTTAGCGGGCATTTTTTCTTTTGGATGCTCTTTTTGATATTTGATCCTTGGATGTTGAATATTGAATATTGTGACTACCATGTTTGACTTTGATTTGAAAGCTTCGACTTTGATAACTTCCTCAATCTTGAATGATGTGTTGAGGGAGAAGATGTTAGGAATATTATCTCCATTGCTTCCTCAATCTTAGGCAAACGTGAGGAAGAAGATGTGCTTGAACCTTTGCTTTGCTTGCTTGATTCTCTTGACAACCAAAACACGACATTGAATTAATTGAAATCTACCCTGCCCCTGGTTGAAATCAAGGGTTTTTTTGAAAAGTAGAAACAAACTCCAACTCCTGGCTCGAGGGGGTGACGAGGGATTAACATCCTTATACCTCCACTGTTTAGGGATTTGAAACAATGCATGTACATCGTCGGTTCGGTCTTACCTTGAAAGCATATATTTAGCTGGACTTAGTTATTTGTATTCGTCATTCTCCCTCAAGTTTGTTAATGATTGGGAGTGATAATTTGAAAGATAATTTGAAATGGAAAGTCGTAGTAATGCAAGAGCGGAGCGAAAGAATTGGTTTCAAAACATGCATGATTATTTTATTGAATTACTATTCGAAAGGTACAACGTTTTACATCAAATAGAATTTTGTGATCGTAGGAATTACAACTTGAATGATAAACCTATTAATCCTAAGGGCAATCTCCTTTGTGAGTCTGTTGACCATATCCTACTCCTTAGTTCATGAAATTGTAGGAGTGAAGGGTAATCTCGAATTCTCCTTGGGCACGTCGAATCTGTCGGGAATGAATTGTTAGCGGTGGGTTTTCTTCGTATCGGAACTTCATGAGTTTCCTTTGACTGAACCTCTTTTGCTTTTTCTAAAGGATAGTATCACACTATTTGCAACCTCCAGAGTTTGTAGATTGATAAAGGAAATCTAGGACCCTTTTGCCCCTTGGTGGGGGGTTAACATATATCGCCTTCCCTCCATCATAGTTATGCGTCTTTGTTCAGGATATTGCCCCAGTTGAACCGATCCTTGCCCCAAGTTATCGAAGAGCGTCCTTGTAAGCTTTGCTATGTTCATAGATGAACCCTTTATGACTAGATACCCCTTGAGTGTATCTATGAGGGAACTTCGTTGTTGAACTCATCCTTGCTCGACGATAACCTTTGTTGTCTTTACAATCCTGTTACGAAAAGGTATGAACACGTGGTTGGCATAGTGGAAGACATCCTCTTTTTTTCTTAGCAAGACCAAGATCTTTTATTCTCCTTTCTCCATAGTTTGTGATCTCTTTGCGAGTTGTAGGAAACCGGCTAGCATGGTAAGTATGGATGCAGGCGAAGATGGAAATGCAAATGTAAATTCAAATGTATGAATGCATGAAAATGCGAATGCACGCGTATGCAAAGGACTTGTACATGGTGACTCCTTACATGTAATGAAAACGTGCAACATATATAATCTTAAGGATGGCTTATGCGGGTTTAGGGATGACATTAGACTCTAATGAGATACTTGCAAGCTAGATATTATGACACGTTAATGGGAATAGATTATGGAGTGCATAGAAAGTAGCAGTTGATGACCGTTCAGGACAGTCACCAAGTCTCATGACCTTCGAGAGGTCATTCGACATGTACTTACGAAGTTGTCCCTCGTGGGAAAGTTCTCGATGTGGAACGCAGCCTATCTAAAGACGATATTTGAGGGAATGAAATCCCTACAGTCTTAGGGATGAAAGATGTATAAATGGTCATTCAAAACCCTACGAGTTAGGGGATGCGCGGGAGCAAGCACGAGGTGACCGTTCAAGACAGTCACTATATCTCATGGCCATCGAGAGTCCAATCGACATGCGTTAATGAAGATGTCCTTCGTGGGAAGGACACGTGGTTGTAAAAATACAAATATGTAAAAGGAAAATCCCTACGGGCTAGGGAGTGCGTAGGAGAAAGCATAGAGTGACCGTTCAAGACAGTCACTAGATCTCATGGCCATCGAGAGGCCAATCGACGTATGCTAACGAAGGTGTCCTTCGTACAAAGGACACGATTTTGAGAATAGGATCCCTATAGGCTAGGGAATGCGTATAGGGAAACACGGGGTGACTAATCAATATAGTCACAAGGTCGCATGGCCATCGAGAGGCCAATCGACGTGCGTTAATAAAGATGTCCTTCGCGGGAAGGACGCGTAGTTATAGAAATACAAGGATATAAAAGGAAAATCCCTACAGGCTAGGGAGTGCGTATATGGTGATGTCGTTCATGGGAAAGACGTGGTCTTAGAAATTAGAGTCCCTACAGGCTAGGGAATACGTAGGGATACCTGCAAAATTGAAACGCATAGATACTCGAAGTATATAAATTGCAAACATATAATAAGCACATAAGCACAAAATTCCTAGGTTCATAGATTCGGCATGACGGCTTAGGGAGGCTACCCTTCCCACTGATATGTTCTAAACAAGGGTCTCATGGGGTCGTTCGTAGCCTCCGAGACTTTTTGTCTCTTTGGATTTTAGAACAACTCATTTTATCCAATGAGGTTCGAATTTTCGGGGTAGGTTCTCGGAGAGATCAGCTAAACATCCAGTCCTGCCCTCAACAAAGTCAAGCCTCGTTTTGGACATTTCCGAATATTCAACCCACTCCAAGTGGAGTTATCAATGAGACTCGTAGGCGATTCAAGTCCCCCTGATCTCAAGGATAACTCCCACACTTAGGTTTAACAACAATTTATATTATCCCAGAAGTACGGTAAAATAAATACGCAGTTAAATATATATTGAAATTACCGTAAAAAGAAAATTACGGTAATTTAAGGCAGTAAATAAATAAAAAAAATTAAATTTAAATATTAAAACTAACCTCGAAATCCAGCCGCTTACAATTCAAGAATATAGTAAAGCAGCAATTAAATAAAGATTTAAGTTACGGTAACTTAAGGCTGTAAATAAATAAATTAAATTAAATTTAAATATTTAAAGAACTAACCTCAAATCCGGCTGCTTATAATTTAGACAATGCATTAAAGCAGCAAATATTTAAAAATACATATTTATTTAACTGGCATAAATAGATGGAGATATAAATAAATAAATAAAATAAAAATTTAAATATTTATGGAAATAAATAAACCCTAAAAAATGGCGAATTAGCCAAACCCTAAAATTTTGCCAAACCTAAACCCTGCCAAAATCTATAGGAGCACAGTAATTTACAGTTTTGTTATCACTAATCCCCAGCAGAGTCGCCAGTTGTAGCAACCTGCCCTAAAAATTTAATGTTTAGAGTCGCCACCTATTCTGAAAGGCGAATAGGAAACCCTACGTAGTTAAGAGATCGGGGTAAGATACTATATTCAGGTCGAGGGAAGGTGTTAGGCACCCTCAACCCTTTCCTATGGTTTGCATTATAGGGATAATATAAAGAAAGATGACAGAAAGTAATAGGGTAAAATGGCAAAGATTATCATAATTAAAGGTTTGTAATTCAAAGAAATAAAATCGGGACAAAATGAGATTTATGGGGAAGGGGACTCGCCTTGTTGCCAAGTGCCTACGTACCTCCTTATGGAGGATAAGAGTCTACGTAGTTCGGGAAGGGTTGTAGGCCTTAGAATTAGGATTTGATTTGAAGGTGTTTGAAGTTGTTTTGTGCTTTGAAAGGCATTTTGAGTTGCCTGATTGAAAAGGATGAAAATCCGTAGTTATTAGTAGTTTGAAAAGGTTTGGGAAGTGTTTTAGGATTTGGGCGTACAACCCTGATTTTAGTATGTACTATTAACCGTAATAATCAATAGGTTTGATTACCATGGCTAACGGATTGAAGGGAGGATTGCTAACCACTATAATCGATAGATTCGATTATCACAAATAGTAAATGTGTGTATTTTAAATATCGTTACTCCTCATAATCGATAGATTCGATTACAAATAATAACGAATTTTTAAGGGGAAATGCTAATCATCGTAACCAATAGATTTGGTTAAAACCATTTAGCAAAATAAATTTATTTGAATTAAATGATCCGAATTAATATTATTTTGATTAGTTAAACAATTAATTGATTATTACCCATCGTGACCGATTAATACGGTCGAAACGAATAATAAATAAAAACCCTAGTATTTTGGCCCAAATGGCCAATGGGATTGGGCAAACCCTAATGCATTGATAAACCTCCTAGGGTTTTTTTTATGACTTTTTATGATTAAAGTTAGAATAAATTAAATTGAATAATCGGGAAAATAATCGGAAAAATCCTAAATAATTTTTAACCTAATTCTAATTTATAATCTTAATCCTAATTATATCAATTGATTTAAACTAAACATATTAATTAACATATATAATCTAAACAATTAAAAAATAGAAAACTATACATAAAAACCTGGGCACTGATTTGGTGTGATGGCTCTTTTGAGTGTCCACAATGGAATCACAATCCTTGGGCGTTAGATCAACCTGGAGGAGGATCCTATAGTTGATACTTGAGGGTGCGTCGGACGTTCTGGTAGTAGATACGCATAGGATCCATGAAGAAACAATTTGCAAAATAATAGTAAGAGGTGGGACACTGGGGATCGAACCCAGGTCCCTTGGGTAACGCGCTTGTTGTACAGGCCATTTATGCTATCCATGTTAGTTGTCAAATATATGCAGGAAATAGAATAAATATAAAAATAACGTGTATAATGGAAAAAGTCAGAAACAAATATAACTGGGTCCCATGTCCGCGTGTGTAAGCCAATCAGAAAGGCTGGGAGAAGATTGAATATTTTGACTGGCCAATTGGGACTGGAAAGAGAATTAGCAACGCTGACTCGCCACTGGGAATCCAACACGTAGACCGAATCCTGTTCATCTTCTTCTCCATCGTTTACACTCACTTTTTGCTACGGAATAGCCTTGGCCTTGCTACGATTCCTGAAACATTTTCTCCGTAGCCAATTTTGGAACGATCAAAGTCACAAAATTCACGTTAACAATAAATAAAAAGTGCCCAGATCCCCTAATTTGGGTATGGCGAATTCAATGGTGGTGATGATTTGGACCGTAGCGGCCTACATCTATGAAACCGAAAGCAAATTTCCTTAAACCCTAACAATGGTGAATCTTTGTCTATGGCTCAAAGTTTCCGTTTTGCACATCCAACCTGCTATAAATCCACTCACAAACTTATACCAATCGTTAAATTACCTTTAAACAACCCAACATATAATAAACGAAAACAAAAAGAACATGTAAAATAGCTTATGTGAGGTACGAGTATATGCGTATCATGGGTGTAGCGGGGAAAATCTGATATCGAAGCCATGGGACTGACTCGAATCAATATTCCGTTTTGAAATCGCCACCGCGCTTTATTTTTTCAAAGAAAAGGGAAAAGAACGAAAAACCCAAAGTTTTGTTTTTTAAAAAAACAAGAAAGAGAACTCAGGTTCGGGTGTTGATTATACAAGGGGAAGGTTTAAAGCACCCCTCATATCTGTGGTACTCCACAGGAACCTTTTTGAAAATCTGTGTTGTGTGTGTGCTAAAAAAAACGGTTTGTTTTATTTTTAAAATAAGCTCGGCAAAGCGTTAAGCTTTGGGCCTACATACCTCCTCGGTGCAATGGAGAAGTCAGAGCTAATGTAGTTCCGCTTTTGGGAAAAACGTTTTAAAACGAATAAACACTTTGTTGTCGTTAGAGAGAAATACTCAGCCATTGATCTTGAGCATGAGAACAAACAAGTTCTTTGCATCGCAAATGAAAGAAGGGCGCCAACTCGGATAAAATCAACGAGTATGCCACTAGCTCTCTCACGCGGAAAAGATCTCGTTATTATCAATCAATTTCAAAATCGTGGGGTATAACCACTCGTTTTGACAATTAACGGTGTCTAAACTTTTGAAGAAAAGCCACTAAGGGCGAAAGATATTTTTAAGAAAAGGTTTTGAAAAGGTTTGCAAACATAAGAATATTTTGGAAAAAGGGAGAAGATTTTGAAAATTTAAGAATGGGAGGAGATGAAGAGGCTAACCTAATGCATAAAATAAAAGCTAAGGAAAGAAACGGTCTAACCGAATAAGAAGCCAACACTTGACATTAAGAGCCAAGGTAGTTTTCCCATCCTTTGGATTTATCAATACCAACACATTAACACTTGGGGATCCAGATGAACTTATTGTCTTAGCACCATTTTTTCATTAAGCACATTAAGATTCTGACAAAAATTGGGCAGAGTAACGGCTGTTTTTGGGTAAAATCCTTATCTCAATGCCTTGGAATTAACCATCAAGGGCTTTCAAGGAAATACCTGCACACATAAACATACAACAGAACAATGCCAGACAGACAGAACAATCACAGGATAGTAATAGAATGAGTCCAAGGTACTAGGTCCATAAGTCCGAATCTCCAAATTGCTAGGGATAGTAACTGATAGTCCAAATAGAGCCTTATGTATTTTTTAGATTTTTGATTATTTATTAGTGTTTTAGCGAAAAAATAAAGTATGGTCCAAGTGGACAAAGAGAAAATGACAGAAAGTAAATATGATGAAATGATAAATTAAAGCGATAAAGCGAGAAATATAAAGAGCAGTAATATAAAGAGCGGTATAGTAAAGGTGCGGAAATTAAAGTTAGTTGTTAAATGTTAAAGATAACCATCTTGAAACTTATCAAGTATGTTATCAAAGTTAGTAGGAGATCGATGGTGAGTGAATGATGTACTCGGATTTAAATTCAATGGGGTTTATCAGAAGCTTGATAAAATCATAGCGACTACACGATAAAAACCTCCACAAGTCTTAAATCAACCGCATACAATTCTCTTCCATATTTGATCTTTTTTATTCGGGACACGAAATATTGCGCTATGTTAAGCAGATCGCCAAGTGATTTATATAGAAATCACCCTACAACGAGGCCGGTCAAAACTTTATGTGCTAATGCATGCGAGAAGAACGATATGTAGATCGTTTTCCGAAAGCAATACCGCACGAAAAGAAAAATGGTGAGTGATCTAGTCTTCACCAAGAATCCATAAGAATTCTCAAGGCATTAAGACTTTCATCGATCAAAATAAAGAGAAGTAAAAGATGGAACCACATTAAAAGCTCCTTTCATCCATAATTTCAATCACATAATTTTGCGGATTTGGATTCTCATCCTATCGACGCCCTAAGTCCATTGAAATTAGAGAGAAATTAGGCCTCTAACTTGTGATTCAAAGAAAATATCAAAAGAATGGAGTAGAAGATGAGTTAGAACCAAAAACAAGTCAAAAACCACAAAAATCAGCATTCTGCCCAGTGTAAATCGATTTGCACAGAGTGTAAATCGATTTGCACAACTCTGTTTTCAAAATCTGCGCAGTTTTCAGTTGTGTAAATCGATTTGCACAGGATGTAAATCGATTTGCACAACACAGTTTTCAAAAAAACAGCAAATAAAGAGAAGAAACTTGTTTAAACATAAAACCAAACACCTTGTGATCTTGGATCAATTTGTGCACGAAAATGTATCAATTAAGCAAGCAAATCTCATCAATGTAGCACCAAAGGTGCATCAAGCATAAACAACAATGGATCACATCTTGAATTATGGAATGGATCTAGAATTTTACCAAATCTTTCACAAACTTTGAATCTTCTTCAAGAACACACAACCACAAGCCTTGATCTCTCACAATTGATGAAGAAAAGTAGTGTTTATGTTGAGGTTTAGCTCTAAAGTAGTGAGGTTCAAGATGTGACTCACTAATTTGTGTGGAAGAAAAAGAGCTTTGAGTGATGGGTTTGGAAGAGGTGAGAAGAGAATTTGCAATAAGTTTCTTGGCTATCAAAGCTTCAAGAAATGAATTTGCAATAAGTTTCTTGGCTATCAAAGCTTGAAAAATGATGAGGGGAATGCCTCAATTTATAGGAGCTAGGCTTGGGAATTTTTGTGGCTTGGAGTTAGGATTGGAAAATAGAATTAGGCTTGGAAAATTGATTTGGAGCCAAAAATGAGATCCAATGGCCTTGATGCAATCACATGAGGGTACATGATTAGATGATGTAGGAAATCAAATGTAAGAACCAAGTCATGCTTCCCATGCTTGCAAATGATGTCAACACTTCAAAAAGCTGAAATTTGCCTTCATTTTTCCAAATTCGTGCTGGTGCAATCGATTTGCACATTATGCAAATCTATTTACATGGCTGAAAAAAGGCAAAATCTGGGGCAAAAACAGTTATGCAAATCGATTGCTGTCTTATGCAAATCGATTTGCACTGATGGCAGAAGCAAATCTGGTGCAGAAACAGTTGTGTAAATCGATTTACACCTTATGCAAATCGATTTGCACAGTGAAAATGTTGAAAAATGCTCCTTTGATGGGTATTTTGACTTGGTACCTACAAAACACAAACATACAAGAGCACAAGGCAATATTTTTGGTATTTTGGTTAGTAAAGGAATATATACAAACTAAAACATGGGTGCTCGATGATTCCTTTGCAGATGAATTGAGCACAGCATTGCAAGTAGAGATCTAGGTTAAAACTTCTTGATTGATGATTGGTATGCAAATGATGTGTGATCTTAGGGTCAAAAATTGGGGTATGACAGATGCCCCTATTTAAGTTTCTTCGATTTGGAGATACGATGATTGGAAATCTTCGTTTTGACAAAATCGAAGAGACTTAAATATATAAAACACAATTTTTGATCCTAAGATGCAATGCAATGTTTAATGAATGCATATGATGATAATAAAGCATGACAACACTGGGGAGTAACAGGTAATCCACTGGGGAAAACAAATATCTTGCTATAACTCCGCTGGGGAAACAAACGTCTTGCGAGTAGAAACTTCACTGGGGAAGGCAAGACTTTGTTGGAGAGACGGAACTTTGGTGGGAAAAGAAACTTCTCTGGGAAAAACACTTCGCGTCAGAGAGGTTATAGCATCACCTTTCGCGCCTCAATGGTTGACGATAGGCTACCAACTCAATAGTTGAAGGTAGAAGATAATTGAATTACCGCCTCAATGGTTGACGATAAGCTGCTAAGAACAATGAGTTGCCGCTGAGAATAGGGATCAACTTCTTCTTTAATCAAGGACATGGCTTGAGAAAAGGAACTGGATGCAAACTGTCACTTACACTGAAGCGACTTGCCATTTGCTGACTTTGCTGAGGAATCTTTAAGCAAAACGAACTGTCTTCGTGAAGAAGGCTGCCATTCGTTATCTCAAAGGGAACAAACTGTCTTCTGTTGAAAGAGACTGCCATTTGCCGACCCTGTCGAGAAATCCTTAAGCGGGACGAACTGTCTTCTGCTGAAAGAGACTGCCATTCGTTGACCCATCTTAGGAAAAAGTGAGCAAACTGTCTTCTAATGGAGGAGACTGCCATTTGCTGACTTTAAAATAAGAATTCTTAAACGAACTATCTTCATGAAGAAGACTGCCATCCGTTATCTCAAAAGGAACAAACTGTCTTCTGCTGAAAGAGACTGCCATTTGCCGACCCTGTCGAGAAATCCTTAAGCGGAACGAACTGTCTTCTGCTGAAAGAGACTGCCATTCGTTGGCCCATCTTAGGAAAAAGTGAGCAAACTGTCTTCTAATGGAGGAGACTACCATTTGCTGACTTTAAAATAAGAATTCTTAAACGAACTGTCTTCATGAAGAAGACTGCCATCCGTTATCTCAAAGGGAACAAACTGTCTTCTGCTGAAAGAGACTGCCATTTGCCGACCCTGTCGAGAAATCCTTAAGCGGAACGAACTGTCTTCTGCTGAAAGAGACTGCCATTCGTTGGCCCATCTTAGGAAAAAGTGAGCAAACTGTCTTCTAATGGAGGAGACTGCCATTTGCTGACTTTAAAATAAGAATTCTTAAACGAACTGTCTTCATGAAGAAGACTGCCATCCGTTATCTCAAAGGGAACAAACTGTCTTCTGCTGAAAGAGACTGCCATTTGCCGACCCTGTCGAGAAATCCTTAAGCGGAACGAACTGTCTTCTGCTGAAAGAGACTGCCATTCGTTGGCCCATCTTAGGAAAAAGTGAGCAAACTGTCTTCTAATGGAGGAGACTGCCATTTGCTGACTTTAAAATAAGAATTCTTAAACGAACTGTCTTCATGAAGAAGACTGCCATCCGTTATCTCAAAGGGAACAAACTGTCTTCTGCTGAAAGAGACTGCCATTTGCCGACCCTATCGAGAAATCCTTAAGCGGAACGAACTGTCTTCTGCTGAAAGAGACTGCCATTCGTTGAGCTTCTTCCATTTGGAATCAAGAAATTCATAAAGTATGAGAGATCACCACTTGATTTGAAGATAAGATTGATATGTGGAGACGCACAAACTTGCTCAAATAAAGAGGCTTCAATTTGTTTTCAACCAAAACATGATGGGGATAACACAAGTTGCTCAAAGTCAAAACCTGCCCCTTGCTTTTAAGCACAAATTCCAAGGGAGTGCAATAACATCACTGCTGGAAAATAAATCTTTCAATATCTGATAGGAACATCAATCACAAATTAATTTTCCATTGTTGAGGAAAGCAGAATCCTCAAGAGGTGCAAAATAAATGCCTTCTCAATCTAGGTTTCCCAGCCTAGAGAGGTTCAAAATAGTATTGTAAGAGACCAAAGTTCAACTCCAAGAACAAGCTGGATAGAAACGGTCAAACAAAGCTTTGCCCCTTGAGGAATAAACTCAACTGGGGATTAATTCCGTCCTGACAAATGAGCTGAGGAGGAACACTGAAGAAAAATTCTTCCACGAAGAACAAACTCAGTGGGGATTATCAATTTCTGCGAGGAATTTACAGATAATCTTCTTCTTATCAAAAAGGTTGGACAACACATCAAGCTCTAATATGGGAAATCAGAGAAAATTTCTTTGGAGAAAATCACCATTCCGAACTTGCAGAGGAACTAAGAAGTTAACATCAAAGCAAACAAGTTAACGTGCGGGGGATTTTAGTTCAAAACTCAACACAAGGTGAGAAAGAAAACCCAACAGTCAACCGTTGTCTCAAAACCTCTTGGTAGAGAGTGACATACTCTGGATTGATCATGGCAACAACCTTTGTACTTCAAGCTAGTGAGGTGATCAAGGTAACTTCTGATTCACAACTTGCCCCAGACTACGTGGTCTATGAAAGGAAACTACCTCAAAAAGGTTCATAGAGATCTTTGGCGTCATGCAGACTTGGAATAATCTGCCCCGGATAAACAGAATTTTTTGAGAGATTTGTCAAATCTTGACGTAACTGCCCCAGATTGACTAAACTTGGCACATTCTTTTACTCGACAAAGTCTTCGAGATTTGCCCCATGATGGTACTCAAACTTGCAAAAACATTATACTGGGAAAACAACATGCCCCTGGCAATGTTTTAGTTTTCTACTGATGATCAGATGTAAACTTCCTGGATGTCAAACAAATGTTTACAAGCAGAAAAAATGTTTATTCTGAGAATGATAATGAAAATGCAACAATTATGTAAGCCTTGAAGTTTCGAAAAGATGTCGCATAACTTTGTGAATGAATCACTAGTTAAGAGATGACATTGATTTTTTTTTATTTTTTATGCATATGATACCAACACAAGTTTTCAGCATAACCGATAGGAGTCAGGAACGCTTTCTTGTTTAAGTATGCTTTCGAAATAAACCCTGCTTCAATTAGGACTTTCAAGGGTTGTAACTTGGCCTGGTTCACGGTTTTCAGAAAAAAAGATTTTTAGGCTCAAAGTTTATTTAGCCCACCCCATCTTCATGATGTTCTCCAGTCCTATGTTCAGTTAACTCAACATGAGTATTCATCTCTCAAAAGGATTTTGTGTCATTAAGGACCTGATGAAGCTTTCTTGGAGTAGCAGTCACCCTTTTGTCTTCATTTTTTGTATTCACACAGATTTGTTCATTGTTGAGGACTTTTGCTTTGTAGTCCTTTCTTTTCACTTTTCACTCTTTTCTTTTCTCTTCTTTTTTTTTTCTTTTATTTCCCTAACTTTTGCCTGGACTGATTCTTTTGAATTGGTCGTCCAGCGGGATGCTCTAACTTTTGCCTAAGTCACTTGTTTTCAAGTTTTTGACTTAGCGAGCTTTTTCTTCTTCTTTCTTTCTTTTTTTTTTCTTTTTTTTTTATTCTTTTGATTTGAACAAATCGTGTGACATTGACTTTGTCTTGACTTGTTGAGAGGGTTGTGACTGCCTCGTTTCTTGGCGGATGAAGGATAACCATTGTGGTTTCACATTTTCCAGCCTTTTGATGCGCGGGGAATAACCATTGTGGTTTCCCATGATCCATCCTTTGATGTGGATATGACGTGCTTGACCTTTGGATGCACAATCCTTTTTGAAATATGAACACTCGGTCCAATTAACTGAAGACTACCCTGCCCCAGGTTAAAAATTAGGGTTTTTCGTTTAGAAAGAAAACTCCTACTTCAAGGCTCAAAGGGGTTAACAAGGGATTATCTTCCTTATATCTCCGATGTTTTGGAATTTGAAACAATGCCTGTACATCATCAGCATGGTCTTATTCAAAAGCATACAACCAGAAATTTTGCGTTTTCAGATCATCATCCTCCCTCCAATCTTTGCATAAGCAAGAGTTTGGCAAAAGCAATTGGTATCATAATGCATAAAAACAAATAAACATGAGTGAAACGAATGGATTACTTCAAGACAAACATTATCGTTGTGTTAGCATTAACATTCAAAAATAAACAAGTTTCTACATGCAAACAATGCATTGAAAAACAAGAAATATTACAAATGGCAATCAATAAGAATACTAAAAACTGAGAAAAACTCTCTCCATCTGGGCATATGCTGAACGAAACATCTTTCGAGCTTCAGTCTACCATCAATAGTGATTCAATCATGCTTTGGCAAAGAATTGGCTTGAACATCATAACCAACATCTTGGAAAGTCAAAATACCAGCATGGATTAATCTTTGAACTTCATTTTTTAGAGGCCAACAATTATCTAAGTCATGTCCAGGAGCATTCTGATGAAAAGCACAAGTGACATTAGCATTATACCACCAAGGAATCTTCTCGGGAATTGGAGGTGGTGACCTTGTCTGAACCAAATTCTTATGAACTAGAGCAGGGAACAATTCTGCGTAAGTCATGGGGATAGGATCAAAATTCCCCTTTTGAGGTTGATTTTGCTCGTTCGGTGGAGAATCTTGTTGACGAGTGCTCTGCTGATAATCTGGGATTGCATGAACTGAATTGGATACAGGAATGACATAGGAAACATTCTGATGTTGATGATGATTGTTTCCTCCCCTGATTATCTTCTTTGAAAAGTCATTACCAAACTTCTTCACACTACCAGCTGAGTTACCTTCTTCAAACAAACATTCCTTTCGGGCATCCTTTTCTAGAAGCGCTTTCATATCCACCTCTCTGTGGAAGTCAACAGGTGTACTGACTACTGTCCCTTTGGGAAAGAACGAGTTCAGAGTTTCAAGAAAGACCTTTGCCATCCTTTCTTCCATCATAGGAGGATTGACTTGGGCAGCAACTAGAGCCTCAACCAGAGTAGTCATATGCTCCATACCAGCCTTCAAAGTAACCACCTCTTCACGGAGCTCAAGAATCTCTTGTTTGATGCTTTCCATTTCTTCTTAGCACGAGCGTTGTACTGATGATACCAGGAGAAAGGAAATAAGGCTCTGGAAAAATTCTTTAGAAAGTAGGACCAAATGCAGAATGATGCATGAAATGCAATGATTTGTTTTTTTGTTTTTTATTTTTGAGTTTCAAGGAAATTAAGATATTAACTTGTAAACACTCAAACATTGGACTAAAGCTTTGATTAAGTTATCATCAAAATCAATCATCCATTTTGGTGGATTAGAGTTTTCACCCCATCAACACCCAAGATCCATTGAGTTTGATGAAACTTATGATGTTTACAAGAAAAGACCTCTAAGTTCCTTGAAAATCAAAAGAAAAAGAGTTTTCATGGATGCATGAATGCATGGTTTATGCACCAACCACAACCAAGAGTACGCAAGGTCACATAAGATCATAGTTCAAAGGTTCGACGTCACGAGCATGGAGCCATGGGTCCAACCATCCCAAAAGGTATGATCTAAGGAATTTTGTACCTGCCGATCGGGTTCTACAAAGGTTCCCAGAGTTTTCAATCTTCTATCGGATATTACCGGCACGCACAATTGCTCATGGGCGCCAATAATATGCCTAAAAAGACCTCGTCTGAGCGTAGTATCGCATGACAACAAGCTCAAATTGGTACTTGATCTTGTTTCTGCACTACATCCTAAAAAGGCTTAGATGTGTTAAAAAGGTTCTAGGCCATTCAGCTTCTACGGACACTCACTATTGAAAGTAATAGCGTTATCACGATGGTTCGTAACAACCTCTACTACCTTCCATGAGGCCTCCACTGATTGGGGTTCCACCATATGACGCTCATGGTAAGGATTGCTCCTGACATGCGACTATTGGTCTTACCACCTCCTATCTCAAGTTACTCACCAAAGTCCGGGTTAGAACTTTATCTCATCACAGAGGAACCATCGAGCACCAAAAAGAAAAAAAAAAGAAAATAAACAAACAAAGCACACAGCAATATATACAGATAAAAACACACAGATAAACAAAAATAGGCTTAACACACTTAAAACCGGGTCCCCAGTGAAGTCGCCATTTTTCTGTAGCGGGGAAAATCTGATATCGAAGCCATGGGACTGACTCGAATCAATATTCCGTTTTGAAATCGCCACCGCGCTTTATTTTTTCAAAGGAAAAGGGAAAAGAACGAAAAACCCAAAGTTTTGTTTTTTAAAAAAACAAGAAAGAGAACTCAGGTTCGGGTGTTGATTATACAAGGGGAAGGTTTAAAGCACCCCTCATATCTGTGGTACTCCACAGGAACCTTTTTGAAAATCTGTGTTGTGTGTGTGCTAAAAAAAACGGTTTGTTTTATTTTTAAAATAAGCTCGGCAAAGCGTTAAGCTTTGGGCCTACATACCTCCTCGGTGCAATGGAGAAGTCAGAGCTAATGTAGTTCCGCTTTTGGGAAAAACGTTTTAAAACGAATAAACACTTTGTTGTCGTTAGAGAGAAATACTCAGCCATTGATCTTGAGCATGAGAACAAACAAGTTCTTTGCATCGCAAATGAAAGAAGGGCGCCAACTCGGATAAAATCAACGAGTATGCCACTAGCTCTCTCACGCGGAAAAGATCTCGTTATTATCAATCAATTTCAAAATCGTGGGGTATAACCACTCGTTTTGACAATTAACGGTGTCTAAACTTTTGAAGAAAAGCCACTAAGGGCGAAAGATATTTTTAAGAAAAGGTTTTGAAAAGGTTTGCAAACATAAGAATATTTTGGAAAAAGGGAGAAGATTTTGAAAATTTAAGAATGGGAGGAGATGAAGAGGCTAACCTAATGCATAAAATAAAAGCTAAGGAAAGAAACGGTCTAACCGAATAAGAAGCCAACACTTGACATTAAGAGCCAAGGTAGTTTTCCCATCCTTTGGATTTATCAATACCAACACATTAACACTTGGGGATCCAGATGAACTTATTGTCTTAGCACCATTTTTTCATTAAGCACATTAAGATTCTGACAAAAATTGGGCAGAGTAACGGCTGTTTTTGGGTAAAATCCTTATCTCAATGCCTTGGAATTAACCATCAAGGGCTTTCAAGGAAATACCTGCACACATAAACATACAACAGAACAATGCCAGACAGACAGAACAATCACAGGATAGTAATAGAATGAGTCCAAGGTACTAGGTCCATAAGTCCGAATCTCCAAATTGCTAGGGATAGTAACTGATAGTCCAAATAGAACCTTATGTATTTTTTAGATTTTTGATTATTTATTAGTGTTTTAGCGAAAAAATAAAGTATGGTCCAAGTGGACAAAGAGAAAATGACAGAAAGTAAATATGATGAAATGATAAAGTAAAGCGATAAAGCGAGAAATATAAAGAGCAGTAATATAAAGAGCGGTATAGTAAAGGTGCGGAAATTAAAGTTAGTTGTTAAATGTTAAAGATAACCATCTTGAAACTTGTCAAGTATGTTATCAAAGTTAGTAGGAGATCGATGGTGAGTGAATGATGTACTCGGATTTAAATTCAATGGGGTTTATCAGAAGCTTGATAAAATCATAGCGACTACACGATAAAAACCTCCACAAGTCTTAAATCAACCGCATACAATTCTCTTCCATATTTGATCTTTTTTATTCGGGACACGAAATATTGCGCTATGTTAAGCAGATCGCCAAGTGATTTATATAGAAATCACCCTACAACGAGGCCGGTCAAAACTTTATGTGCTAATGCATGCGAGAAGAACGATATGTAGATCGTTTTCCGAAAGCAATACCGCACGAAAAGAAAAATGGTGAGTGATCTAGTCTTCACCAAGAATCCATAAGAATTCTCAAGGCATTAAGACTTTCATCGATCAAAATAAAGAGAAGTAAAAGATGGAACCACATTAAAAGCTCCTTTCATCCATAATTTCAATCACATAATTTTGCGGATTTGGATTCTCATCCTATCGACGCCCTAAGTCCATTGAAATTAGAGAGAAATTAGGCCTCTAACTTGCGATTCAAAGAAAATATCAAAAGAATGGAGTAGAAGATGAGTTAGAACCAAAAACAAGTCAAAAACCACAAAAATCAGCATTCTGCCCAGTGTAAATCGATTTGCACAGAGTGTAAATCGATTTGCACAACTCTGTTTTCAAAATCTGCGCAGTTTTCAGTTGTGTAAATCGATTTGCACAGGATGTAAATCGATTTGCACAACACAGTTTTCAAAAAAACAGCAAATAAAGAGAAGAAACTTGTTTAAACATAAAACCAAACACCTTGTGATCTTGGATCAATTTGTGCACGAAAATGTATCAATTAAGCAAGCAAATCTCATCAATGTAGCACCAAAGGTGCATCAAGCATAAACAACAATGGATCACATCTTGAATTATGGAATGGATCTAGAATTTTACCAAATCTTTCACAAACTTTGAATCTTCTTCAAGAACACACAACCACAAGCCTTGATCTCTCACAATTGATGAAGAAAAGTAGTGTTTATGTTGAGGTTTAGCTCTAAATTAGTGAGGTTCAAGATGTGACTCACTAATTTGTGTGGAAGAAAAAGAGCTTTGAGTGATGGGTTTGGAAGAGGTGAGAAGAGAATTTGCAATAAGTTTCTTGGCTATCAAAGCTTCAAGAAATGAATTTGCAATAAGTTTCTTGGCTATCAAAGCTTGAAAAATGATGAGGGGAATGCCTCAATTTATAGGAGCTAGGCTTGGGAATTTTTGTGGCTTGGAGTTAGGATTGGAAAATAGAATTAGGCTTGGAAAATTGATTTGGAGCCAAAAATGAGATCCAATGGCCTTGATGCAATCACATGAGGGTACATGATTAGATGATGTAGGAAATCAAATGTAAGAACCAAGTCATGCTTCCCATGCTTGCAAATGATGTCAACACTTCAAAAAGCTGAAATTTGCCTTCATTTTTCCAAATTCGTGCTGGTGCAATCGATTTGCACATTATGCAAATCTATTTACATGGCTGAAAAAAGGCAAAATCTGGGGCAAAAACAGTTATGCAAATCGATTGCTGTCTTATGCAAATCGATTTGCACTGATGACAGAAGCAAATCTGGTGCAGAAACAGTTGTGTAAATCGATTTACACCTTATGCAAATCGATTTGCACAGTGAAAATGTTGAAAAATGCTCCTTTGATGGGTATTTTGACTTGGTACCTACAAAACACAAACATACAAGAGCACAAGGCAATATTTTTGGTATTTTGGTTAGTAAAGGAATATATACAAACTAAAACATGGGTGCTCGATGATTCCTTTGCAGATGAATTGAGCACAGCATTGCAAGTAGAGATCTAGGTTAAAACTTCTTGATTGATGATTGGTATGCAAATGATGTGTGATCTTAGGGTCAAAAATTGGGGTATGGCCAGTCAAAGTTGAGTTGACTTTCTCCTAAAGAAACCCTAATTTGAACCTTTTTGCATTTGTTCATTTCTGAGTTTCTATTGATAGATCATGATCAACCTTTGATCAAATGATGGATATAACCTCACATACTTGATGTTGACCAAAAATCTTGAAGTTTGACTGTACTTTGACTATAGTTGACTTTTAAGTCAACATAGTCGATTATTGATCATCGGAGCCTTTGAATGGGAAAGCCTTGGGATTGAAGTTTGATAATTGACATGGAGATACTTTGATATATGAGAGAGTGACCTGAATAAGCCTTTGAAACTTGAGCCATTGATGATGCATAGAGGAACCTTTGATTGAATATAAGAGGGCAAATTTTGGGGTATGACACCATTGCTCTTCAGAAACAGACATAAGGCAAGTCACCTTGTGCTTCTCAAGATTAGAAAGATCAATCTTATAAATGTTGTTCTTTCTCTTGCTTGTAAATAGGATTGAGCCATCCTTCTGACTTACAGCCTTGCAATACTTTTGATTGAAGATTATGTCATAACCATTGTCACTTAATTGACTTATGGACAATAAGTTATGCACTAATCCTTCTACAAGAAGTACATTAGATGGAAGGAGAGTTACCCATACTTATGGTTCCAGAGCCAATTATCTTGCCCTTCTGATCTCCTCCAAACTTGACTTCTCCTCCAGACCTAAGCACCAGGTCTTGGAACATGGACCTTCTTCCCGCATGTGTCGCGAGCACCCAGAGTCCAGGTACCATGACATTTTTTGCTTTGTCTTCTTTGCTGTTAAGGATATCTGCAACAGAAATTATCTTCTCCTTAGGTACCCACAACTTCTTGGGTCCTTTCTTGTTAGTTTTCCTCAAGTTTTGATTGAACTTGGGTTTAGCATAATGAACAACAGGAGGAACAACATGATATTCTTTAGGTTTGGCAGCATGATATTTTCTATGTTGTGTCACATGTTTCTTTTTGTGTGTAGCATGAAAGCTTTTGGCATGTGAGGTGAGCCTAATATCATGTGAGTGGCCATATTTGAACTGATCATACAATGGCTTGTATGTGATTTTCATATCATCAATAGGTTCAAATTTGTGTGGGGTATCACCCTCATAGCCAACACCAATCCTTTTGTTTCCAGAAACTCCATATATCATAGAAGCAAGATGACTTCTGCCAATATTTCTAGATAAAAACTTTCTGAAGCTCGAGTCATATTCTTTCAGAATATGATTAAGACTAGGAATGGACTTTTATGATTCAGAAGGAGATCCAATATCTTTGGATAATTTTAAAACTTTTTCCTTCAGTTCAGAATTTTCCACTTCCAGCTTCTTAGTTTCAGAATCAAATAGCTTCTTCAGCTTTTTGTATTTGATACTAAGATGAGCCTTGAGTTCCAGAAGTTCAGTTAAACTGGAAAATAACTCTTCTCTAGATAGTTCAGAAAATACCTCTTCAGAATCTGATTCTGATGTAGATTCTGATCCATCATCCACTGTGGCCATTAGTGCAAGGTTTGCCTGCTCGCCTTCAGATTCAGATTCTGATTCTGATCCTGAATCATCCCATGTTGCCATAAGACCTTTCTTCTTATGAAACTTCTTCTTGGGATTCTCCTTCTGAAGTTTTGGACATTCATTCTTGAAGTGTCCATGCTCATTGCACTCATAACAAATGACCTTCTTCTTGTCAGATCTTCTGCCTCCAGAAGATTCTCCTCTTTCAGGCTTCTTTGAACTTCTGAAGCTCTTGAACTTCCTTTGCTTGCTCTTCCAGAGTTGGTTTACCCTTCTGGAGATCATGGATAGTTCATCTTCTTCTTCTGATTCTGATTCTTCAAAATCTACTTCTTCAGCCTGAAAAACGTTAGTGCATTTTTTATAATTAGATTTTAATGCAATTACCTTTCTTCTGAGGTTCATTAGCATCCAGCTTAATTTCATGACTACTCGGAGCACTGATCAATTCTTCAAGAGAGACTTCATTCAGATTCTTGGAAATTTTGAAAGCAGTAACCATAGGACCCCATCTTCTTGGCAAGCTTCTGATGATCTTCTTGACATGATCAGCCCTTGTGTATCCCTTATCAAGAACTCTTAATCCAGCAGTTAGCGTTTGAAATCTTGAGAACATCTTCTCAATATTTTCATCATCCTCCATCTTGAAGGCTTCATATTTCTGGATCAAGGCAAGAGCTTTAGTCTCCTTGACTTGGGCATTTACCTCATGAGTCATTTTCAATGATTCATATATGTCATAGGCAGTTTTCCTTTAAGATATCTTCTCATATTCAGCATGAGAGATAGCATTCAGCAAAACAGTCCTACACTTGTGATGATTTTTGAATTGCTTCTTTTGATCATCATTCATCTCTTGTCTTGTAAGCTTTACACCACTAGCTTTCACTAGATGTTTGTAACCATCCATCAGAAGATCCCATAAGTCACCATCTAGACCAAGAAAGTAACTTTCAAGTTTATCTTTCCAATATTCAAAGTTTTCACCATCAAATACTGGTGGTCTAGTATAACCATTGTCACCATTTCCATTGTATTGCTCAGCAGAGCCAGATGTGGATGTATGTGTTAGATCTTCACCAGCCATCTTGACTTAAGCGTTTTTCTCTTCCTGAATCTTTTCTAAACACGGTTAACTGCTTGCACCTTAGAACCGGCGCTCTGATGCCAATTGAAGGATAGAAAAACACTTAGAAAGGGGGGTTTGAATAAGTGTAGCTTTAAAAATTGTAAGATAAAAACAATTTGCACAACGATTTTTATCCTGGTTCGTTGTTAACTAAACTACTCCAGTCCACCCCCTTGGAGTGATTTACCTCACCTGAGGATTTAATCCACTAATCACACAAGATTACAATGGTTTTCCACTTATATAACTTCTAAGTCTTCTAGAGTATTCTGATCACAACCTAATCACTCTAGGAACAAACTGCTTAGATACTCTCTAAGACTTTCTAGAGTATACTAATGACAACCTGATCACTCTAGTTCTTACAAATTAATGTAAACAAATTCTTATAAGAGTTACAATGATTCTTTATAAGCTATTATCACAACTGTGATTTTTCTCTTAAGTTTAAGCTTAATCTCACTAAGATACTACAACAGCAATGTAGTGAGGTTGAAGATGAAGTTTTTGAGAGCTTTTGAATTTGACAGTGTTTCTGTATGTATGCGCAAAGTGTTCTATTCAGCTTCTCTTCAGAACTTCTATTTATAGGCGTTTGAAAAGATGACCGTTGGGAGCATTTAATGTATTGCGTGAACCGTACAGCATTGCATTTAATGTTTCACTCTTTTGTTAACTACCTCGAGCCTTGCTTTCGCTATGTCTACTGACGTTGCCTTTAATAGCTTCTAACGTTCCTTTTGTCAGTCAGCGTAGCCTGCCATCTTGTACTTGCTTCTGATCTGATGTTTGTGTAAACAACGTTTGAATATTAACAGAGTTAAACAGCTTGGTGCAGAGCATCTTCTTGTCTTCTGACCTTGAAGTGCTTCTTAGCGTGATACCATGAGAACTTCAGTGCTTCTGCTTCTGATCTTAAGTTCTTCGGATGCTTCCATAGACCATGTTCTGATTCTGCTTGACCATCTTCTGATGTCTTGCCAGACCATGTTCTGATGTTGCATGCTGAACCTTCTAAGTCAGTGCTTCTTGCGCTGATTTTGTGCATACTCTTTATATGATTCCTGAAATGGAAATTGCATAGGATTAGAGTACCACATTATCTCATACAAAATTCATATACATTGTTATCATCAAAACTAAGAATATTGATCAGAACAAATCTTGTTCTAACATTATTGAAGACCCACTTAGTTCTAATGATGTTAAATCCTTTAGGTCTTGGAAAAAGATCCCAAACATCATTCCTTGTAAACTGATTTAACTCTTCTTGCATGGCAATTATCAAGTCAGCATCTCACAGAGCTTGATCAACAGAAGTTGGCTCGATAAAAGATACTAGACCAAATTGACATTTTGCATTGTTCTTAAGGAATGCTCTTGTTCTGATGGGATCATCTTTCTTTCTAATGATAACATCTTCTTGATGAGCAGAGTTGAGTCTAGAAGATCTTCTGAGTGTTGGATCTTCAGATATTCTGAGATTTTCTAAAGAAGCTGCAACTTGATCTTCTGAAACTTCTTTACTCTTGGATTCTTCATGATCTGAGTTAGAGATATCTAAATCTGCAAAATTCTCAAACTGCTTTGGCTTTTCAAGACCAAGCTTATCATCAAATCTAATATTGATTGATTCTTCAACTACCAGAGTCTCAGTATTGTATACTCTGTAGCCTTTTGAGCGTTCAGAATATCCAAGTAGAAAACACTTCTGAGCTTTAGAATCAAACTTATGCAGATGATCTTTAGTATTCAGAATATAGCATACACATCCAAATGGATGGAAATAAGAAATGTTGGGCTTTCTGTTCTTCTACAATTCATAAGGAGTCTTATTTAGAATAGGTCTTATGGAGATTCTATTCTGAATATAACATGCAGTTTTAATTGCTTCTGCCCAAAAATGCTTAGCCATATTGGTTCCATTGATCATGGTTCTGGCCATTTCTTGTAGAGTCCTATTCTTTCGTTCTACAACTCCATTTTGCTGTGGAGTTCTAGGACAAGAGAAATCATGGGCAATACCATTTTCTTTGAAATAAATTTCAAAGAATATGTTCTCAAATTCACCACCATGATCACTTCTGACCTTTATGATTTTGCATTCCTTCTCAGATTGAATCTGAGTGCAGAAGTCAAAGAACACAGTATAAGACTCATCCTTGTGTTTCAAGAACTTTACCCATGTCCATCTACTATAGTCATCTACAATGACTAATCCATATTTCTTCCCTCTGATTGATGCTGTTTTAACTGGGCCAAAAAGATCAATGTGCAGAAGTTCTAGCAGCCTAGAGGAAGAGACAACATTTTTAGACTTGAATGCAGGTTTTGAAAACTTCCCTTTCTGACATGTTTCGCAAAGAGCATCTAATTTATATTTCAGATCAGGGATTCCTCTTACCAGATTGAGTTTGTTAATCTGAGAGATCTTTCTCAAACTAGCATGACCCAATCTTTTGTGCCAGACCCGCTGCTCTTCACTAACAGACATAAGGCAAGTAACCTTTTGATTCTTAAGATCTGAAAGATCAATCTTATAAATGTTGTTCTTTCTCTTGCCTGTAAATAGGATTGAGCCATCCTTCTGACTAATAGCTTTACAAGACTTTTGATTAAATATTATGTCATAACCATTGTCACTTAATTGACTTATGGATAATAAGTTATGAGCTAATCCATCTACTAAAAGAACATTAGTTATAGAGGGAGAGTTACCAATGCATATGGTTCCAGAACCAATGATGTTGCCCTTCTGGTTCCCTCCAAACTTTACTTCTCCAGCAGATTTAAGTTCCAGGTCTTGGAACATAGACCTTCTTTCCGTCATGTGTCGTGAGCACCTAGAGTCCAGTTACCATGACATGTTTGCCTTTGTCTTTTGAGCCTTGAAGGAGATCTGCAATCTTTTCCTTAGGTACCCACATTCTTTTGGGTCCTTTTGGGTTAGTCCTTCTCAAGTTCTGGTTGAACTAAGATTTAGCATGAGGTGTAACATAAGATTTTCTAGATTGTGTAGCAACAAATTTCTTGGTGTGTGTTATGTGGAAACTCTTAGAGTGAGATGTGTGCCTAATATCATGAGAATGGCCATACTTAAACTGATCATACAAAGGTTTGTATGTGATAATCATCTCATCAACAAGTTCAAGTTTATATGGGGTTTCACCCTCAAAGCCTATGTCAATTCTCTTGTTTCCACTTACACCATATATCATAGAGTCTACCTGACTTCTTCCTATACCTCTAGATAGAAACTTTCTAAAACTCAAGTCATATTCCTTCAGAATATTGTTCACACTTGGAATATATTTTTCTGAACTTGAAGATGATTCAACATCTTTAGATAGTTTTAAAACTTTTTCCTTAAGTTCAGAGTTTTCTATTTCAAGTCTCTTAGTTTCAGATGCAAAGAGCTTTTTCAGCTTTTTGTATTTGATACTAAGTTGACCCTTGATTTCCAGAAGTTCAGTTAAGCTGGAAACTAACTCGTCTCTAGAAAGTTCAGAAAATACCTCTTCAGAATTTGAGTCTGATGTAGATTCTGATTCTTCATCAACAGTGGCCATCAGTGCTATGTTTGCCTGATCATCTTCAGAGTCTGACTCTTGATCAGAAGAATCTGAGTCATCCCAGGTAGCCATTAAGCCTTTCTTCTTTTCAAATCTTTTCTTGGGCTTTTCTCTCTGAAGCTTTGGACATTCATTTTTGTAGTGTCCAGGCTCTTTACATTCATAGCACGTCACCTTCTTCTTGTCAGATCTTCTGTGCCCAAAAGATTCTCGTTTTTCAGGCCTTTTGAAGTTCTTGAAGTTCTTGAACTTTCTCTGCTTGCTCTTCCAGAGTTGATTTACTCTTCTGGATAAGAGAGATAGTTCATCTTCTTATTCCTCTAATTCTGACTCATCAGAATCTTATTCTTCTGCCTGAAAAGCGTTAGTGCATTTTTTATTACTAGATTTTAATGCAATAGACTTACCTTTCTTCTGAGGTTCATTTACATCCAGCTCAATCTCATGGCTCCTTAGGGCACTGATCAGCTCCTCAAGAGACACTTCATTCAGATTCTAAGCAATCTTGAATGCAGTCACCATGGGTCCCCATCTTCTGGGTAAGCTTCTGATGATCTTCTTTACATGATCAGCTTTGGTGTAGCCTTTATCTAGCACTCTCAATCCAGCAGTCAGAGTCTGGAATCTTGAAAACATAGCTTCAATGTTCTCATCTTCCTCCATCTTGAATGCTTCATACTTCTGGATTCGAGCTAAGGCCTTTGTCTCCTTTACTTGAGCATTCCCTTCATGAGACATATTTAGAGATTCAAAGATGTCATGAGTTGTTTCTCTGTTTGTTATCTTCTCATACTCAGCATGTGAGATAGCATTTAGCAATATGGTCCTTGACTTGTGATGATTCTTGAATTCTTTCTTTTGGTCATCACTCATAGCTTGCCTTATAATCTTGACTCCACGAGTGTTTACAGGATGTGTGTAACCATCCAACACTAAGTCCCATAAGTCACCATCTTGACAAAGAAAGTAACTTTCAAGTCTATCCTTCCAATACTCAAATTTTTCACCATCAAAGACTGGTGGTCTACTGTAACCATTGAAGCTACTACTTCCATTGTTACCATTGTTGTTTTGTTCAGGTGTAGGAGTAGATGAAGTTGTTTCAACCATTTTGACTTTGTGTTTTTCTCCCTGAATCTTTTGTCTAACACGGTTAAGTGCTTGCACCTAGAACCGACGCTCTGATGCCAATTGAAGGAGTGAAAAACACTTAGAAAGGGGGGATTGAATAAGTGTAACTCAAAAACTTGGAAGATAAAAACAATGAACACAATTATTTTTATCATGGATCGTTGTTAACCAAACTACTCTAGTCCACCCCTGACAAGGTGATTTACCTCACTGAGGATTTAATCCACTAATCCAACTGATTACAATGGTTTTCCACTTAGATAACCTCTAAGTCTTCTAGAGTCTACAGATCACAACTTGATCACTCTAGGAATCCTTTTACAATCAATGTAAAATACAAGTTTACAAGAGTTTGAATTACTTCTTATAAAGTTGTAATCACAACTGTGATATTTCTCTTAAGTCCTATTCTTAACACTCACTAAGATATTACAAAGTTTATGAGGTTGAAGATGAAGTTCTTTAGCTTTTAAATTTGACAGCGTTTCTGTAAGTTTTGCGCAAGTGTTGTGTTTTGCTTCTGATCAGAACTTCTATATAAAGGCGCTTGAGAGGAAATGACTGTTGGGATGCATTTAATGCTTTGCGTGAATAGTACAACGCTGCATTTAATGTTTCACACTTTTGTCAACTACCTTGAGCCTTGCTTTTGCTGCCTTTACTGACTTTGCCTTTTTTAGCTTCTAACGTTCCTTTTGTCAGTCATAGATTTGACGTTATAGCCTTTCATCTTGTACTTTCTTCTGGACTCAGATTTGTAGATAACAACGTTTCAATATCAAAGCCATCAGTTTGGTGCAGAGCATCTTCTGTCTTCTGACTTTGAAGAGCTTTGAGCGTGATACCATCAGAGCTTCAGAGCTTGTACTTCTGACTTTCATTCTTCTGATACTTTCCAGTTCATGTTCTGATTCTGCATGACCATCTTCTGATGTCTTGCCAGAGCATGTTCTGATGAAGCCATCCAGAACCTTCTGAGTCAGTGCTTCTGAACGCTGATTTGTGCATACTCTTTATATATTTCCTCAAATGGAAAATTTAAAGGATAAGAGTACCACATTGTCTTATACAAAATTCATACATAATGTTATCATCAAAATTAAGAATATTGATCAGAACATTTCTTGTTCTAACAAATCTGAGTCAAAAGAGCGAGAGTTTGAGACAAGGATTTTTAATTAAATAACGTCTGCATGAAATAGGCATTTTATCAAATATGATGTTTTCAGAAAGCGTTTCTAAATTTGGTGGGATGGCGAAAGCATACATTATGAGTTAGGATCGTAGTCTTAATCAATAGGGCGAGAGTTTGAGAGGAGGACTTTTAAATAACATAGTTAGTAAAGATTTTTGATTTAATTAGAATCTGGCCAATGGAACTTCGGATCACCTAAGTTAGACGAACTACATACTGATATCCGCTTATTATTATACTACCTAGATTTAAGATTTTAGTTTCCCCATTTATAAACAATCCAAATATTCTTAGCCTTAGCTTTACATAGTAACCTTAGATAACGGTAGATCGATTCATAGTCTCTGTGGATTCGATATCTTTTAAAACAACACGTCACGATTGTGTACTTGCAGTCATTAGATTAATAGACTCATAAAGTCGCGATCAATAAACTTCTTGAGAAGATTCATTTCTAACCTAAGTGGTCAAACTCAAGCCTTCTCCCCTCTCCTTTGTTTAAAACAAGGGAAATTCGAATGGAATCAAGAGCATCAAGAAGCGTTCGACAAAATCAAATAATACTTGATGCATCCTCCTATCTATCCCCCCCTTGTGGAAACAAGCCCATGAGATTATACATATATGCTTCTGATTTTACTATTGGTAGTATGTTAGCACTAGAAGACGAAAATGTCATCAAAAGAGCCATTTACTATCTAAGTAGAGTTCTAAATGTTGCAGAAACAAGTTATAATGCTATAGAAAGCTTTGTCTTTGTTTGTATTTCTCTTGTACAAAACTGAAATATTATATAAAACTTGTTGATGTGTATGTTTCTTCACATTTTGATGTTATCAAGCATATGTTGTCGAAACCAATATTACACAATCGAATTGGCAAATGGGCCTTAGCCCTTACTGAGTACTCCCTAGCCTTCTTGCCTTTAAAATCAATGAAAGGCCAAGTAGTCTCAGATTTAATTGTAGATCACGCAGTGGTTGAAAATCCTCAATGCTATGTGGAAGTAAAACCTTGGAAGTTATTCTTCGATGGTTCTACCCATAGAGAAGGTAATGGAGTTGGGGTTCTAATTATTTCTCTTGAAGGAATTCCAACAAAACCCAAGTATAAGATCGAAGGCCCTCTGTGCTTGAATAATGAGGCAGAATATGAAGCTTTGATAGACGGACTTGAAGCCTTGTTGGAATTGGGGGCAACTAGAGTCGAAATAAAAGGGGGTTCTGAGTTAGTAGTTAAACAATTAACAAAAGAATATAAAGCATAAAAGAAAATTTAGTTATGTATTTTGTTCTTGGTAATAGATTACTCAAAAAATTAGAATATGTAGACATTAAGCATATCCCTAGATTAAAAAATCGAGAGGCAAACGATTTAGCACAAATAATCTTAGGATACAAAGTATCGAACGAAAAATTAGAAGGGTTGATCAAAGTTAAAGGAAAAGCATTGGCTACCAAACTGTCACCACTAGATTTAGAAAGCACAAGGCTGGGATCCACTAACAAAAAAGAATTTGAAGTCTTAACTATTGATACTTTGGTAGATACGGATTGGCGAAGTCCAATCATAAATTATCTCAGAGACCCCACAATAGATACAGAAAGGAAGATCAAGTACAGGGCCCTGTCTTATGTGTTAATGGGAAAAAAATTGTTCAAGAAAACACCAGATGAGATCTTACTCAAATGCCTAGGAGAAAGTTAAGCATACCTAGCTTTATCTAGCGTACATAGTGGGGCATGCGGAGCACACCAAGCAGGACATTAGATGAAATGGTTACTACTTTGATATGGGATATATTGGCCCATTATGCTCAAGGACTGCATAGATTTTGCCAAAGGATTCCAAGAGTGTCAAGTCCATGCAGGTATTCAACATGTCCCTACAAGCGAAATCCATTCTATCATTAAGTTGTGGCCATTCAGAGGATGGGCATTGGATTAAGAAGCATGTGGGAAGAAAGCCCAAGAATTGGCATAGAACTTTGGATCAAGCTCTTTGGGCTTGTCGAGCGTCCCCTAAAGAAGCAACGAACGCCATACCTTTCCAACTCACGTTTGGTCATGATGCAGTCCTGCCAGTCGAAATTCACCTTCAGTCCGTGAGAATCTAGAGGCTGGAAGAAAATCCATCAGAACATTATTGGGAAATGATGATGAATGAATAACAGAATAGATGAGGAAAGTCTGCGAGCGTTGGAAGTCCTGAGAAGGCAGAAGGAAAGAATAGCTAAAGCCTACAATAAGAATGTTAAAAACAAAGTTTTTTCGATGAATGAATTAGTATGTTAGGTTATATTGCCTATGGATCGAAAGAATCAACCGTTGGGAAAGTGGTCTCCGCATTGGGAAGGTCCTTTTTGAGTATTGCGTGAATTTTTAAATAACGCTTATGAAATCGAAGAACTATCAAAAGATCAAATAATCCTTCGAGTAAATGGCAAATACTTGAAAAAAATATAAACCTTTCCTTCAAGAGATTAAAATCCTAACAAAATAATATATATAGTCGAATACATAGGAAGCCAAAATGGTGTGATTCAAATAGAACACGCCAAAATGGCACGGTTTTAACATTGTATAACCCAAAATAATATTCAAACTTAACATCCATGATCATTGTCAAACATAAAGGGGGACAAGGACAAAACAAATTCGCAACCCTCAAGATGGAAACCTAAAATTATTACAAAAATAGTCAAATATCGAAATCAGCAAGAAGGGAAGCATTCATCTGGGCATACTAAGAAGCAGATACGGCCAAGCGACACTCGATCACACTTTGTTGCTGTAACACCCCAAATTCTACCCGAAAATTATAATGCGGAAAGTATCAGAGTATTTAAAAATTTCTCGACAAACAAATGAGGCGTCACATATTCACTTCAACAATAAATCACTTCATCGCATTTAGCGAGTACATAGCACTTTCTAAAATAGAAACTTCTTTTATTAATAAAACAGCGGAGTCATGATTCTCAATTTCCGAATCAAGTAACATCTTAATCACATAAACAACATCATATTAATAAAGCAACTTCACTTAACATATCATCCTAATAAACCAGGATAGTCACAATAAACAACAACATCATAAACATTATAAATCGTCCCCCCCCCCCGAGTGCTACGTATCAGAGCGACAACCGACTCGATTAACGGAAACTAAATCTTCATACTCGAACACCTGCACGTTACCAATATAAAGGCAACGACGAACAAGAGAGAAGGGTGAGATATCAAATCATATAAGTGAGCGCATGATAAATTGTATATTAGGAGTCAGACATATAAAACCATTACATCGCAAGTATCAACAGTTACTATACACATCATACTTTCACAATTCATAGATCTCGCATACTTGTCATCGCACAACAATTCACAATACTTCACATTCACGTCATTCATATATCTCATTCATTTACTTCGTAAACCAAATCATAACACTTCACAACATCACAAAACATCACGTATAAGTCACTCATGTATTCACAAACATCGCATATAAGTCATACATATATTCACAAACATCGCATATAAGTCATACATATATTCACAGTCATCGCATCATAAACGTCGCAAATCAAATCACTAAACATCACAGCGTATACATCACAAAAGACATCATGAGACACGACTCGTGCATATGCATGTGGTACCAATCGGAGCTTCAGCCCCCGTCACCAATTGCCCAATTCTGAGGCACAAGGCATAAGCCTTCGTCACTAGTTTGCCAATCCAGGCCGTCATTGAGTATGCATATGCAATGTGACTCGACAAACAAGACATATGCAACATACTCATCACAATCACACGTCACTGCGAGGCATACGCCTACATCACTGGTAATTACCAATTATTAGAGGTAATTCAACGTCACAATTAATCATTCATCTTCACTTAGTCACAAAATTATCATCACAAATATATACAACGTCACACATTATCAATCACCACAAACATCGTCATGTTTCGACACTGTTATACCCCAAAATTTGCCCGCATCTTTTTTCAAGAAAACTTCAATCTAAAAATTAAGAGTTTCATATAATCTTGGATTTTCATATCCTGATTTATGAATACTTGGTTTTTAGAATTTTCTTATACAGTATTTTGGCTCGCTGTTGAATTTATTCTTACACAACTTCTCATATAAACAAGATCAGCACAATTATCATCATGTTCGGCACGTCATCACAAATACACACTTCATCAGGACTATCACAACTATCGTCTTAATCGACTAAACTAACGACAACTCGCTAGGGTTCATGCCATAAGGCTAATCACAGATGACGCATATTAATAAACATATTGGAAATCACAATATTATTCGCAACAAAGGCATTCAAATCGAAATCACAATTTTGGGTCGGTTCTTAGAGTAATCTCAACATGCTAATTTATCAAGTAAACCGAATCAACTTCCAATTAACATTTAACTAAATTAGATATCATCTTAAGTATCAAAACGACAACGTCATGCTTCGGTATATCACAATAATTCGACTCATTAAGTCAATTCAAATTAGTCTCATAATCCTCTATAAATTAGCCTTCTAATTAACTCACTAATCCACTATCAACTAACCAAAATTATTCACAAAGCATACTTCAATTAATTGTGTAAATTTTGCGTCGCTACCGGTTATCTAATTTTCGGTTATATTCTTAATATTCATGACTTTATGAGTCTTCGGGTTACACTTCCAAGTCACCAAAAACACAACTCAACCGGTTAATTCGGATACAATTCTATTCTATACCGGTTATTCGATTCGTTCGGTTAAATTCTCAAGATATAGTAATTTACCGATAAACCGAATAGTTAATCTAAGTTCACATTTATTCTAATTAAATATTCTTATTGAAAAGTAAATTCAACCATAAATTTAATCGACTGATTAATGTCATAATTTCGACAAAATAACACCACCACGTTAATGTACTAATTAAACTTAGCTACCACGTCAATTTTCATTAAATTCCGGTCAACTAATTATACCGCTTAATTCGACTATTTCGATCAAATGAGACTGTTTCGCATTTCATTAATCCTATTCTACTATTTCTAATATATAGTATTTCATTTTCACTTTATTAAAATATTATATTTGTTCCTTAAAAACTAACATAAAACATATCGAAACAGCATAGAATGTCATGGAACAGTAAGAAAAATACTATACAGCTCACGTGAGAATTGCATAAAAAAAAAACTAAAAGTTAACGGCACCCTCCTTCATCCACTATGCCGACGTCACCCGCTTAACAACAACAACATCTCGTTTTGTTTTTAACACAACCAGCAACGGGACACACAGCGACAACAATATCATTTCCCAACTTCAATTGTGTATGAACAACAACAATAAACACAAGATAATGCAATAAATTTATACACCCAATTCCCACATACAATTATTCATAAGCCCCATTATAGGAATAGAACCCCACCCTTACCTTAATCAATTTGAAGAAACTTGTTCCGATTCACACTTCCGATTGGGCACCATAGATGGAAATCTTCAAGCTTTGTTCATCTTCTCCAAAACTTGCCTCTTTCTCTTCTATTCTTGTTTTCTCCAAAAATGACAACTACCCATCCACATCTCTAAAACCCTAATTTTATTATTCTAATTGGGCTTAGTCTTTCACTTCTTTTTCACAACTAATTTAGGCTCAATAAGGATAATAACTCAAAATAACAATATATCACTTTTAATAATATTCCATTAATAATATTCCATCAATGTAATAATTCCGACTTATAAATAATATTATTCTTAATATTATTTTCCGACTTCAATTTAATAATTCCAAATATGCCCTTAAATAACAACGACAATCCAAATTCGACTAAATCGAATATTTCCGGTCTAATTTTATTTACTCAGAAAATTCCCAAAACTTCAAATATTATTCCAATAATATTTCTAATATTGAAAATATCAAAACTCTTGATTAAATATCGATCCGCTATCCCGAACTAATACCGACTAAATCGTCTCAAAATATGAAAACTTCACTAAACACTTCGAACGTCTAGATTAAGCAAATAATCGAATTTCCGGGCGTTACAGTTGCCTCTTCAACTCTTTGATTTCGGTCTTCAATTGTTGGGCCTTTTCGATATGTTGAATCCCTACTTGAATCTCTTCATTTAATTCTTGGCTATCGAGCTTGCGGATCTCATCCTTACAATCCTTCGCAGTCTTTATCTGTTGCTTTAGTTGTTCGATTTGTTGTTCCCATGCCTTGATATTTTGTTCACAAGTTGTGTATTCCTCTTCATACTTCGAACGTTGGGTTTCCATAGCTTCAACTTTGACGCTAGAAGCATTAGCATTGTCCCACGAAGAAGATTGAGCACTCATTGTAGCAGTGATCCTTTTAACGCTATCCTATTTATGAAATTGATATGATTGGAGTTGGTCAATCAAGAATCCCAACACTATCAGCACTTGGGATACTTCGCCAGAGACACTTAACACATCCACTTTTTTCATCAAATCTTTAAGGCCAAAACAGATATTGACATTGTCATTTATGGCTTGAACCAGATTGAAGTCGAACACTTTTTCCTTAATCTGACGAAGGAGACTGTGGCTAGTTGGCTCCACGGGTTTTTCCCCTGAAATGGTCGAAGATGTTCCACCCTTCTCAGACGAACTACTTCTTGCATTCATCATGGCCTTAAGGAACCTGCAGGGTATGTTGCTTAGAGATTAGCTAGTTCAGCCTGAGAAAAGTTTCGAGGGGTTGTGGTTGAGGTAGTTGTAGGGTGTCTGATCGTCCCAAAAGGTTGGTTCGATTTGTCTGTTCCCTCCGGTTTGCTCGAAGCCTCATTGATGGGTTCATCTTCGTTTATCGGCTCGGCTCCTCCATCCCCTTCAGATTATTCATCACCTTCATCAATGTTCGACGGCTGTTGATCTTCTTCCATTTCGACGTCTTGCCCTTGAGGTGAGATCTCAGGTGACGAGTCATCTGACTGTCGGTTCGTCGAATTTGGGCTTTTGAGTATTTTTCAATACTTTGTCACTTTCAGTATCTGAAAAAGTCACTAGGTTCACTATTTGATCCTTCGAGAGACCCTTTGGTAGATAAAACAGGGATCAAACGAGAGTCCGTACTCGTAGGTTTGTCAGATTTCAGGTTCGAAGTGGCAGTGCCAATAACTTCATCCTACACAAGTAAACAACATGAATCAGTCTAATCAAAAGCAAGTTACCAAAATATAGAGTTTAGAGGACTAGCGGTTGTTTGTCAGAAATCACTGCAAACAATATAATGTATCAAATGAGAATTTTAGTTATTTTAGGAGAACTGAAAAACTATATATTAGATCCAAAGATATTTTAAATATTATCAAAATCTAAAATTCACTTTTAATTTCAAAGTTCATAAATAAAACGATACGTCATTTATTAGTGTGTAAACATTTATTAGTACAATAATATACAAAATTAAAAATAGAAATAATATTCGATATTATTGCTCTGTAACTGAATCCCCTTTAATCTAAAGAACTTTTCCAATATGGTGAGGACCTACGTTATATTATATGCTTTGTATTAATTGTCACACTCAATAGCATCATAGCATTTTTATATTAGCCTTGTTTGTTTCTACTTATTTTTCAGCATAGCCCTAAAAGTATCCGATCCTAATCCATCTTTGTCTGAGAAAGATTTGTCAAGGAATTTGATTTGTATCTGCCTTCTGCATCCTCGTACATTTGCAGTTTGCTCGTTTATCTCTTAGAAACTGCAACAAGGAATTGAAAAATAAGTCATTTGACACGTCTTTTTTCATATCGTTTTTTTATAGGTGTCGGTGCTACAGAAGATTAAAACCAAATCCTAAAACCAAATCCAAATTAAATCTCCTTTATAGATTTACCTTGAATTGTTTTTGAAGTTCTTTAATGTAATCAACGGCCAAGTCCAGCATGTCTGATGTGTTAGTTTGCTGCCAAGAGCATGAACAAATGTCAAACAAATTATCCAATATGTTCCAAAGTCAAACAAAATTGATGTGTCGAATACCTTGTCCATGTTTGGAACAAGCTCTTGTAATTTCCTCATTCTTTCACTGATCCTAGTTCTTCTTACCCTTTCCGCAATGCTTCGAGGATGTGTAGCGCAACCTCGTTTCGCTCTGATTTTACAAGGAACGGAATCCGGAAACTGAAACAACTTCTCCATTGCAATCATCTCGGATGAAGTCTTCGGTAAACTCAAGTGATGTGATAATGTATGAACTTGATTTCCTAGTCCTCCACTCTGATAAATAAAACAAGATATTATTAGTATCAAGAATAAGAATCAAAACTCACTTGAAATCCAAAACAAGAGAAGTTAGCATATCCTACAAATACCTGAAAATCAGCAAACATTTTCTCGTTACCACTTCGCCCTCTTTTTAAGCCACTGAGATTTTCTGAGAATGATTGAGTATCATTCCATGAACTATAGGTAAATCCCAAACCATAATGCATAGTATCACCATTGCTGCCTCCGTCGTCAGGGCTAGTTGCTTCAATATCCTCGCTATCTATTTCAGAGATGTGTGATAACATTCCCAACGAAAAAGTGTTTCTTGAAGGGAAGCTAACTTGACTATTCAATGGGTTAATAGACGGACTAACTTCACCATTACTTCCATTCATGGCTGCATAGTTTCCAACACCCTTCATGGCAGCAAACCCTGCAATTTACAAATACTACCATCAATTGGCATTAAGAATAACCAAAATCGGCTTAAGATGCTCCTAGTCACATAATTCGCTTTAGTGACTAGAGAACCGCAAATTGATACCTGCATACCAATTCACAGATCTTTTGTGAGTTGGTTTGTCCCAATTCATGAACATTTTGCAGAAAATCGTGTAACCTAAGTCTAGATTTCAAATATTGATTCTCTAATCGACAAAAGAGAAATCAAATTGTTGAAATCATTCGTACCCATCAATGAAAATATAACATTAACAACAAAAAAAAACTACTTTCACCTTAAATATAAGATCCTCTAAATTCAAATTAAGCAACTAACATTAAATTTTTAAGTGAGACATGAAAAAGGGCATGTCATTTTATTTCATTTTCATCCCCAATTTGTTCATTAAATTCTAAACTACTACCTACCATAAAATTTACAAGTCCCCACCAGAACCATTATTATTTTTTCTCACGAACAGTAATAACCACTAAAAAATCACACTGGATACTAGGATTCAAACCCTGGTGATAGGATCAAACCTAGAGATACCGTTTTCTTCAAGTTGAGCTAGCATTTGCGGACAAAACCATTATTTTTTATTTACTTATAAACTACAATTTCTAAACTTATATGTGACTGCATTTAAGTTCAAGAGGAAAAAAAAAAACCTATTAACATTTACTGCAGAGATTCAATTCACGGAAGCAACTGAAAAAGCATAACCTTAAAATTTCCAAAAAAATAACCGAACTGAAACAACAAGATAAACGAAGAAAAACAAAATACCATCGTGAAATGAAATGTTGGAGAAAAGTCCAGCAGGGGAACTACCCTGCCTGAGAAGATTTGAACCAAAGCTCCTATGAGATGTTTCATGATTCATTCCCAATGAACCAGCCAATTCAAAAGAAGCATCCATAGCAGAACTTAAAGTAGCAGAAGAACCGTGTCTAGGATAGTGAGGTGGCAATCCACCAGCACCACCATAACCAGAATTCATTCCACTCACCTTCTTAGAACAAGAAGAACCAGACATATTATCGTTACTCACAAACCTTGAAACCAATCTCTCTGATTCAGAATCATCCCAAAAATCTTTAGTACCTTTAATATCATCAACAGAAGAAGAAGGTGTGAGATTTGAAAATAGTGAACTTGGTGCAGAACGAAAACGAAGCAACCCAGAATTGGGTTGTTGGTTCTGTTGGGTATTGGAATCCATTACTGTAAAAAGATGAAAAGGCTCACCATTATATGAGAAAAATATAGAATCTTGTAACATAAAAAAAAAAAAAATTCAGCTTAGGATCAAAGCTGGGGTGAGATAAGATCTTGTAAGAGAAGCAACGAGAGGAACAAAAGTAGCTAAGTTTGCACGCAATTCAAACAAGAGAAGTGGTTACGGTGGTGTTTGAGATGAAAAATGAAGATCGAGTGAAAGGGACAAGAAAAAGGGATGATGCTATCCTATAAGGGAAGCTTTTTTAGATTTGCTTTTGAAAGAAGTGAAAAGAAGAAAGATGTTATGTATGACGAGAGAGAAAGTGGAGAAGAAAGAAGAGAGAGAAAAAAGAGGAGGCAGTATTTATTTATCTTGTAATGTTTGTATGTTTGTGACTATATTTAGCCAATCACAAAATACAAAAGGTTATTGATTGGTCTCCTTCACCCAATATTCCAAATCAATTGAATTGCCAAAATGGGATATTTTTTTCCAGAAAAAATTTAAATCATATCATTAATAATAATTGTTGATATATTTTGGAAGATCGGTAAAAATGTGAAGACTAACAAGAGATGAAGCAGTCTTTGTCAAAGCATGAGCAACATCATTAGTTTATTTTTTTAATGAACTTAACATAAAAGTTCCTAGAAGATTGTGTCAATAAACCATAACATTCGCGAGAAATAACATTGAAATCCGAGTTATTTGGTTTTGGAGTGATCACACTATCCACAACATTTTTAGAATCCAACTCGAAATCCACATTTTCATAACCAAGATCAAGCACCCATTTGATAAAAGCCAAGAGACCTAAGGCTTCGCCAATGTTAACATCAGTACTAAGCAAAAACCATTTCGTCCCGCCTACAACAAAAAGACATTCGTCATTTCTAATACAAACACATATTTCAACCTTATTATTAGAAAAGGATGCATCAACGTTGCATTTTAACCGTCCAAACGATGGTTTATTCCACTTAGTATCAGTTGTCGGTTGCACTAGAGGAGTAATGTTGGTTCTAATCTGTTGGGAATCACTTTAGCCTAACAAAAAATGCGTACCTCGATAAGATTCCATAAAGTGTTGTTTCTACGTTTCCAAATGCTCCACAGAATAGTTGAGAAAACCGCCTGATGTTCTTGATAAAAAACTTGCAAAAAAGAAAAAAGAACACAAGCAAAGTCTCCTCCATTGTTGATCTGTTGTTGTAACTTAGGCCAAAGCTCCACTTTCTCCCATACAACACAATTCCATCCTTACATACAACACATCTAGACGGACACCCAACACATTTTGTCAAGAAGGCACATTCTAGTAGGCACACAAATCCTACATTAGCGCCATAGGAAATTCTTGACCCTTAAAGGGGTCTTTATCTTCCAAATCTAGTCTCATTTCTCATCAATTCTAAGATGAGAGGTGTCAATGGCTTCGTTAACGCAATAACAATAAGCACTACACACAGTAAATCTACCATTCTTTTTAAGATTTCATATTAATTTATCCATCTAAACAGCTTCAAATAAGAGAGTATTAATGATTTTTTGCATCGCTCCACCCTCATTAAAGGATATAAATTAAATTAAAATTCCATTGTTTATTATTCGAACTAAGGAGGTTTAAAACTTTAAAATTTGCCACAGCCAAATTATCTAACCAAAAATTAACGACCGAGGTGTTACAAAAATAGGAATTAGTAATCATTTTCTCTAAAAAATATAATAATATAGTTGAAGATTAAAAATATTTTTACTAAACTAATTTTAATAGAAAATTTTATCAGCTCATAAATCTAGAGTAAACTGATATTTTTAGAAATAGTGTATTAGTCATTAATAGAAAGTGAAATTGAAAAAAAATTACTAAAATATAAAAAATGATATTTATTTTGAAATAATTTATTTTTGGTTAAACTCACACATTGACACATTATAAAACAGAAATAGTACAAATCTCTAATATGACTATAATAATTAATATTAGAGACATATAATTTGATATATTTTAAATATGAATGTTTTTCCATAAAAAATATCAATGAGCGTTAAATTTTGCAATAAAATTGAATGCACATTCTTTAAATGGAACGTAGACAATATTATTCATCAAGAAAAAATAACATACACTCAAGGAATGGTTAAATTGTAATTCTTTGTGTCGAAGCAAGTTGCTCGATATATGGAAGATTGTGTCAAAATAATGTAGTCTAGTGTGTGTTGAAATATCGAAGGAGCTTCTTCGACAAGTATTTCGACTTAGGCCTAATTTTGTAGTGTTAGCAGAATTAGGTATTTTGGGCTTTTGTAGTTTTGGGTTTTGGGTTTTGGGTTAGGAAGAAAACAAACCTAAAACTATAAATAGAGGGAATAATCCATATTTTGTAATAAGTTGAGTGTTCGCATACTTTGCAATTGCAAGTGAATAAGAGGTTTTCCAGAGTTTGTGAACAAATAGACACTCTATAGAAAATCATCATCTTCTTTTGTAGTACGGTGGGAGAACTGACTTTTTGAAATATTGCGGATAGCAAGAGTCGCCAACGACTTTTATTTTATCCAAATTATCAGAAAGGCTAAAAGAACAGGAAAAACCTTTTAAATAAAAACTGAGTTCGGGGGGTAATTTATGCAAAGGGGAGGTGTAAGGCACCCTTTGCATCCATGGTTTTCCATGGGCTCTTAATTGCTTTACTCTTTTGAAAGAAAAGTGTAGAAAAGAAATAAGACTTTAGGTTGTAAATAAACGTAGCTTTTTGAAGATTTTTGAGAAAAGGGTAGAAAAAGATTTTAAACCAGAGCATGCAATTAAGGGCAAATTACCTGGTTAGATGAAAAATGTTCTTTTAGCCTTTCAGGGCTATCCATACCATAAGAGGGTAGGGAAGTCCTTTGATTTGGAGGTTGAAGGGTCGTCGAATTATCGTTCGCCACAAGACTGTCCCATGCCATAGAGGGGCAGGTAGTCTAAGAGAAGGATCAGAATAGCCTCTCGTTTAGGCAACCAGAGGATACCTCAGCACTTCAAAGGCAACTTCGAGGGATGAGATCATATTTAGCGAATCGAAGGCAGCATCATTAGGGACTTATGATCTTTCAATGAACTGAGGGCAACATTGCTGAGGTATCCTCGTATTCGAGAGACTTGGCTATTCTGCATTTTAAAACACAAGGCAACATGCAATAGGCAACAGGCAACAAGAGGGGTACCATAAAAGGTGCGTGGGTGCAACAATCACGTGACCAGATTCAGTTATATTATCTTGTAATTAATGACTCTAATTCAGTTCAAGGTTACACTCCCTAAGTTACTAACCACGCAGTTAATCAGAAAAGTTAAACCCTAATTACTATTACAACCTCGGAGCAATTACACAATAAAGCCAAAAGGGTTTATGGGCAAACCACAAAAAGAAATAATTAAGTAGATGATAAGTTCAGGGTTACCAAAGGTTTGAGCTTTAATCGATATGGTTAACCCTGAAAATTGGAAAAGGAAAAATAGACAGAAAAGGGGGTGAGTGTATGGCCAGTTCATCGATCAGAAAGGCAAAGATAAATAATTGAAATCAAAAAGGCAAAAATAATTAAATTAAATTAAAGACAAAAATAAATGTAAAAAGAAATAGAATCGGGGACTTAGCTTTGATCTGATATGGTTCGCAGTCGGAGGAAATCCAGGTGCTAACCTTGAAAACTGCACAAAGAAAAAACAAGAAGATCTTCAGTGTAGGAATGATCCTCGTAAACCCTGGTTAGGGCACAAGTTAACCATGGTTAATAGAATAAATAAAACTAAATTAATTAATTATTGGTTTTCAACTTAATTAATTAAATCGGTAAAAAAAAGCTTTCGATTAAATTATCTATCCCTAATATATGTTTTAATCAATTAATAAAAATCTTGATAATTAATTAAATAATTAACCAATTAGATTAATTTAATCATTTAATTACTTAAATCAAATAAAAAAATATTAATAATCAAATCAAACTAATTAATTGATTATGAAAAATAAATGATTTTATAAAGAATAAAATTTAAAAAAAGTTTTGATTAAAAGAAGATGTAAAAGGAAATTTATTAGACAAAACAAATTAGCAAAAGAAAACAAAATTATATAATTAAAATAATAAAAAAAATAAGAAAGGACTCAGCTTGGATTCAGTGTGGCATGGTCATGAGGTTCCATGGTGTGCCAGCGTCTCCAGGACGTTGGATCTGATGGGGAACAGGATCTGATAGTGGTGGCTGACGGTATACTGTAGGCGTCCCTTGGTCATACGCACCTGATCTACAACCTTATAAGAAGAAGAAAATAAACAAAAAACTTTTGCAAGAAGCCAGGCTCGAACCCTGGTCCTTGCGTATGTCAACCCTTTGGCCGCACGCTCTCTCCACTAAGCCAATTTCATTACGTTGTTAACAAGACAAACAACACATATAATATAAGAAATTTGTTTGTTCAGAAATTCAAAAAAAACACGCGCCTCAACTTCTTCTTCTTCGTTGGACTGCTGAAGCAATGGGAACGTTTTTTGCCACGGTTTTGCAATGTTGCCAAAGCCCTGCAAAATACAAACTCACCAAATACCGTGAATAAACTCCAATTAAGCATATGGAATCGAATTGAAACAAAAGGAATGCAAACCGTGAGTTGTTTGTGATAATTTCAGATTCTTTGATTAATGGAAGCGATATGGTCAACCTCAGAAAGCCACGAGGAAGCGTTTTGGATGTGTGGGAGAGCTTGAATTGGTCTCAAACTTTTTCTGCCATGGCACTTGAATTTACAGTTTTTTGAAGCTCTCCTATGGTTCTTGATGCGGCCAATCCTTCTGAATTTCGTCTGAATTACTTTAGGTATATATAGAGTGTGAATTAAGTTGAAAATCTTGATCAAAATCCAATGATTTAGATGATTGAGCCTTTGATTGAAATAAGGATATTCTTTGATTGAAATCTTCCTATTTTGGTCTCAACTTTCTCATATTTCTCCAATCAAGCCTTGTACGGATTTTTTAATCAAATATATGAGATTTGGCCATTTGATATGAATGGAAAACTAATTTCATGAATAAAATCTAATTATCTTATATTTACTTAATTTATTTATTATTTAAAAGAATAAAAATTCAAATAAATAAAAAATAAATGTCACAAAAATAAAATGATTGATTTAAAAGTCTTTATTCAGCTCATGGGCTTGTTTGGAATCCAAAAAAAAAAGGCCCAATGGTTTAAAACATCAAAATTCACCATTTTGTATTAGGTGCATTTTCTCAAGATCGACCAACTTGCGCAAGCCATAACTCCTTCAAATTTTATCATATGGAAGTGTTCTAGGACTTTTTGGAAAGCCCAAGATGTCTTCTACAAGCCTCTTTGGAACATATTTTTCATTTGAACATATTTCATTTGGAACACATATAATATAAGAAATTTGTTTGTTCAGAAATTCAAAAAAAACACGCACCTCAACTTCTTCTTCTTCGTTGGACTGCTGAAGCAATGGGAACGTTTTTGGCCACGGTTTTGCAATGTTTCCAAAGCCCTGCAAAATACAAACTCACCAAATACCGTGAATAAACTCCAATTAAGCATATGGTTCGTTCCAAAATCCTCTTCTAAACATGTTAGGGGCATCGATTTGGCCTAATTACGCTTACAGTCGAAATCCCCAATTCAAACCGCAGAAACCCTAACTATGGTGGGTCTCCAATACTGCAACGAAACACCAATTAAACGGCACAGGAAGCTTCTAAACATTATCATGATGCATAATATACGTTCATATGTTATTTATGATGAGTACAAGAATGGAATCGAATTGAAACAAAAGGAATGCAAACCGTGAGTTGTTTGTGATAATTTCAGATTCTTCGATTAATGGAAGCGATATGGTCAACCTCAGAAAGCCACGAGGAAGTGTTTTAGATGTGTGGGAGAGCTTGAATTGGTCTCAAACTTTTTCTGCCATGGCACTTGAATTTACAGTTTTTTGAAGCTCTCCCATGGTTCTTGATGCGGCCAATCCTTCTGAATTTCGTCTGAATTACTTTAGGTATATATAGAGTGTGAATTAGGTTGAAAATCTTGATCAAAATCCAATGATTCAGATGATTGAGCCTTTGATTGAAATAAGGATATTCTTTGATTGAAATCTCCCTATTTTGGTCTCAACTTGCTCATATTTCTCCAATCAAGCCTTGTACGAATTTTTTAATCAAATATATGAGATTTGGCCCTTTGATATGAATGGAAAACTAATTTCAAGAATAAAATCTAATTATCTTATATTTAGTTAATTTATTTATTATTTAAAAGAATAAAAATTCAAATAAATAAAAAATAAATGTTACAAAAATAAAATAATTGATTTAAAAGTCTATATTCAGCTCATGGGCTTGTTTGGAATCCAAAAAAAAAAGGCCCAATGGTTTAAAACATAAAAATTCACCACTTTGTATTAGGTGCATTTTCTCAAGATCGACCAACTTGCGCAAGCCATAACTCCTTCAAATTTTATCATATGGAAGTGTTCTAGGACTTTTTGGAAAGCCCAAGATGTCTTCTACAAGCCTCTTTGTAACATATTTTTCATTTGGAGATTTTATCATGATAATACTACTCCTGACAAAAAACAGCTTTTTGCGAGCTTCTAGAAGGACCTATAATCTTTTGATCCATATCTCTCAAATGAAGCATTCTTAGACTTGGCATGTGAGAGACAAAGTTGTAGAGAATTCAATTTCCTTCAAAATGAGCTTTGGATGGGAAATTTATGATATTCCATGTAGGAGTTATGGCTGGTCAAAGTTCAGTTGACATTCTCCTATGAAAACCCTAATTTAGAAACTTTTGAATTTGTTGATTTTTGATCTTTTCTTGATGAACCATGATCAACTCTTGATCAAATGGTGAATGATACTTCATAATAAGGATGTTGACTAAAAATCAGGAATTTTGACTGTACTTTGACCACAGTTGACTTTTAGGTCAAACTAGTCGACTGTTGATTTCTGAACAATTGACTGAGCAATCTTTTGAATTGAAGCTTGTACTTTGCCATATAGATAATTTGAAATATCATAAGCCATATGAGATCCATTGGAGACTATGATTCATTGATTTTCTTCAGGGAAGTCAAAACCTTAGTTCATTGAGCCCTTGTCTAGGAGAGTGTGTCTTTGAGTCTTGAATTTTGAAAGGAGAAATGAGATGGGCAAATTTTGGGGTATGACATCTTTCTTTTAAATTTTTGTAAACCTTCCTTTTCTTCCCAAATTTTCATTCTTGTTTTCTTCATTGTAATTGTGTAGCGATAAAGAGTTACTCAAAGGTTTGAGTTTAATTCCAATAGGAATATGGGTGGCAAACGGAAATGTTTGTCCCGTTTAGGCCCGACCCGCAAAAACCCATGAAAAAACTGTGGAGCAGGGCGGGCACATTTTAGAGTGCGGGCCTAAAACCTTGGTCTGTCCTATAAAAAGGTGAGGACAGAGGCGGATCCGCATGCATTAAACCTTTTAGGTCTAAAAATTGTAAAATTTAAAATAAATAAAAAATCTGGTGGTTGTAAAAGCCTGCAAAAAACGTGGCAAGGAGGATGGAGAGGACACAATAAAGGGATCAGGTGTGAGGGAAAAGCTCTAATGAGGTGTTTCAATGATGTCAAAACATGTCTTCTGAGTTTGGAAGTGGTGCTAGTTGATAGGATGAACAATGAAGCATGAAGGATCCCAAAATTGGCATTTTTGGACTTTTCAGGTGCATAGGTCGACTCATGCCAAAAGCAAGATTTTTGGATCAGCCTCGGGAATGCTCAGGTCAACCTATAGGTCGACGCATCCTGGAAAACAAATTTGCAAAGCATGCGTCGACGCATGGCCCTGTTTAGGTTGAAGCATGTCAAATTGGGAAACCCTCGGAAATGCTCAAGTCGACCCATAGGTCGACGCATGGCTTGATTATTTTCCCTCCTGTCACTCTCGGGTATGCTCAGGTCGACTGCCTTAGTTGTTCAGTTGGACCTGCCGCTTAGAAAACCAGTTTTTAGCTTTTCAATTGATGCTTGGCCTTGGATAACACATATAAGTCATGTTTGGTTCTATCATTTGGTTTTTCAACAAGAAAAGTGAAATAGATACACAAGTCTCTCATCATCTTTAACCTCTCACTCATCCATTAACAACTACACATAACAATTTTTGTCGATCAAGGTGAGGAACGTGTGTTGATAACGTCCGATAGTAGAAGATTGCGATCTTGTTCGGGTTAAGAGATTGTGGGTTTCTCTTGGATAAAATCTGTGGGATTTTCTCCTCCAAGATCTTGAAAATTTAGGGGGTTTTTGCACAAATCGAAGCTTCATCAGATTCAGCCGAGTGAAGAGATTGAGGAATTGTGGGTTAGCTCAATCATATCACGGTAACCGGAGGATTCTGAAGATTGATTTAGGGTAAATTCTAGAGATCGAAATTGGCCGAGTGAAAGGTTTGCGGAACGTTGATAACATGCAAACGGGTAGCGTTAAACGAAGGTTTGTTCTAAGGATTTGACACACTTGGTTCAGCTCGAATCAAGGGAAGAGAAGAGTATTAGATCAATTTTCTGCAATTGTAAACACTTTGCATCTTAATATCAAATATCCTAATTCTAATTTTAGAATTAGGGGCAGACGTACCCTACACGAGGAGGACAAGGGGAACTTCCTAAAAAAATCGTATGTTGTTTTTCTTTCTCGCATTTTACTTTCATTTAGCATAATTTGTGTTATTGTGAGCTGTTAGAATTTGGTGTATTTTGCACACCAAGTTTTTGAAAAATTAACAAACACACAAATTATTGTCGTTACTTTGATATAGTACATTGGTAGTAATAAAAACTAAGTGACAAAGTTAAGCAAATTGATAAAATAAAGTATTGATTCACTTTTCATCAATCAGTTGGTTTCGCATATCCGGTATTCCAATAGCGGATTGTTTATAGACGATTTCAAATCTAGGGTACGTTCGTTTGAAATTTAAAAAGCGCTGAAAATAAAATAAGGGATCTATTCAACCCTCCCCTTCTAGATCTGTCATATCGTCTAATAATTGGTATCACGAACACCGATTTATCTAGTGCTTTGCATATAACTTTTTAGAAAATGGAGAACGATCCTAAAGGGGCGTACAATAGAGCGCCTGTTTTCACCAGTGAAAACTATAGTTATTCGAAAGACTGTATGCGTGTGCATATCAACTCCATTGATAGAAAAATATGGAAAGTCAATCTCGAAGGTCCTATGGCAATAACCATAACAAATGAGGTTGGCGTCACCAGACCCAAATCTGAAGCACAATGGGATGAAAAAGATGAAAAGAATTATGCCTATGACTGGAAAGCTAGAAACATGATTATAGCTTCCCTAGGGGTTGATGAGTACTTTCGTGTCTCACATTGCGAAACTGCTAAGACAATGTGGGACGCGTTTCAAATCACTTATGAGGTAACAATTGATGTTAAACTAGATAGAATCAATACTTTAACGCAAGAGTTTGATCTCTTTCACATGAAGCAAGGTGAAACCATTGCGGAGATGCAAACGAGATTTTCTCATATTATCCATCGCTTACACACTCTAGGACATATTACTCCCAATGTTGTTGCTACTAATAAAGTTTTGAGATGTCTTAGTAGGGAATGGCAACTGAAGGTCACAACAATCAAGGAAGCCAACTATCTCACTACTTTGGATCTTACGGCACTGTTTGGTAAGCTTGAAGAACATGAGCAAGATATCATGAATCTAAATAACCATGAAAAGAAAAAAAAGAAAGAAAAGTCAAAATACACCGAAAAGAAGTCAATCGAGTTAAAGGCTTCAAGCTCAAAGTTATTCACCAAGGATTCGTGTGAAAGTGACTCTAGTGATGAAGGTAATAGTCCGAATGAAGATATGGTCTTACTCGTAAGAAAGTGTAATAGATATCTACGCAAAAATGAAATAAAACATTCGGACAACAACCTCGTTGACTATAGAAGTCAAGCCAAGCCCAACAAGCAAGATGAATGTAAGAAATCTAACTCAAAAGGATCATGCTACAATTTTGGTAAACCTGTTCACTACAAGTCGAAATGTCTGTCGCTCAAGAAAGACAAGACAAAGAATTGATAACACAAATTTATATAGTATACTTGACTTAATTGTCATAAATAATGTTATCATTTTCATTCAATTAAATTACTTTATTTTAGTATTATGCTGGTATTTTTGTTGTTTCAGGCGTTATGTTCATGCAAGAACCATTTGGCAAAAGAAGAAGAAATAGCCCAAGAATCGACCCAGAAAGGAAAGATAACGTAGAAAATGGGAAATAGAGGTGCAAAAGGAAGAAAAGGAGAGACGACCATCTTAGGCCCAATGTTGAAGGCCCACGTCTCCATGTGAGACGCCCTTCTCACAAGGCTGGAGACGCCCGTCTCACTAGTCCACAAGTGGAGACGCCCGTCTCACACGTTCAAACCACAATTCTACGTCACCATGAAGGAGTCGTCCGTCTCCAATAGAATAGCGTTTGAGACGCCCGTCTCAAGACCCATACAAAGTTTGAAGACCCATGTCATTCGTTTCCTATTTTCGTTTATTTTTCCTCACATAAATTTCTACACCGGAAATTGTTGTGAACTTTTAACTGGTCTAACCTTACGTTAGATTCAAGTTCTTTTTAATTCCTTGCTTTACTTTTCTCGTTGAATAATTAATTGAAGAGCAATCCAACTGACTTGTGGTGGAAGTTCCAGTACTTCAAGATTTAAATATAATTCAAGTACCTTCTGATTTCAGGTTTCTTATTTATAGCATTTATTTATTTATGCAGACTATTGCATGATGATCTATTGTATGCCAATTAATATGCCTGGAATTATGAACCGAAATTGTTTATGCATGTTTAATTTAAAAAGTATGTCTGGCTAAATTAATCATATATCGGTATGTAAATTAATCTAACCAAGGGATCCGAAATAAATTGGCCTAAATAATATTTTATTGAAAATCACCTTTTTCTGGTTTAATATCTAATTAACAATATTAAATGTTTGTTACGGGAGTAAAAACGGACTAAGGTTTAAAATCAACAGAGCTAGAGTTTGAGATTTAAAACCAGATAGTGGATACTAGACATAAGTTTTAAGGACAGGGAGAGCGTATTAAAACTGATTAGATATTTATTTATTTTCAAAAAGTTTTTTTAAACTCGGTGGGACAGCGATAGCGTATGTTAGAGATTACTAGCATAATCTAAATCAATAGAGCTAGAGTTTGAGACAAAGGTTTTTAAATAGATATTATTTACATGAAAAAGGAATTTTATTACTTTTGTTTTCAAAAAGTACTTCTAAATCTAATGGGACAGCGAGAGCGTACGTTACGAGTTAGGACTATAGTCTGAGTCAATAGAGCGAGAGTTTGAGATGAGGACTTTTAAACTGACTTAGTTAGTAAAGGATTTTTGTTAGATTAAAAACCAGGCCAATGGAACTTCGGATTCCCTAAGTTCGACGAATTACATACTGTCATACCCCAAAATTTGCCCATCATATTTCAAAATATTTTGGCTCAAGCCTGGTTATCTCTCTCCTAAGCAATCAACCCACAATTAGGGTTTAGCTTCTCTCAAAGGTCAAATCAAGTTCCAAGACCTCAAATGGATCCCATGGCCACTCATATGCTTCAAAGGATCCTCATGCCAAGTTTCAAGCTCTAATTCACCAGACTGCTCAATCAATTGCTCAAATGGTCAACAGTCGACTAGTTTGACCTAAATGTCAACTGTGGTCAAAGTATAGTCAAAATAACCTAATTCCATCCAATATATATAGACATTGTTCCCAGATGCTAGGGCACGAAAAGGAGAAGGATTGGCAGCCTCCAAGAACACACTCAAAATCTCAAAAATCTTCACAAACTAGGGCACGAGTGAATTAATTTTCCAGTCATTCTCAAAGCAAGCCAATCGTTCTATTCTCTCCCTGAGGAGTCAAAGAAGAGGTAAGGATGGTAAGATAGGATTTGAATAGCCTTAAACGCACACCTTTCACCATTCATGTTCAAGAGCATATGAGTTTCGTTTTCCATATTCTCTCGTGTGTTGATTCTAACTAACGATTTATGTAAATTCTTAACGTGTATTAGAGCAGGGTTGATGCATAGCATGGGAGATTCAAGCCCTATATACGCACTTGCCATTGTTAGGGCTTCAAGAGTGAGGATTTTCGTTTTCTATATTCCAGGCCTTATCCGCGAAAAACGATGGTTCCATCAGACTTGTAACCTGCTAATTAGTAGGCCTGGTCATTAGATTTGTTGTTTGATTCTTTTTTTGCAGAAATTTGTAGTGCAGTACTAGCTGCGAAAGATTTGTAGCAAATGCGCAGCAAATACCCAAGCGAATTCGTAGCGAAAGGTGGAGGAAGAAGGTGAACAGTAAGGTTGACATGCTGACCGTACGTGGATTGCTGCCATTCGCTGGTCAAAAAGTCCACATCTTCTCTCAGTGTGTGATTGGATCTTTCAGGGAGACCGGGACCCATGCGCTTCTTATTTTGTTTTTCTGTTTTATTATATGATAATTTAGTGGAGAATGATAAACGACTTCACAAGCGCAGCACACTTGGCAACTAGCAGTTGTTAACAACTCTTAAGACTGGGGTTCAAACCCAATGCAATACTTTTTTTTCTTATAAGTTATATGTTATGGTTTTCCTGCAGATTCAGCGCTATTCACTCGCAGGCGACCACAATAGACCTTCATTCTCCTCCGCAAGATCTCCGTCAATAAGGATCTGACGCCCCAAGATGCAAAGTGCACCATAGACCATCAGGACGCTTCCTCACAGAATCACAGCGCCAGGTTCTTTTGATTTTATTTTAAATTTTATTATTTATTCCTTTTAATTGATTTTAACCCTTTTCTTTTTTTATTAAAAACCCTTTTACTTAACTCTTTTAAAAAATTATTATTATTTTTTAAATTAACAAAATTTATTCGAATTAATAAAATTAAGTTTTTGTGTTTTATTTAATAATTTTAATTAGATTTAATAACTAGGTTTTAATTTAAGTTTTGTAGATTAATAAGTTAATTTAGTTTTTTAGGTTAATATTTTAATTTAGGTTTTCTAATTTAGATTAATTATTTAAATTTAATTAAATTAATTTTAGGTTAATTAAACCACGTTTAGGTAATTTAATCAGATTAGGTTTTTTTAAATGATTAAGGTTCGTGATCAAAATAAATTTTAAACACTAACCCTAGTTTAGGTTTTTAACCTGCTTCGTTCTATTAATCATGGTTAACTTGTCCCCGTTTGGGGTTTGCCTTCTTGCCTTATTTATTTTCATCGTCTGTCTAAACTGCGAGGTTTACAATTTTAATTTTTCATCTATAATGTATCTGCCCCAAAGCCTTGTAAAAAGTTTTCTACCTTTCAGCCTTTATTTTCTGTTACCCTCAGGGTTTTATTGTAATAGTTTAGGTTTTCTTTTCCGCCTTTATTTTTTTTGCCCACAGGTGTTTATTGTACTAGCGTATGAACTTTTAAATTCTGCCTTTATTTATAATTGCCGTGGTTAGTAATAATAGGGAGTGACAAGCCTGCTAATAAATTTAGTTTGCCTAAATTATAAGATAAAATATCCGAACTGAATCACCTGATTGTGCCACACACACACCTTTAGGGTAACCCTTCTTGTTGCCTGTTGCCTGCTGCCTTAATTTGTGAAAATAGTCAAGTCCCTCGAAGACGAGGATACCTAAAGCAAATGTCGCTCTCAGTTCATAAATCATCATAAGATCATAGTCCCTTCGAAGTTTCCTAACAAAAAAATGATCTTGTCCCTCGATGTTGCCTCGGAATATGATGATTGTCCCAATTGCTAAGGTATCCTCGCCTGTTGCCTAAAATGACTATTTTATCCTTTCCTAGATTACCTGCCCACTTTATGGCAGGGATAGTCTTATGGCGAACGATAACTCCGATGACCCTTTTTAAATCCAATGAAAGGACTACCTGCCCTCTTTATGGTATGGATAGCCCTTTCCCATTAAAGTCTAAAAGAACAAAAATTCTAAACTTAAGGGTATCTTGTCCCTCGATGTTGCCTCGGAATATGATGATTGTCCCAATTGCTAAGGTATCCTCGCCTGTTGCCTAAAATGACTATTTTATCCTTTCCTAGATTACCTGCCCACTTTATGGCAGGGACAGTCTTATGGCGAACGATAACTCCGATGACCCTTTTTAAATCCAATGAAAGGACTACCTGCCCTCTTTATGGTATGGATAGCCCTTTCCCATTAAAGTCTAAAAGAACAAAAATTCTAAACTTAAGGGTAATTGCTTTTTAATTGTTTGCTCTTTTTCAAATTCAAATCAAAATCTTTTCCCACTCCTTTTCAAAATCAAATTCAAAAAGACTACGCTTATTTACAAGCTAAAGTTCTTCTACAAAATCGTTCCTCATTCACACACTACAAACATTTTTGAAAACAAAGTGAGCAAAGCAATTAAGAGCCCATGGATAAACATGGATACAAAGGGTGCTTACACCTTCCCTTTGTATAACTTACCCCCCGAACTCAAAATCTTTTTAAGGTCTTTTCCTGTTCTTTTAGCCTTTCTATAAATTGGATAAAATAAAAGTCGCTGGCGACTCTTGCTTAACCGCGACATTTAAAAAAGTCAGTTCTCCCACCGTGCTACACATACCGATATCCGCCCATTTTAATATTTTATTTAGATCTAAGTTTTATTTCCCCCAAAAAGCATTATTAATATCACTAGCCTTAGCTTTACATAGTAACCTTTGATAACGGTAGATCGATTCATGGTCCCTGTGGATTCGATATCTTTTAAGACTACCCGAAACGATTGTGCACTTGCAGTCCTCCGATTAATAGACACATAAAGTCGCGATCAAGTTTTTGGCTCCATTGCCGAGAACTATTTAAGTCGATATCGTAACTCGCTGTTACACCGTAGAGACTAGGGAAATTTTTTTCCTTTTCTTTGAACGATTGTATGCCAAATACTCGTTTACAAGGAGGGGAATCAGTACAACGAATCAACGAAATTGAACACTTTATTAACATAAGGCGTCGAATACATCATCTTCGCAAAGTAGAACCAATTCCAGTTTCCCAGGAATTGATTCCTACCCCTGAAAATATAATTCAGAAATAAGAAATGGCCCAAAACCGTCCGCTTCGAGATTATGCTGCCCCCTCTCGAGCTGAACCGCACTCAAGTATCATACCTCCCGCGATTGAGGCGAACAACTTTGAACGGAAACCTTTGTTAGTGCAAGCTATGCAACAAAACCAATTTTCTGGAAGCCCTATGGACGATCCTAATCTCCATTTATCCGTGTTCGTGCAATATGCAGACACAGTCAAAGCTAATAATGTCATTCCTGAGGCGATCCGATTACGCCTTTTTCCTTTTTCCTTGAGAGATAGAGCTAGAGCATGGCTTCAATATTTACCCTATAACTCCATAGCTACCTGGGACAAACTAAAGAGAGTTTTCTTAGCGAGATACTTCCCGCCAAGTAAAATCGCAATGCTAAGAGGTCAAATCAACGAATTTACCCAAAAAGACAATGAATCTCTCTTCGAAGCTTGGGAGCGATACAAGGATATGCTGAGACTTTGCCCGCATCAAGGACTTGAGCCATGGTTGATCATCCATACTTTCTATTGTGGTTGTTATATAACACCAAAATGACTATATATGTCGCTGCAGACGGAGCTCTTATGGATAAACCTCATAACGAAGCCTATAACCTCATTGAGAACATGGCACAAAACCATTACCAATGGGGAGGAGAACGAACCGCTGCAGAAAAATCTTAAACCAAAGGAGGAATGTGCGAAGTCAGTGGTATAGACCGCGTTAACGCCAAAGTGGATGCCTTGACTCAAAAGATAAAAAACCTAACCATAATTCCTGCAGCCATCGCGACTGCTGTAGCTCCTAATTGCGAGATATGCTGATTAACTGGACATGTCATTTCTGAATGCCAACTGTTGACAGGTATTCCACCTGATCAAGTGAACTACGCTCAGGGAAACCCTTACTCAAACACGTACAACCCTGGATGGAAGAATCATCCTAACTTTTCGTATAAGAACAACAATGCATTGTACACACCTGGACAAGCACCTGCTGTACCACCTGGATATCAAAAAGCACCCGTAGCTTCTCCGAACTCCCCTGGGAAATCGAACCTAAAAGTCTTGGTGGAAAATTTCATAGCTACTCAAACTCAAACCAACAAAGACTTCCTTAATCAAAACTTCCACATTAGTGAGAAACTAAAACAATTAGGGAATAAGGTAGACGCTTTAGCTACACATAACAAAATGCTCGAAAAACAGATTTCTCAAGTACCACAACAACAAGTGTCTACTGCTGCCCCTACTGGCACATTTCCCGCTCAACCATAACCAAATCTAAAAGGACATGCGAATGCTATTACACTACGAAGGGGAACAAACTACGAAGGACCAACTGATCCTAGAACTCAAAACACACCCATGTCACAGCAAGAAATGAAAGAATCTAAAAAGGCATCAACTGATGACCAACCTGCTAAGAATAGTGAAAACGAAATAGAAGTGGAGGCTGAAAAAGAGAAACCCTACGTACCTCCACCACCATATAAGCCACCCATCCCATATCCTCAAAGATTAGCAAAATCCAAAACTGAGGCACAATTTAAGAAATTTGTAGAGCTTCTAAAACAATTAAATATCACAATACCATTTACAGAAGCCATAACTCAAATGCCTTCTTATGCTAAGTTCCTAAAAGAATTTCTTTCTAATAAGAAGAAACTCGAGGATAACGAAATCGTTATGCTTACCACAGAATGTAATGCCATCATCCAAAACAACATGCCTCCCAAATTAAAAGATCCTGGTAGTTTCTCCATGCCCTGGGTAATAGGAAAGACTGTTATAGACAAAGCCTTGTGCGATTTAGGAGCCAGTGTTAGTCTGATATACCTTTCATTTTGTAAAAAGCTAAACTCAGGTAAGCTAAAACCTTCAAGAATGTCCCTTCAACTTGCAGACCGCTCAATCAAGTATCCGATAGGAATGTTAGAAAATATCCCTGTACGAGTAGATCAATTCTATATCCCCACTGATTTCATCATCATGGACATCCAAGAGGACTCTAGCATCGCCATCATATTAGGGAGACCCTTCTTAGAAACCGCCGGTGCAATCATAGATGTTAAACATGGAAAACTAACCTTCGAAGTAGGAGAAGAGAAAATTGAGTTTATTCTTCAGATTAGGGAGTCCTCTGACCAGATTGAGTTTGTTAATCTGAGAAATTTTTCTCATGCTAACATGACCCAATCTTCTGTGGCAGACCCACTGCTCTTCGTTAACAGAAAGAAGGCAAGTAACCTGCTGTTTTTTAAGATCTGAAAGATCAATCTTATAAATGTTATTCTTTCTTTTGCCTGTAAATAGGATTGAGCCATCCTTTTGACTAACAGCTCTACCAGACTTTTGATTAAAGATTATGTCATAACCATTGTCACTTAATTGACTTATGGACAATAAGTTATGAGCTAATCCATCTACAAGTAGAACATTAGTTATAGAGGGAGAGTTACCAATACCAATGGTTCTAGAGCCTATGATCTTGCCCTTCTGGTTCCCTCCAAACTTTACGTCTCCTCCAGATTTAACTTCCAAACTTTGGAACATAGACCTTTTTCCCGTCATGTGACGTGAGCATCCAGAGTCCAGGTACCATGACATGTTTGTCTTTTGTGTTGTTAAGGAGATCTGCAACAGGGATAGTTTTATCCTTAGGTACCCACATTCTTTTGGATCCTTTGAGGTTAGTTTTTCTCATGTTCTGATTGAACTGAGATTTAACATGGGGAGTATCAGAGTGTGCAACATGATGTTTCCTAGTGTGTGTGACATGGAAATTCTTAGGATGTGATGTGTATTTAATATCATGTGAATGACCATACTGGAATTGTTTATACAGAGGTTTATATTCAATAACCATCTTGTCAACAGGTTCTAGTTTATAAGGGATATCTCCCTCATATCCTATACCAATTCTCTTGTTTCCACTCACTCCATATATCATAGATGCCACCTGGCTTCTACCTATACTTCTGGATAGGAACTTTCTGAAACTCAAGTCATATTCTTTAAGAATATTGTTTGTGCTTGGAATCGAAGCATCTGGACTAGAAAATGTTTTTAGACTTTCAACATCTTTTGTTAGTTTTAAAACGTTCTCCTTGAGTCCAGAGTTTTCAATCTCAAGTCTCTTAGTTTAAGATGCAAAGGTCTTTTTGAGACTTTTGTATTTGATACTAAGTTTACTCTTGATTTCCAGAAGTTCTGAGAGACTAGAAATATGTTCTTCTATAGATAGTTCAGAAAATACCTCTTCAGAATCTGAGTCAGATGCAGATTCTTCTTCACCATCTATAGTTGCCATGATGCAATGTTCGCTTGCTCATCTTCAGAGTCTGACCCTTGATCGGTGGAATCTGAGTCATCCCAAGTGTCCATCATGCCTTTCTTCTTCTCAAATATTTTCTTGTGATTTTCTCTCCGAAGCTTAGGACATTCATTCTTGAAGTGTCCTGGTTCTTTGCATTCATAGCATACTATGCCTTTCTTTCCAGATCTTCTGGGTCCAGAAGATTCTCCCTTTTCAGGTTTCTTGAAGCTTTTAAATCTTCTCAGCTTGCTTTTCCAGAGTTAACTTACTCTTCTAGAAATAAGAGATATCTCATCTTCTTCTTCAGATTCTGAGTCATCAGATCTTCCTTCTCTTGCCTGAAAAGCGTTAGTACAGTTTTTATTATTTAACTTTAAAGCAATAGATTTACCTTTCTTCTGAGGTTCATTTGCGTCAAGCTCAATTTCATGGCTCCTTAGGGATCTTATGAGCTCCTCAAGAAATACTTCATTCAGATTTTTAGCAATCTTGAACGCTGTAACCATTGGTCCCCGTCTTCTAGGCAGACTTCTGATTATCTTCTTGACATGATCAGCTTTGGTGTATCCTTTGTCTAGCACTCTCAATCCAGCTGTCAGAGTCTGGAATGTTGAGAACATTGCTTCAATGTTTTCATCATCTTCCATCTTGAAAGCCTCATATTTTTGGATGAGAGCCAGAGCTTTTGTCTCATTGACTTGAGCATTCCCTTCATGAGTCATCTTTAAAGATTCAAAAATATCATGGGCTGTTTCCCTGTTTGTTATCTTCTCATACTCAGCATGAGATATAGCATTCAGCAATATAATTCTTGCTTTATGATGAATTTTGAAATCTTTCTTTTGAGCATCACTCATAGTCTGTCTACTGATCTTGACTCCACTAGCTTCAGGATGTTTCTAACCATCCAACACCAAGTCCCAAAGGTCACCATCTTGACATAGAAAGCAGCTCTCTAGCCTATCTTTCCAATACTCAAAATTTTCACCATCAAAGACTGGTGGTCTGTTGTATCCATTTGAAACTGTTACTACCATTGTTGTTTTGTTCAGCAGGAGGTGGTACTGCAGCTGCCATTTGCGTGTGTTTTCCTCCTGAATCTTTTATCTAACACTGTTAAGTGCTTGCACCTAGAACCAAGGCGCTCTAATGCCAATTGAAGGAGTGAAAAACACTTAGAAAGGGGGGATTGAATAAGGGTTTTTTCTTTTTGGCAGATAAAAACAAGGAACACAATTATTTTTATCCTGGTTTGTTTGAACTCAAACTACCTCCAGTCCACCCTCACAAGTGATTTACATCTACTGAGGATTTAATCCACTATTAAAAAAATGATTACAATGGTTCTCCACTTAGATCAACCTCTAAGTCTTCTTGAGTCTACAGATCACAACTTGATCACTTAAGGAATTTTGGTTTACAAAGATATAATCAAATACAAGAGATTAATGTTGCTTCTAATAAAGCTGTAATCAACAAATGATATTTCTCTTAAGCTTAAGTTCTAAATCTCACTAAGTATACAAAAGTATGTGAGCTTGAAGATGAAGATTGCTTCTTTGTTCTTTGGCTTTTAGCGTGAGAAAGGTTCAGAGTCAGATGATGAGAATATGAAAAATGGACGTAAGCTTTCTAACGTTTCTCCTTGCTAACTTCTTCCTTTTATAGGCATGAGAATATGACCGTTGAACAGTACTGCATTAAATGCTTTGTGTGTACAGTACAACGTTGCATTTAATGTTTCACACTTTTGTCAACTACCTCGAGCCTTGCAATAACTGCTACTTCTGACTTTGCTTTTTGTAGCCATACTTCCAACGTTCCTTTTGTCAGAGACACAGACTAGTCTAGTTAGTCTTTTCATCATTTGCTTTCTTCTGGACTCAGACTTTATGTATTTCTTTGATCATCAGAGTTTCCAGCGTTTGGTGCAGAACAAAACTTTAGTGCTTCAGCCTTTAGAAGTTCTTTAGAGCGTGATACCTTTAGAGCTTCAGAACTTGCTTTTGATGTCTTCAAGACCCTGTTCTGATGAGAGCATTTGAAAGCTAATGTAGTGCATACTCTTTTATATTTTTCCTGAAATGGAAAACACAATTTATTAGAGTACCACATTGTCTTCAAAACTAGAAAATATAATGTTATCATCAAAACTAGAAAATATGATCAGAACATTTCATGTTCTAACAAGAACGTCTAGCCAAACACTCTTATTTTTGCTACTTAGACAGTTACTCAGGTTTCTTCCAAATGCCAATCCATCCTGAGACCAATCAAGAAATCTTGGCTAAGGTAAAGGGGGACTCTCCGGTTAGCATTTCTCATGTGTTTTGGACGATAACATTGATTAGGAATATTGTCGAGGTCAATTGGATTATATGTTAGGTTTAGGGAGGTTATAATTGATGAAATTGAATAGATTATTGGTTAATAATGAGTTATTTTGATGTATAATGATGTATGATGATGCAAATGATGATTACTTGGCTGTATATGATGTTTAGAATTGATTTTGGACTTAGAATGTGTGAGATCGCAGGGTCTGTCGCAGACCTGAGAATCTGCAAAATCGTACGTCTGCTAAGCGGAGGGGGTCTGATAAGTGGAGGACCCGACCTAGTTAGCTTCTGTCTAAGGTCGCTAGTGGTCCACTGAGCGAAGATCTGAAGGTAGTTCGCTTCTGTCACGAGTCAATAGTGGTCCGCTGAGCGGACCTTGCTGTGGAGAAATTTTCCAAACTTGAAAATGATGTATCTTTTAAACCGTTGGCCAGCTTTGAGTGCCGTTTTGAGTATGATGAACCTCATAAAATAACCTATGTGTTGAAATGATGAAATGAGGTGTAACTTTTGATTATTTTAAACCATGATTTGCTTGTTTTTATGAATGATGTGTTGTGGACATATACGATGAGATATGACGATACATGCTATGTTTAAAATATGAGTCGTGTGATGATTTGTTTGATTTTATGATGAAGCTTATGAGACACTCTATGCGAGGATATGAGTATGATGTGAATATTTTTTTTGTTTGATGGATGATGTATTGTTGACATATATGATGGAATGTGACAATATAAGATGCGTTGAAAATATGATTATGTGATGATTGTTGAGAATTGTATAATGATGATTGATTTGTTTTGGAAGATGTGAATACATGTATGTTCTTTATGGGTGATGATGATGAGGATTGATGCGGATATATGTATGTTCTTAATGATGATGATCATTGATTGTATTTGAATGATGCTAATGTATATAAACATACTTTGATGATGATGATGATGGTTGAGTATTGGATGATGTTATTCATAGACTTGACGATGGTATAAGTATGTTTCATATGTGTTAGCATTCATTCATAAGCATATGTTAAGGGCTGAATCTAGATGATGTTGTGGATTCAGTGAAGGGCATAATTCCCATTGTGCGGAATTTGTGCTGGCAGGGCCGTATCGTGATGATGTTTGATCGGTTGGTGGGTTATTCCCATTGATGATGTTTGGTACCACATGCATAGTGTCAGTTCATTCATATGCAGGATTTCATAACATGATTGAATGTGTTTCAGTGTTATGAATTGATGATGTGTTGGTTGCGTGTTTTGTTGAATTGCCTGAATATAATATGATTGGGTGAACGATATAACTATGATGTGTTATTATTTATGATGCGATATTATTTGTTAATTGTGATGAGACTCACCCTTAGATGTTGTCATTTTCAGATTGAGGATAGCGACTTTTACGACTTGGTGAGGATTAGCTCATGAGTCAGTGCGTTTAGTTTAGCGTCAGTTGTCATGCTCTGATATTGAATCACTGGGGGGAATGCTAGTTTAGAGTCTATGATTATACTCTATTCTGTTTTTATTGTATTAATTTTGTGGGATATTGCATAGATGATGTTATGCTTACACGAAAATGAATATTCCGATGTGTAGAAACATGATTTTATAAAATTGATGATTGTCCCTTAGTGTGACATGACAATTGACTTATGATAAATTGATTTATTTTAATTGTGGCACCCTTGTTTTTATGTTTTACTCTGAATTTTTATTTAATTGTCGCGGGGTTTAGAAGGGTGTTACAATAGTGGTATTAGAGCAGGTCGGTCCTTCCGACCAATTGTCGAGTCAGTTGAGTTACGCGGCAGTTGAATACTGTCGGTGTATTATCCCTTGGTATGCGACATGTGAGTGAGTCACTGTCGGTACCAGTTGTTTTGTTGCAAGATTTGGTTTGAGCGAAGTGGGGAAGGAGCCTTGCTTCTCGGAAGAGGTTCATTTACAAGTTTGCAAAGAGGATTGATGTCGTGATGTTTCAGATATGGAACTTTGGCGATGGAATGTGTTGCTCAAGTTATAAGAATGTTTGGAAGCGAAGAGATATGATAAGGGGATGTTTAGAATGTGATTGATTTGAAGAGGACGAGTCTCGGAGTGGAATCTCCATAAGCAAAACACAAGAAAGTTGCTGAACTGTTATGAAACTTCGAAAAATCATAATTGGAGTTCTGGACATTCGTTTTGAGTTCCGTTTGAAGCATAGGAAAGCTAGAGAGATGAACTTTGTTATCAAAATGGTTGCAGCAGCTGTAACTTATTTAATTGTGACAGGATGATGTTGGAAAGAGGTGCAGTTACGGTTACATTTGTCCTTAGAACTAGACTTGTTCATTGTTACCGCACGAAGCGTCAGTGTCAGAGTTGAACGGATTGAAGGAATAATTAAGAGGTTTGTTGAGAATTAATTTTAGGAATTAAATGTACCATTTGAGAAGTTTTGGAGATACCGTAGAGAGTGTCGATGCATGGTGACGATGATGCATTTTGGATGACGTTGCAAAATTCATATCTTGAGTTCCGAGTGTCGGATTAATGTGCCGTTTGAACCTACGTAAAGGAGAGATTATGTTCTACCTTATGGGAAGGTTATAAATACAATAGAGGTGATCCTATGAGGAGAGAGTCTGAGGTCAGTTATGGAAGCGTGAAACTTGTTGAATAGGAATGGTTATTACCGCAATTGTTTGAAACGAAGTTGAGTAGATCATGTTGGTGATGAATAAGTTGATGAGGTGTTCGGTAATAAAGATGATTTGAGTTACGATGGATTTTAGTGAGGAGAGAATTAGTAGTAAAGGTGAAATAAACTTTGGAATAGTAGAAGTCGTATTTGTGATGCCAAAGACACGACAAGTGTAAAAGAAGAATTGCAGAGGATTTATGACACGTATTGATGTGAGGAAGACTTTGTTGAGATTCCAAGTGGAATGATACTTGTACGCGAAAGATGTCATGGGATTTAGAGTGAAACCACGAGTTATGAATGTTGTCGCGGTCTTTTGCTAAGATGAGGATTTTGATTTGGAACGAGATAAATAGTAATGTACGAGTATATTAGTGATCATGAAGTTTGGAACTACTTAACAAGTGTGTGATGCTAAGTTACTATGAAGGGGATTGTGTAAAATGTTTAGACGTTGGTGTCTCACCGACAAGATCCAATAAGAGGGAAGTGTGCGAGTTGTAAAGACTCAAAGTGAATTATTGGGCCATGACGATGTTAATGAGTTTGAGTGCAAACTCGGAAAGGGACACTATTATGTAGTAACGACGGTTTGTACTTAAATATGGTTGTCGACTATCTATTGACAAATTTAGGACTTGATCACCCTAAATCTCTTGTTGGTAGTAGATGGAATCATATAAATGGGATGAACTTGTTTTGTTACCTTAATGGTATAAGTTGTGATGGATATTAAACCGTGAGAATAATCACCCACCATGTTGTGTGAACTTATGAAGAAGTGAATATGAAGGAGTGTAACATAATGGACAATGACTTAAGACGGGTAATCAGAGTCGCGGAGCGAAAGTGTGATGTGGAGTAGTCTTATGAGTACTACTTGTGAGCAGTGACGAATTAATATGTCGGAAGCCTACGTAGAGTATATGTATTGATCTATATGTTGGACTTAGAATCTAGTGGATGTAAGGATTCCGTGCCAGAGGATTAGAACTCTTTTGAATAATTGCCGAGATGATGAGCATGTTATTATGGTTGTACGTGGTTGACGAGTATGCATTCGGCGGAGTTAAGACGATGAGTTGATACTATATGATGCTATAATAATTTTGTGTCGTTGTTAAGGTGTTATTGTAGATTCCAGATAAAATGAGGAATTATACTCTATGAAGGACGAAGTTGATTTAATTCTTAGAGAAGAGTGGGACTCGGTTTGAGCTATTTTGTAAGCAATGGTATATTGAGGCTGATGAGTGTGATTATAATTACTTGTGTGTACTTGTTCCGATGGTTAGAATGTTTTAATAGAGGAAGTAAATTAGGAATTTGTTTTTGAGTGCGAGTAAGTATTGCTAAGTGGTAGATTAGTACCACGTATGATAAAGAATGATTCTCGAACGAATGAGTAAAGAGAGCCAGAATTGGGTAAAACTCGGAAATCTAATTGGTAAGGATGGTTGTAATGAGTAATCAGAATGGTGCATCGAAAGCGGAATGTAACGTGTTGGATAATTGCTTGTGTGACTTGAGAGGAGTCAAATAGTTGAAATTCAATGGTATAGGAATATGATTATTGAGTTTTTTTTGAAGGAAGCAGTTAGTGAAAAGTGTAAGTATTATTTTATTGCTCATATGGGAAAGTATATTTAAGGTCGGTACGTTTGGTAGATGGAATGCATTACTACAGTGTTGATCAGGTGTGGTCATATCATGGTTGTGTAATTATATTATTCAGTTATTGGACGCATTGTATGGGTTGTACCTCAATGTTCTATTGTTCTTAACCTTTTGGAGACATAACGAGTGGTACTCCTTTGGAGGGTCAAATTTGACGTAAGAGTTAAGATTTGAGTGCATGAGGCATGCTTTCTGTTGGTAATATCAGGTGGACTTTTGAGGATCGACTAATGGGAATGTTACCTGGGAACTGGAGGGTTAGACGAAAGACTCCTATCCGGAACTTTTCACTGGAGGTATGTTTTCAGGACGAAAACTCTTTTAGTGGGGAAGAGTTGTAACCCCTGTATATTTTAAATTCTAATTTAATTGAAAATTTAATTAATAATTAGAATTATTGGTGGTTTGTGGAATTTAATTGGAAAAGAATGGTTTATGGTGTTGGGCCATGTGTGATGTTAAGGAATGAGGGGGCTGTTATGTTAGTAAACGCTCTATTCTAATTAAAGGTTATTTTATAAAATAATAAGGAATTGGGAAGAAAGGAAGGGAACGTGAAAAGAGTTTGGAAAAAGGGAGAACATGAAAGAACTGGAGGATTTGGAACACGAAGAACGTGAAAGAGGAAATGTAGAGGGAGAGACCAATCAAGAACTCTTGGCTAAGGTAAGGGGGGACTCTCCGGTTAACATTTGTTATCGTGTTTTGGATGATAACATTGATTAGGAATATTGTCTAGGTCAATTGGATTATATGTTAGGATTAGGGAGGTTATAATTGTTGAAATTGCATAGATTATAGGTTAATAATGTGTTGTTTTGAGCTATAATGTGTCATACCCCAAAATTTGCCCTCCTCTTTTCATCTCCAATAACGCAAGGCTCAGGGGTTCTTCTCAAGCAACTCTCTCCTAACCGAGGGTCTCAAAACTAGGGTTTGCAGGTTATCAAAGGAATTTGAGTGTCTAAAGTCTCAAATGGATCCCAAGGTGTCTCACATGTATCAAGGCGCCTCCATGTCAAAATTCAAGCTTATATTCCAAGAATTGCTCATTCAATGGCTTAGATGATCAAAGATCGACTATGTTGACCTAAAAGTCAACTATAGTCAAAATACAGTCAAGCATCAAGATTTTTGGTCAACATCAGGTATGTGAGGCTATATCCATCAATTGATCAAAGGTTGATCATGATCCGTTAATAAAAACTCAGAGATGAACAAATGCAAAGGTTCAAATTAGGGTTTTTCATAGGAAAAGTCAACTCAACTTTGACTGGCCATAACTTCTACATGGAGTATCAGAAATTCTTCACTCAAAGCCTATTCTGAAGGAAATTTGATTCTCTAAAACTTTGTCTCTCACAAGCCAAGGCCAGAAAGGTTTCATTTGAGAGATATAGTCCAATACATTATAGGTCCTCCACAAAGGTCAACAAAAACACCTTTTGGATCAAAGCTCATAACTTGAACATGGAAACTCCGATTGAGATGAAACCAAAAGGGTCATTTAAAGGACTCTTTAAGCTTTCTAAAAAGTCCTAGAATGCTTCCATGTGATAAAAATTGAGAGAGATATGTGTGGTAGAAGTTGGTTGATATTTGAGAAAAGCTTAAAACCCTAAGTGATGGAAATTGCATTTTTTAACTCATGGGCCTATATTTCTTGAATTTAAAAACTTATTTCTAAAGAATCCAAGAATCCCTCAAGCCCAATGACACGTCCTCTCCCATTTTATTTTAATTATTTTGGATTAATTCAATTTAATTCAACTTTAATTAGAATAAAATGTGAAATAAAAAAAATAAGTGCATGGCTTATTATTTAGCATTCTTATGCCCAAGATATTCATTAATAAAAGCCAAAATCAGAATATTTGATTGGGATAAAGATTGATGCAAAAGTGGAAGCTTTAGATGCAAGTTTGGAAAGTTTTATATCACTTCCAAATCAAATAAGATTCATGCAATTTATGAAGATTGGATGCAGTGTTATAAACCTAATTCGTTCCTTATAAATAGAGAAAGAGACTCTGATGCAAGGGGTTGGAAATTCTGGCTGAGAAACCCTTATTCAAGAACAAAAAAATTGTGAACCAAAGGTGAGGATGGATCGAATTACAGCTTGTTGCAGACCAAATAGGGGTTTCGTTCATGGTTTGTTAACTTCTTTCCAAGTTCGGTTTACATAATTCATACGTTTTTAATGCAATTTGATTCCACATATGCGTTAATATTGAGGTTCAAGGCCTTCGAAAAAGTGGGGTTTCGTTCATGGTTTGTTAACTTCTTTCCAAGTTCGGTTTACATAATTCATACGTTTTTAATGCAATTTGATTACACATATGCGTTAATATTGAGGTTCACATCGTGCCTGGGTTGTTTGATTTGAATTTCAACGCATACATGGCAAGATGCCATTATTAGGTTTTCGTGGTCATAATTTACGGCCGGTAGGTTAGAGGAACAATTAGCCAGAATCGATGGTACCAATGCATTCGTAGGAACATATATATTCGATCTGGATTCTTCTTTTTTGTTTATTGATGATCAAGTGCAGGTTTTAAGATGGAGGGTATACAGCCACGTTTGAAAACTGTGGCCTAAAGGTTCTGTATTCCAAGACAAAAAGCGTTGCCTTTCTCCAATGAAGAAGACGACTCAAAGGCGCGCGTCCCTTTGTTTTTTTGAATTCTGGATTTGTTTATTATTTTACTTATGGATTTGTCACTCAGCATTAAAGCGTGGTACAGATGGTGAGAGGAAGCGCTTTCAACTTTGGTGTCTTGGGTTCGATCCACACCTGGGGAACTTCTATGTTTTTTGGACGTTTTGTGTTATTTGCAGCAAGATCCAATGCATCCCACCAGCACAAGTTCACAATACACCTCCAGCATCTAACCATTAGATCGCGCCCAGATCAGATCTAACGCATCAAGGCTGATGACGCATCATGGACATTCATCAATGCGCCACGTGGGATAATGCGCCCAGGTTTTCTTAAATTCTTATTTATTTACTTGTTTTTTTATCTTATTTGAAAATTAAATCAATTTATGTTCATTGTTTTTTTTCTTTTCTTCTTTCTTTTTAATTATTGTATATAATTTGTTTTAAGTTAAGAATATGATCAATATTAGGATTTTACTTTATAATTCGATTATTTCGATTATTCGAATTAATTGATTTGATTAAATTCAATGGTTAAAAAAATCACAAAAAACCCGGAAAATTGTTATCAAGGCATTAGGGTTTGTCCAATCCCATTAGTTTTCTAGCCATAATAATAAGATTTAATTTATTATTCGCTTCGATTAAATCAATTGATCGCGGTGGATAATAATCAAATAATTAGTTAATTCTTAAATATAAATTAAAATAACATTCATTTGGCTAAAGGGTTTCAACCATCTTATTGGTTGCGATGATTAGCCTATTTCCCTTATTCTAATTCATTATTATTTTTAATCGAATCAATCGATTATGAGGGATAATGATACAAATTAAATAATAGAAACTATAAATATTATTTTGCTAAAAGGTTTTAACCAAAGCTATTGGTTACGATGATTAGCATTTCCCCGTGGTCAAATTCGTTATTATTTGTAATCGAATCTATCAATTATGAGGAGTAACGATAATTAAAATACACACATTTGCTATTCGTGATAATCGAATCTATCGATTATAGTGGTTAGCAATCCTCCCTTCAACCCGTTAGCCATGGTAATCAAACCTATCGATTATCGCGACTAACGGTAATAAATTAAAATCAGGGTTGTACGCCCAAATCCTAAAACACTTCCCAAACCTTTTCAAACTACTAATACCAAACTACGGATTTTCATCCTTTTCGATCAGGCAACTCAAAATGCCTTTCAAAGCACAAAACAACTTCAAACACCTTCATATCAAATTCTAAGGTGTACAACCCTCCCCGAACTACGTTGACTCTGATTCTCCCTAAGGAGATACGTATGCACTTGGATAACCAAGGCGAGTCCCCTTCCCTCTAAATCTCATTTTTCCCCGTTTCATTTCCCTTAATTATTTAACCCTCGAAAGCATAAACCTTACCTTAATACTCTTAGCTATAAAACTGTTGACCTTAGATTCAAATTCATAGGAAAGGGTTGAGGGTGCCTAACACCTTCCCTCGACCTGAATATAGTATCTTACCCTGATCTCTTAACTGCGTAGGTTTCCTATTCGCCTTGGTAGAATAGGTGGAGACTCTAATCTTAAATTTTTAGGGCAGGTTGCTACAACTGGCGACTCTGCTGGGGACAACTTAATAGTGAATACTATGCTCCTATAGGTTTTGGCAGGGTTTAGGTTTGGCAAGTTTTTTTAGGGTTTGGCAAACTTGCCATTTTTAGGGTTGGGGGAGGTTCATCTTTTAATAAATATTAAATTATTTATTTATTTATTTGTTTTTGTTTTTCTTAAATGTTTATCTATCTGCCTTAAAATGTTTACCTATATTATTATATGCATTGTTGTTTTTTATGTTGTGTTAAACCCTAAGTGTGGGAGTTAACTTTGAGATCAATAGGGGACATGAATCGCCTACGAGTCTCATTGATAACTCCACTCGGAGTGGGTTGAGTATTCAGAAATATCCAAAACGAGGCTTGACTTTGTTGAGGGCAGGACTGGATGCTTGGCTGATCTCTCCGAGAACCTACCCCAAAAATTCGAACCTCATGGATAAAATGAGTTGTTCTAAAATCCGAAGAGACAAAAAGTCTCGGAGGCTACGAACGACCCCATGAGACCTTCTAGAACCCCCCTATAAAAAGGTTGGCTCCCAAGAGCCGCTACGTCGGACCTATGAACCTAGGACTTTTGGGCTTATGCGCTTATTATATGTTTGCAATTTATATGCTTCGAGTATCTATGCGTTTCAATTTTGCAGGTATTTCTACGCACTCCCTAGCTTGTAGGGATTTTCTTTCTTGCCTTTGTATTTTACGACTACGCGTCCTTCGTACGGAGGGCATTTTCATTAACACACGTCGATTGGCCTCTCGATGGCCATGAGACCAAATGACTGTCTCGAACGGTCACCCCATGCTTACTCCTACGTACTCCCTAGCCTATAGGGATTCTCTTTTTTCGTCCATTTGTCTTTACAAATGACATGTCCTTCCCCTGAAGGACGTCCTCATTAACGCACGTCGATTGGCCTCTCGATGGCCATGAGAGCTGGTAACTGTCTTGAACGGTCAACCAGTGCTTGCTCCCGCACACCCTCTAACTTGTAGGATTTGGATTTCCATCTATACATCCTTCATTCCCTAGCATGTAGGGATTTCTTTTCATTCGATATCGTCCTTAGATAGGTTGCGTTCCGCATAGAGAACCTTCCCACGAGGGACAACTTTATTGGTACACGTCTATCGGCCTCTCGATGGCCATGAGACTTGGCGACTATCTTGAACGGTCACCAGCCGCTACCTTCTGCATACTCCCTAATCTAAGGGATTTCCATTGGCATGTCATAACATTTATCCTACAAAGATCCCACGAGGGTCCAATGTCGCCTCTAAGGTTATCCCTAGGATCACATGTCACCCGCCTGCATTGCATGCTGTTGCACCCCAAAATTTGCCCATATTTATTCCTGACTGGCTTTCACATCACATTCATATACATGTGTCATATAGGCCATTCATCCAATACATTCATTCATATCATTGTTACTGTTTGAGAAAACCGGTGAAAAAGAGGTTCAATGTGTGGGGTATCTGTGAGCAAAACAAGAAAGATTGAGGACTTGACTGCACAATACTGTTCTCATGGAGGATCCCCTAAAGATCAGGATTTCACTCTCTCCAAGGCAGGGCTCTGATTAAATGATACATGCTTCAGATTCATCAAGATCGTCAAATTAGGGTTTTCTGACCAACGTCAACTCTACTGAATTTTTGGTCAATATTTAATCGGGGAAGTGGTTATGGATGTGAAATATGGCTTCCTGGAAGAAATATTCATTGAAGCCTCTTTGGTTGAAGATTGATTGAGAAGTGGGTCAGAAACGATTTAATCGGGATATTCATCTGGAATCGGAGAAAATCAAAGCAGGTGACTTTTTGGTCAAAGTCAAGGTCAAACTGTCAAATATTGACTTTTGGTGGAAGATCGGTCAAAGAAAGTCAATGAAATGAATAAAATCAAGTTTTAACTAAAATTTACCATTTTGGGAAAGTTAGTTAAGATGAGAAAATCCTAAAATAGAAACTTCTACACTTAGTAAAATTTCTAAAATTTTGAGAATGGTTGACCAGTTCACTTCCCAGCTTGATTTCACGTGGATCTATGCATTATTTCAGAAAATGTTCAACACCAATATTGTTCATCTCATGGAGATGAACAAATTTGTAGTTGAGTATTTTTCCATTGGAAGCATGGTTCGTGAGTTACAGAGATGCAAAGTCTGAAGATTTTCACTGAGTCAAGTCAAGCTTCCAGACAAATTGTCATGCTAGCGCAAGCATTTGCTCAAACATGTAGTGTGCCATTTTCCAATTGAGTTTCAGGAAATTCTAAAGATCTTTTTTAGGAATTATTGAGGTCTCTATCTTCCTTGCCATGTGTTCTTCCCAATGGGCTATGGGTTGTGTTGATTGAATACGTATTGATCAAAATATAAGGGCTCAAAGTCATCTCTTCATCAAATCGCGCGTTGACAAGTACAGGAGTCAAAACCCATGGCATGCATGAGACATTACGTCGAACACTTGGCAGACTACTTTTAATGCTAATTATTAAAGTCTACAAAAGTCCATTGAGAATGAGTGTGGAGCCATATTACTCTTTGCCACGTCTCCTTTCCATTAAGCCATATGCTATATCAATTGAACAAGTGATAGGCGAGATATATGGTCTGGAAGTCGTGTCCTGATCAAGTTAACTTTTGCCAAAGAATAAGGGCCAGAAGCTAGGTCACGGATGCCCTGGGTATACAGTGGGGAATCATTCGGTTTGCAAGCTGGTTTTGAATGTGTTACACTTGTTTTCTCTCCAAAGCATCAACATGAAAAAGGCTCTATCCCATGTCCCCTGCGTTATGAGCCCTTATTTGTGTCAAATGATGAGTCATGAAAGGATCTATGAGCCCACAAAGAGGGCTGTGTAGTTTGTTTTGCGAAAGGCTTGGCATGAGATAAGTGGCAGCAGTGTATACGTAAGCAGCATCCGGTACTTCCATAACGAACCATGCATCAGTCTGAGCCATCCAAAAGCGTGAGAGAGTTTACCAAAAAGAAACTTGTGTGTTCCCTAAGTTTTGTAGAGAAAAGATCCACTTTTTCTCACCACACCATAGCCAACAATGCACACTCATATTATAAATACCAAAATCATACACATAGTTCAGGGACTTCATTTTTTTCACCCGTTTTCAATCTGAATCTTCTTCTTCTCTCGTTCTCTCTCCATTTGCTCACATAAGAAAGTTTGTTACACACCCAACAAACTATTCCACCAACCATCATCTTCACCATCCACCACCTCTCATCACCGCAACCACCTCTCTTCACCGCAACCACCTCCATCAACTTCCATCGTCGTTTCCGCCACCACTCGCTTCTACCTTGACAAGCATCATCTTCATCTACGATTCAGAATCATCCGCAAATGGCAAAAGCTGGTGGATCTTCGCCATATTACTGAGAACTTCAAGAGTCTTGCAAATCTGAGTTTATTTCTCAGATCGAAGTCACACGGTCAGGAGTGATTATCTTCGTTATCAAGGAGCTCGGAAACTTGCAGAGTTCTTCTTTCATTCTTCTTTGATTCAAGATCCAAACAGGTAAGCTTCTAGATCCTCTTAGCATAATAAATCGCATGCCATAGACTCTTGCACCGATATTCAGTTATGGATTCGTGAGGTTTGATTTCTGTTTGTGTGAAAATGATGCTTGTTTAAACGTTAACTCCTATATTTGAAGTGTGTGCGTGACGATGATTGGACGAATGTGCGTGTTGTTGATTTTGGTGAGCTTGGTAGAAATTAGGGCTTTACGTTTTGGTTCGAATAAGAAATTGGAAGGATTATTAGAGAAAAAGAAGCTCGGATTTAGACTCAGCATCAAAAACCGAGTCGAATCATGTGTGAATCTGTATTGTCCGGGTGTTTTCATGGAGGGACGGTGGCCGTATGACCGGAGAAGACGACCGGAGGTGGTTCTCCGGCGTCTATGTGTGCATGGTGGTTGACACTCCGTCTGCTTACGTGGCAGGCGTCCATTGGACCCGTCTCTTTTAAATTGTTTCCTTTTTGTCCTTTACTAAATGATTGGAAATGACGTGTTGCATTCTGGTTGGTTCTGGCTTTTATTTTGGCTTATTTGACTTAAGTGAAAGAGGGCCCAATTGATTCCATGTTGCGTTATGTCGTTACTGATAAAAATCATGTGATATAAAAAAAAGCTGCATGCATAATGATGACAAATAAATGCTGATAATCAAAAAGTGGAATAGCATGTGTATTGATTGGGCCACGAATCTATTGGGCTCAAGGTTGTTTTCTGGGTTACACACCCCAATTGCTAATGCTGTCACGAATTTGAGGTAGTGGGCCAAGAAGATTTATTCTTTCACCCCCCAGTTCTGGCCCAATGCGCCTTTAGTATAGATCTTAGTTCATTTGGTTTTTTTTTTTTTGCTGATTCACCCCCTTTGCTGATAATAAAAAAAAAACAAATAAAATAGTTTTTTTTCTTCTCGTGCTTGCTAATTGATTTTTGTTCAAATAAAAATGACAAAAATATATTTTTCACCCAATTAGAATTTTTAGAAATATTTGTTTTAATTGTTGATTTTCTTTTAATTTTGATTGGTCCTTAAAAAAAAATATAGATAAATAGTGCTTTTAGTTTTAATTCATAAAAAATAGTTCTAAACATGAATAAAAGTGGTATGGTGCTTGTGTATTTTCCTTTTTAATATAGATTTTAATTCTTTTGGTTTGTGAATATTTTCAATCCTTTGTGAAATGACTAAAATACCCCTAGTTGTTAAAGGTTGATTTTGGTCAACTTAAACAACTTTCTCCTTTTCTTCTCCTTAGTCAAATCCCCTTAGATTTTAGGGTAGATTTTAAATAGGTTTTAGTGTATAACATTAGATTAGAGAATAGGTTAGTGCCCCTCTTTCATTTCTTTTCCTTTTTCAACTCTAAAATACTTAATAAACAAAAACCTGACAAAGATCACACTGTGACTTTTCTGATGTATAGTGAGAAAGAAATGATTGGGGTGTAGGCCCCGATGTACGTTCTTTCTCACCTAGTAGAAAAGAAATGATTGGGGTGTAGGCCCCGATGTACGTTCTTTTCTACTAAACGGAAAAGAAATGATTGGAATGTAGATTTCGATGTATCTCTTATCCGTTATTTAGAGAATCGATTGTGGTGTAGACCTCGATGTGCATTCTCTAAATAGTCAAAAACAAAACTCTTTTTCTTGGTGTGATCTAAGTCGCAAAGTAAATCTCCCTTAAAAAATACTCAACCAGAAAACATTCAAAATGATTAATAAAGGCTTTGGCTTAAAACAGAGTAAGGAAGCGATGCGAAGCCCTGTAGAGGGTCTTCGTCATCGTGGAATTACAATAAAAGACACAAACCAAACTTTTGCTTTTCTTTTGCCTTGTTAGGCGCTTAAGAACAAGTTAAGTCCTTTCCAAAAGTAGGCGTATAAGTCTCCAAAGGTCGAGCATCGTGGATTGTGACCTTAACCGCTGTTCAACTAAAAAACACAAAACAAATGGAAACTATGGAGCCGAACTACGGTCGCTCTGATTCCTTGTAAGGGATACGTAGGCATTGGGTCGCGGGGCCTAAGCGAGCACACTTGTAAATGATTCCTTCTTTTCCCCGTATTTCTTTTGCATTCATTCGCATTTAGGTTTAGACATTAGATACACCCTTTAGATAGAAACAAACATAGGTGGATACCATCGAGTACGATGGGCGTGAGGGGTGCTAACACCTTCCCCTCGCGTAACCGACTCCCGTGCCCTATTCTCTGGTCGAAAGACCTTGTTCTTGTTATGAGTTAGGTTTCCTGGTATTCCTTTCCCTTATGGGATAAATATATTAGTGGCGACTCTGATCCATTTTTCGCGGTAGCGACAGCTGGCGACTCTGCTGGGGATGTTGCTAGACCTATTGCTGGTCCATTCCTAGCGAGTCGATCCTAGCCTTTGTTAGTTTCTTTTACTGGGTGTTTACTTGTTTTATATCTATACCTTGTATATATGTTTGCATGTTTATTTTTCTGCTTGCATATCATGTTTATTTCTGTTTGCACATCATGCATATGGATTATATTCTGTGTTCCTTGGGGTCTTCTGTTCTGTTTTGCAGGTTGGGTGGGATGTTCTATGAGGTAAAAGGCCCAATACCCAGGCCAGAGTGACACATAGGATACCTAGGATAGAGTGGATAGTCATGACGCCGATGAGATGTCAGGTCTTGTCTAGTGCGATCATGAGACCCACGCCCAGTCGAGGTCCAAATGGGGTATCATTGTTGGCATGTAGATGCAACAACATTGGTGCCTCAGGAGGACTGATAACGCTGGTTGCCATTTTAACCTACCCTGACCTAGACTACACCCGTGAGTGGGGAGGGATATACATGACAGGTACCGTTGGTGACTATTTGGTTCTATTGATGATTATGGTTCTTCTGGTTCTCTGATCTATGCCGGACCTTTGATCCTATGATATCTTCTTGCTCAGAATTATTGCCTTGGTCCCTCTATGTCGTGGGGACCCAATCTGCATCATTTTCATCATAGCATGTTTAAATTTCAAAAAAAAAGAAAAAAGAAAGAAAAGAAAAAAGTTAATTCTCATGTGCATGTCATTTTTCAGGGTATCCAGAAAATATCAATCTCTGTCAAGAATGGATAACAACGTGACCGTCAATCAAGGAGCTACAAGGCGCACACACACTTATACTTTCCATCGCGAGGGTATGGTTCAACTGGGACAATTGGGTGAATTGGTCACTGGTCATAATGAAACAGTGTTCAGCGACAATTATGGCAACATATTATCTCTTCTGTACTCGCGTGTCGACGAATGGGCCTTATCCACTCTTCTTCAGTTCTACGACCCAGATATCCGTTGTTTCACATTTTCAGATTATCAGCTAGCTCCCACTCTCGAAGAGTACTCTTACCTCCTCAACATCAAGATTCAACACAGAGTGCCTTTTGTTTGTGTCCCGGAGAAACCTAGGTTGGATTACATTGCCAACGCTCTTTATTTGAGCTTGGGAGATGTTCATGATAACTGGAAGAAGAATGGTGATACTCATGGCTTCTACATGAGTTTCCTGGTTGAAAAAGCTCAAGAATTTGCTGACAAAGGAATATGGGAGGCTTTCAATGCTATTTTGGCCGCTCTGATCTATGGAATTGTGATGTTTCCCAACATTCACAAGTTCGTTGATTTGGCTGCTATATGTCTTTTTATGGACAAAAATCCAATACCCACCCTATTGGCTGACACATATTATTCCATTCACTCTCGGCATGGTAAAAGGGGGGCTATTCGAGGTTGCTTGCCGCTGTTATATAAATGGTTCAAATCTCACTTGCCTGCTAGTGGTCCGTTTGTTACCTCTACTCAGAAATGGTCTCAGAGAATCATGGGACTTACTGCAAACGACATCGTATGGTATCAATTCCGAACAGGCATATCTGAAGTCATTATTAGGTGTGGAAACTTTGGTAACGTCCCGCTCATTGGGACAAGAGGATGTATTAACTACAACCCAGTTCTAGCTCTTCGTCAGTTGTGCTATACCATGAAGAATGGGCCTTCGGATAGGGAGATTTACCAATCCGTGTACTTTGAAAAGGGAGCTGACCCTGTAGCGCTTGAGGAAATCAGGAAGGCCTGGAATAACATTCATGTAGGTGAGAGATCCACTCTGGGAGCCAAGAATGCCATTGCTATGGAGCCCTACACTGTTTGGGTTAAGGAGAGAGTCAAGACACTTTTGTTGCCATTCCCGGAAGTTCCTCTCTTGTATGCACAACCTCCGAAGATATCAGAAACTATGGTATCAAGGGAACGTTTTGACCAGGTCCGCGTCGCCAATTTGAGACTGAAAGAGAAAGATAGAGATATGGATTTGAAGCGCTATTTCCTTAAACAGACAAAGAATGAACTAGCCCGTGAACTTAAAACTCTCAAAGGAGAGTCTTCTCAAGCCAGGAAGAGGGTTAGAACTGAAAAAGACGGAATAGCTGTTGCTGCTCCTACTGAAGACCCTCAAAAGGTTATAGAAAAGACTATAAAGGAAGAAAAAGAGAAGCTCAGACGAGAGTACCAAGAAGACCTGAAAGCCCACAAGCTCCGACTGGAGAAAGAAACCAAATATGAGTTGAGGACCATGAAGAAGAAACTGGAAGAAGAGACCACTCAGAGAATAGCAGTTGAGACCCAACTGAAAGGAAGTCACCTCCGCACCGCCCGACTAGCTGAAGAGAATGTCAAGCTCAGAGATCAAATGATGAGTGAAGCAAATGCACTTGAGAAGACTTATATCCCAGAATGCAAAGGGTGTGACGAACTTAGGGATTGCTGCAAGAATCTAGACACGCAGTTATTCCGAAAGGATGAAGTGATCCAAAGCCTTGTCAAAGGAAGAGATCGGGAGGCGACTAAGAAGCTGTTTGACGAAACAAAGAAGTGGAGTGACGCCCATTCCAGACAAGGAGGACCTTTGTTCTACATTGAGATGAATTGATAATTGAATTTGTTTGTAGATCACCACCAGATTTGTTGGATGGGGTCTCTAATGTTCTTTATATTGAAACATTATTATTTGTGTATGAACCTACTCGCCTTAGGGAGCTGTTATGAATGAAATGAATTGCTTTCCGTTTTCACTTGATATCTCTCTCATCACGTTGTTATTTGTTCTTGACCATCAATTCGATTTTGGATACTCTGAAAATGGCACCTCACATCATATGCACACATGCACCTCATGCACATCATGCACAAACAGGTACATCAGATGGTGTTCTTATTTGACTGAATAGGTTTTCTCTTTCAGCAATTGCACCTCCACCTACACATCGCTACTACACAAGGGCTAATCATTCACTGCAAATGGATCAGTTAAGGGATGATCTTATCCAGATGAGAACTCAGGTTACTGCTCAGATGGCTCAGTTCATGGAAGTCATGCAAAACATGGCTGATCGCCAAGAAGAACTCAGAATCAGGATGGACACAGTTGCTCAGGTTATCGCGGATCCCCCACAAAGAAATCCTGCTGATATTCGTGTCAATGGTGAGCCTGTGATCGGAGGACCTGGTGTGATTCCCCCTGCTGCTAATCAAGGTAATCCCCGTGGGCCTCCCCAGCCTACCCTTGAAGGACATACCACACAACAAATCAGAAGGGCTGCTGCTATCCCCGTGTTGGAAGAGGACCGACACGAGGATTTGTTTCCTGAAAGTGAATGGGGATTCCCACAGGATGCTGGAAGGATGTTTAGAGGTCTGGAGGAAAGGATGAGGGCAATGGAAGGCCAAGGATTGGGTATGGATATCAATGACTTGGGTTTAGTTCCTGGCGTCCGTGTGCCACCGAAATTCAAGGTACCCGACTTCGAGAAATACAAGGGGAACACGTGTCCTAAGACGCATGTCCGAGCTTACTATCGCAAAATGCATGTGTACTCTGAGGATGAAGGATTGTTGATGCACTTCTTCCAAGATAGCCTGACTGGGGCATCCTTGGAATGGTATATGAGGTTGGAGAGAGCTAATATCCGAAGTTGGAGGGACCTGGTTGATGCTTTCATAATGCAGTATCAGTATAATGTGGACATGGCACCAAATCGCACTCAGTTACAGAATCTATCCCAGAAAGCTAATGAGTCCTTCAAAGAATATGCACAGAAATGGCGCGAGTTGGCAGCTAGAGTCCAGCCACCTATGTTGGAAAGAGAAATGATGGATTTGTTCACCAACACTCTGGAGGGCCAATACTACTCCGCCTGCTCTGCATCCTCAAGTTTTGCCGAGTTGGTTATGATTGGTGAGCGAATTGAAAGTGGGATTAAGGCTGGTAGAATACAGAATCCAAGTGCTGCTAGTTCCTCTTCTGGGGCAGGAGGGAAGAAACCATATAACGGATTTGCTAAGAAGAGAGAAGGTGAAACAAGTGCTGCTTACAATGGTAAAGGTAAAGGCCATGTTTATCAACAGGTAGCCGCTGTTACTATACCGAGTACTCCTCTTCAACAACAACCACAACAACAGCAGAGGCATCCCCCACGTCAGTATCAGCAAAAGTCGAGGCCACCAAGAATTTTTGATCCCATACCTATGACATATGCACAATTACTCGCTCATCTCTTACATGGGGACTTGGTGCAACTTCGTACCATGGGCCCTCCACCTGCTAAGCTTCCTCCTAACTATGATGCTAATGCCCACTGTGAGTTTCATTCTGGGGCTGCTGGGCATGATATTGAACATTGCATAGGATTCATGCATAAAGTACAGGATCTGCTCGATTCAAAAGCTATTGAGTTCACCCCTACTCAAGGACCTAACGTTGTACAGAATCCTATGCCTTCCCATGGAACTCATGCCGCAAATGCCATCGATATTGTTGAAGACATTTACTTGGTCAAGGATGTTATCGAATTGGGATCGTTGTTGCCATTATTGAAAAAGGAATTATTGAGGATGAGACTATACGCTGGTTGTGGAGAATTCTGTACTGATTGCATGGTCACCACCTCGGTTTGTGACAAGGTGAAAGATGGGATTCAACAGTTGATAGATAGTGGGTATCTACAGTTTGAGCATGTGCGACATCCAAAGTCAGTCAAGAATGAAATCAATGTGCTATCCATCCCGTATACTCCTACTAAGATCCCGATTCCTGCCAGAGCGCCGCCTTTGGTCATCACGTTGCCTGGTCCCATCCCATATACTAGTGAGAAAGCAATCCCATGGAATTATGGCGGAGAAGTTTTCTACCAAGGGGCCAAGTATGAGATTAAAGCACCGGTTGAGAAAGAAGATGTTGATGATGTTGTCGGCATTGGAAGAATGACGAGAAGTGGCCGTATTTTCAATCCTCCCCAGAATACTCGCGATGACAATGCAGAAGCTCTAGCTCAAGCAAAAGGGAAAAGAGTGGTAGAAGATACGGTAGATCCGGGGCAAAGCTCTAACTCTGAAGATACTGTGGCCAAAGAGATGGGAGAGTTCCTAAAGATCATCAAGAAAAGTGAGTATAAAGTGGTTGACCAATTGAGTCAAACTCAATCAAAGATTTCGATCTTGCAGTTGCTCTTGTGTTCGGAGACACATCGAAACGCTTTGCTGAGACTTTTAAGTACTGCTTTCGTCCCTCCAGAGATCTCAGTGAATCAACTTGAAGGGGTGGTGTCAAACATCAATGCTGGTAATGGATTGGGATTCACTGATGCAGACTTGCCCTCCGAAGGTAGAAACCATAATAGAGCTTTGCATATATCAGTGGAATGTAAAGGGACTATGTTATCTCGTGTTCTCGTGGATAATGGATCTTCTCTGAATGTATTACCGAAGTCGTCTTTGATGAGGCTGGACTACTCTAGTGTCGAGATAAGGCCGAGTGAATTGACAGTGCGAGCCTTTGATGGGTCAAAGAGATCAGTATTTGGGGAGGTTGACTTGCCAATAATGATAGGCCCTCAGCTTTTCACTATTACCTTCTTTGTGATGGATATCCACCCGTCTTACAGTTGTCTCCTGGGACGTCCATGGATCCATGCTGCTGGGGCCGTGACTTCCACATTGCATCAGAAACTCAAATTTGCCACTCAGGGGAAGATAGTCACGATATGTGGGGAGGAAGAGCATGTGGTAAGCCATCTTGCGTCTTTCAAATATATTGATGTGGAAGGGGAGGTCCACGAAACACCTTGTCAAGCGTTTGAGGCTGTCCAGACTATCAAGATCCCTTATGTTGAAAAGAAGAAGTTGAAGGCTCCTATGTCTTCACTAAAGGAAGCCAAAGCTGTGGTTGAATCTGGTCATCCTGAAGGATGGGGCCGAGTCTTGGATCTACCAATCAAGCAGGATAAATGTGGGATCGGATATCAGTTGGGTCAGAGTTCATCTAACGAGGCCTTCAAGAAGCCCGGAACCTTCGTTCCGATCAAGTTCTCTAGTGCTGGCATTGTCAAGGATCATATTTGTGCTGCTGATGATGATATGGATAGTGATTATGACATTGAAGAATGGATCAAGCCGTGTGTCCCGGGACAGAAGCTTCTCAACTGGTCATCCGAAGACATCATCTCAATTGCTCTTGATCAAAAGTAATAATGTTTGTTTTTGTTTATCATGCAATAATTCCTGTGTTCTGCCCAAGACACAGTGAACATATGTAGGGCCTCATTTGTTGTTTTTCAATGTTAAAATCATTAATAAAAGGACGTTTTTGCATTCAAATATTTTGTTCCCTGTCTTTCCGTTTTTGCTTTTATATCTATAATTAATCAAAAAAAATGGCAACGTTTCTTATTCATCATCATCCCTCCATTCTAAAATAAAGCATAAATCATAATCCATGCAGATCCACTTCTCCTCCAGATTCTATTGACAACGATCTTGCTATCCCTCGTCATGACTTTGACAAACCTATCTACGCCGCTGAAGAAGGGGATGAAGAAGATTGTGAATTGCCCGATGAGTTGGCCAGATTGTTGAAACAAGAAGAGAAAGTGATCGAGCCACATCAAGAGCCTATTGAGACGGTGAATCTTGGCACCGAAGAGACGAGAAGGGAGGTTAAAATAGGGGCTTCTTTGAATGAGAATGTGAAAGAAAAGTTGATTGGAATGTTGAAGGAGTATGCTGATATCTTCGCATGGTCTTACGAAGATATGCCTGGATTAGATACTGATATTGTTGTGCACAGGCTACCCCTTAAAGAAAATTCTCCGCCCGTCAAACAGAAACTCAGAAGAACACGTCCTGATATGTCCAAGAAAATCCAAGAAGAGGTTCAGAAGCAGTTTGATGCAGGTTTTCTTGCTGTAACAGTTTACCCACCATGGGTCGCCAACATTGTACCTGTACCTAAGAAAGATGGGAAGGTACGAATGTGTGTCGACTATCGAGATCTGAATAGGGCGAGCCCGAAGGATGATTTCCCGCTTCCTCACATTGATGTATTGGTAGATAATACTGCTCAGTTCTCAGTTTTCTCCTTCATGGACGGTTTTTCTGGTTACAATCAAATAAAGATGGCGCCCGAGGACATGGAAAAGACAACATTCATTACGCCTTGGGGCACCTTTTGTTACAAGGTCATGCCGTTTGGATTAAAGAATGCTGGGGCAACCTATCAAAGAGCTATGGTGACTTTGTTTCACGACATGATTCATAAAGAGATTGAGGTCTATGTGGACGACATGATTGCAATGTCCCATACTGAAGAAGAGCACCTGGTCCATCTGAAGAAACTGTTTGAAAGGTTAAGAAAGTTCAGGTTAAGGTTGAATCCCAATAAATGCACTTTCGGAGTGAGATCAGGAAAGTTGCTTGGTTTCATCGTAAGTGAAAGGGGTATCGAGGTCGATCCCGCCAAGGTAAAAGCTATACAAGAGATGCCTGAGCCGAGAACTGAGAAACAGGTTCGTGGATTCTTGGGAAGGTTAAATTATATTGCAAGGTTCATCTCACACCTTACCGCCACGTGTGAACCTATCTTCAAGCTATTGAGAAAGAATCAGGCAATAAAGTGGGATGACAATTGTCAAAAGGCGTTTGATAAGGTTAAAGAGTATTTGCAAGAGCCTCCAATCCTCATGCCTCCAGTGGAAGGTAGACCTTTGATTATGTACCTGACAGTCCTCGAGAATTCAATGGGGTGTGTGCTTGGTCAGCATGACGAGTCCGGTCGAAAAGAGCACGCAATTTATTACCTTAGCAAAAAGTTTACCGATTGTGAATCAAGATACTCACTACTCGAGAAAACTTGCTGTGCTTTGGCATGGGCTGCTCGCCGACTGAGACAGTATATGTTGACTCACACCACTTTATTGATTTCAAAGATGGACCCAATCAAATATATATTCGAGAAACCGGCATTGACAGGGAGGATTGCCCGTTGGCAAATGATCTTGACAGAATATGACATCCAATACACTACTCAGAAGGCCATTAAAAGTAGTGTAATTGCTGATTATCTTGCACATCAACCTGTGGACGATTACCAGTCTATGTACTTTGAGTTTCCTGATGAAGATATAATGTGCGTGGCAGAAACTTCCAAAAGTCAAGATCAAGAGGAAGGACCTGAACCAGGGGCGCGATGGACGCTCGTGTTCGATGGTGCCTCTAATGCATTGGGTAATGGTATTGGGGCTGTGCTTACTTCTCCAACAGGTTTTCATATTCCATTTACGGCCAGGATTTGTTTTGATTGTACTAATAATGTGGCTGAATACGAGGCTTGCATATATGGTATTGAGGCGGCCATTGATTTGAGGATTAAAAATCTCGCAGTTTATGGAGATTCTGCTTTGGTGATTAGTCAGATCAACGGAGATTGGGAAACACGCCACCCCAACTTGATTCCCTATAGAGAACATGTGGTGAAATTGGCTCAATACTTTGATGAGATCACCTTCGATCACATCCCTCGAGAGGAAAATCACTTGGCTGATGCTTTGGCCACTTTAGCATCCATGTTCAAAGTCAAATGGGACAATGAAGCGCCGTCAATTGTGATTAAAAGGTTGGATGAACCTGCATTCTGTGGCGTCATTGATAATGTGCCTGATGAGAAACCATGGTTTTATGACATTAAGAAATTTCTGGAAACCCAAGAGTATCCTGAGGGTGCTTCCCTCACAGATAGGAAAACTCTAAAGAGACTATCTGCCAAGTTCTTCATTGCTGGAGGTGTGTTGTACAAAAGGAACTTTGATTCTGTGTTGCTCAGATGCGTGGATAGACACGAAGCAGCAAAGATCATGCAAGAGGTACACGAAGGATCCTTTGGTACACATGCAAGTGGGCACACCATGGCTAGAAAAATATTGAGAGCAGGTTATTATTGGTCGACCTTGGAACATGATTGTGTCAACCATGTGGTGGTATGTTACAAATGTCAAGTGTATGCAGATAGGGTTCACGTACCTCCGGTTCCTCTGAATGTGTTGACATCTCCTTGGCCATTTGCTATGTGGGGCATCGATATGATTGGGGAAATTAAGCCCACCGCCTCTAATGGACATCGTTTCATCCTCGTTGCTATTGACTACTTCACCAAGTGGGTTGAAGCTGCGTCTTACGCAAATGTCTCCAAGCAAGTAGTGACTCGCTTCATCAAGCACCATATAATTTGTCGTTATGGGGTTCCTGAGAGAATTATCACTGATAATGGATCCAACCTCAATAACAAGATGATGAAGGAATTATGCGAGAATTTCAAGATTACGCATCATAACTCCTCCCCGTATCGGCCAAAGATGAATGGCGCAGTTGAGGCGGCCAATAAAAACATCAAGAAGATTGTGCAAAAGATGGTGGTCACTTATAAGGATTGGCATGAGATGTTGCCCTTTGCTTTACATGGTTATCGTACCTCGGTGCGCACTTCCACAGGGGCAACTCCTTTCTCGTTGGTATATGGCATGGAAGCGATTCTTCCGGTTGAGGTTGAGATTCCTTCATTAAGGGTATTAACAGATGTGAAGCTCAGTGAAGCTGATTGGGTCCAGACCAGATTTGATCAATTGAACCTTATTGATGAAAAGAGACTAGCAGCCATATGCCACGGGCAAGCCTATCAAAAGAAGATGAAGAGAGCCTTCGACAAGAAGATTCGACCTCGACACTTTCAGGTTGGTGACCTTGTGCTCAAGAAGATCCTGCCTATTCACAACGATCGTAGGGGAAAGTGGACTCCGAATTACGAAGGGCCTTATGTCGTAAAGAAAGTCTTCTCAGGTGGCGCCATGATCCTCTCAACTATGGATGGCGAAGACTTCCCACTTCCCGTGAATGCCGACGCAGTTAAAAAATACTTCGCATAAACCTGATCAAAAAATAAAAATAAAAGAAAAGGAAAAGATCAGGAAAAAGAATGAAAAAGAAATAAAGTACACCCGCTAAGTTGAAAACCCGAAAGGGCGACTTAGGCAAAAAAGGGGTCCTGGTGGATTGAAAACCCGAAAGGGCGGTCCAGGCAAAAGAGGGACAAAAAGCGAATGACTGTGTCGTGCATTAGAGCCTCGAGCATAGTTAGTCACCATAATTGGAGGGTTCACAAGGGCAAAGGATCAATCCATTCATCCATTTCAGAAAGCAAAGTAGAAGGAATATCGAAGATCTGCAGGGCATAGCAAGATTGGAACCCAATGGAATCTTTTCTTACGTTGCCATGTTTGTAAAAGCTGTTTGTTTTCCTTTTTGGTGGCCACCTCCTTAAGGGGCCGCTTCCTGGTGTACTCGCCTATGTTAGGCATTTCTTTTCATTAATAAAAAGATGTTTCACTCAAAAAAAATTCCTACATCGTTTTATTTTTACCGTTTTGTTTACAAAAACGTCCAATTATTTTGGTAAGCATTGCATTTCTAACATCGAAGTCCTACAAAGAACACGATCTAAAACAAATAGAATTGCTTAAAGATTTTGAGTACTTGGGATGATGGACGAGGTAGAACCATCATACCTGGGGCATATTTGCTTGATTTGTTTTGCAAGAAGCTCCGATCATTCAGCACAGTCAGATGCCAGCACCTACGCTTCAAGAACTCCAAGGTCTCATTTCCTTCAAAAAAAAAACCTGAGTTCATTCCCCTGAAGAGCTCTCATCCAAGGTTCAAATGCTCCGCAGTGTTGATTAGATTCCCTCATGCTTCGACAAAGATGTGGAAGTTCAAAAGGGGAGGTGCAATCTTCAAAGCTTCCAAACATGATCACGATAATGCCGCTCAAAGGTGCCATTGTGCTTCCTTCCTCACAAGTCTCATGGTGCAAGTTTCCCTCCGGCAGAAGTTACATATTGGGAGTCGGTCGAGAAACCATCTGGTGTGGCCTCGCAAGGTCAAGGCACCAAGAAGAAGTCCCCACAGAGTTCGTCAGACAAAAGGGCCCTCTTCGACGTTCATTCATCCTCGCTTGCATATAGTAACCATCGCATTCACATTGCATCTACAAAAAAGGTAGCATTTCCATGAATATGGAGCATTACGTCATGGAAAAATTCAAACATGCATCAATGCATAAGTTTGTATATGCTTCAGAAACACGAGGTAGTATATCCCCAGCAAGGGTCCAGTTTCCTCCGGTCGAGTCCAATGATTATTGGCATCTTTCTCAAAAAGTCCTGTGGTTACAGGCATCTTTCAGTTAGGTCTGGTTGTTATTAGTCCTATCCTTCCAAAATCTGGTTGTTACCAGTCAAGGTCCTGTTGTTACAGGCATCCTCGGTCAGTTCTAGTTGTTACTAGTTTGTTCCTTTAAAGTCCTGTTGTTATAGGCATCCTCGGTCAGTTCTAGTTGTTACTAGTCTGTTCCTTCAAAGTCCTGTTGTTACAGGTATCCTCGGTCAGTTCTAGTTGTTACTAGTCTGTTCCTTTAAAGTCCTGTTGTTATAGGCATCCTCGGTCAGTTCTAGTTGTTACTAGTCTGTTCCTTCAAAGTCCTGTTGTTACAGGTATCCTCGGTCAGTTCTAGTTGTTACTAGTCTGTTTCTTTAAAGTCCTGTTGTTACAGGCATCCTTTGGTCAGTTCTAGTTGTTACTAGTCTGTTCCTTTAAATTCCTGTTGTTATAGGCATCCTTTGGTCAGTTCTAGTCGTTACTAGTCTGTTCCTTTAAAGTCCTGTTGTTACAGGCATCCTTTGGTTAGGTCTGATTGTTATTGGTCCTTTCCTTCAAAGCCCGGTTGTTATCGGCGAATGTCCAGTAGTTGACTGACGCTTCTTGTTTATATCAGGCATCTAATAGTATTCCCTGTTTGGAATCAGTAGTGACTGGTGTCCCTTCTCAAAATCAAAATTGCAAGATACCACCTCAGAGTTGTTATGCCTGAGCGCAAATTTTTGGGTTCTTTGGTATTCAATCCACTTACACCTCAAATGTCCAGAACTTGTGTCGTTCATACATTCGGGTTTAAGAAGATTGAATAGGGGCAGCTGTTGCACCCCAAAATTTGCCCATATTTATTCCTGACTGGCTTTCACATCACATTCATATACATGTGTCATATAGGCCATTCATCCAATACATTCATTCATATCATTGTTACTGTTCGAGAAAACCGGTGAAAAAGAGGTTCAATGTGTGGGGTATCTGTGAGCAAAACAAGAAAGATTGAGGACTTGACTGCACAATACTGTTCTCATGGAGGACCCCCTAAAGATCAGGATTTCACTCTCTCCAAGGCAGGGCTCTGATTAAATGATACATGCTTCAGATTCATCAAGATCGTCAAATTAGGGTTTTCTGACCAACGTCAACTCTACTGAATTTTTGGTCAATATTTAATCGGGGAAGTGGTTATGGATGTGAAATATGGCTTCCTGGAAGAAATATTCATTGAAGCCTCTTTGGTTGAAGATTGATTGAGAAGTGGGTCAGAAACGATTTAATCGGGATATTCATCTGGAATCGGAGAAAATCAAAACAGGTGACTTTTTGGTCAAAGTCAAGGTCAAACTGTCAAATATTGACTTTTGGTGGAAGATCGGTCAAAGAAAGTCAATGAAATGAATAAAATCAAGTTTTAACTAAAATTTACCATTTTGGGAAAGTTAGTTAAGATGAGAAAATCCTAAAATAGAAACTTCTACACTTAGTAAAATTTCTAAAATTTTGAGAATGGTTGACCAGTTCACTTCCCAGCTTGATTTCACGTGGATCTATGCATTATTTCAGAAAATGTTCAACACCAATATTGTTCATCTCATGGAGATGAACAAATTTGTAGTTGAGTATTTTTCCATTGGAAGCATGGTTCGTGAGTTACAGAGATGCAAAGTCTGAAGATTTTCACTGAGTCAAGTCAAGCTTCCAGACAAATTGTCATGCTAGCGCAAGCATTTGCTCAAACATGTAGTGTGCCATTTTCCAATTGAGTTTCAGGAAATTCTAAAGATCTTTTTTAGGAATTATTGAGGTCTCTATCTTCCTTGCCATGTTTTCTTCCCAATGGGCTATGGGTTGTGTTGATTGAATACGTATTGATCAAAATATAAGGGCTCAAAGTCATCTCTTCATCAAATCGCGCGTTGACAAGTACAGGAGTCAAAACCCATGGCATGCATGAGACATTACGTCGAACACTTGGCAGACTACTTTTAATGCTAATTATTAAAGTCTACAAAAGTCCATTGAGAATGAGTGTGGAGCCATATTACTCTTTGCCACGTCTCCTTTCCATTAAGCCATATGCTATATCAATTGAACAAGTGATAGGCGAGATATATGGTCTGGAAGTCGTGTCCTGATCAAGTTAACTTTTGCCAAAGAATAAGGGCCAGAAGCTAGGTCACGGATGCCCTGGGTATACAGTGGGGAATCATTCGGTTTGCAAGCTGGTTTTGAATGTGTTACACTTGTTTTCTCTCCAAAGCATCAACATGAAAAAGGCTCTATCCCATGTCCCCTGCGTTATGAGCCCTTATTTGTGTCAAATGATGAGTCATGAAAGGATCTATGAGCCCACAAAGAGGGCTGTGTAGTTTGTTTTGCGAAAGGCTTGGCATGAGATAAGTGGCAGCAGTGTATACGTAAGCAGCATCCGGTACTTCCATAACGAACCATGCATCAGTCTGAGCCATCCAAAAGCGTGAGAGAGTTTACCAAAAAGAAACTTGTGTGTTCCCTAAGTTTTGTAGAGAAAAGATCCACTATTTCTCACCACACCATAGCCAACAATGCACACTCATATTATAAATACCAAAATCATACACATAGTTCAGGGACTTCATTTTTTTCACCCGTTTTCAATCTGAATCTTCTTCTTCTCTCGTTCTCTCTCCATTTGCTCACATAAGAAAGTTTGTTACACACCCAACAAACTATTCCACCAACCATCATCTTCACCATCCACCACCTCTCATCACCGCAACCACCTCTCTTCACCGCAACCACCTCCATCAACTTCCATCGTCGTTTCCGCCACCACTCGCTTCTACCTTGACAAGCATCATCTTCATCTACGATTCAGAATCATCCGCAAATGGCAAAAGCTGGTGGATCTTCGCCATATTACTGAGAACTTCAAGAGTCTTGCAAATCTGAGTTTATTTCTCAGATCGAAGTCACACGGTCAGGAGTGATTATCTTCGTTATCAAGGAGCTCGGAAACTTGCAGAGTTCTTCTTTCATTCTTCTTTGATTCAAGATCCAAACAGGTAAGCTTCTAGATCCTCTTAGCATAATAAATCGCATGCCATAGACTCTTGCACCGATATTCAGTTATGGATTCGTGAGGTTTGATTTCTGTTTGTGTGAAAATGATGCTTGTTTAAACGTTAACTCCTATATTTGAAGTGTGTGCGTGACGATGATTGGACGAATGTGCGTGTTGTTGATTTTGGTGAGCTTGGTAGAAATTAGGGCTTTACGTTTTGGTTCGAATAAGAAATTGGAAGGATTATTAGAGAAAAAGAAGCTCGGATTTAGACTCAGCATCAAAAACCGAGTCGAATCATGTGTGAATCTGTATTGTCCGGGTGTTTTCATGGAGGGACGGTGGCCGTATGACCGGAGAAGACGACCGGAGGTGGTTCTCCGGCGTCTATGTGTGCATGGTGGTTGACACTCCGTCTGCTTACGTGGCAGGCGTCCATTGGACCCGTCTCTTTTAAATTGTTTCCTTTTTGTCCTTTACTAAATGATTGGAAATGACGTGTTGCATTCTGGTTGGTTCTGGCTTTTATTTTGGCTTATTTGACTTAAGTGAAAGAGGGCCCAATTGATTCCATGTTGCGTTATGTCGTTACTGATAAAAATCATGTGATATAAAAAAAAGCTGCATGCATAATGATGACAAATAAATGCTGATAATCAAAAAGTGGAATAGCATGTGTATTGATTGGGCCACGAATCTATTGGGCTCAAGGTTGTTTTCTGGGTTACACACCCCAATTGCTAATGCTGTCACGAATTTGAGGTAGTGGGCCAAGAAGATTTATTCTTTCACCCCCCAGTTCTGGCCCAATGCGCCTTTAGTATAGATCTTAGTTCATTTGTTTTTTTTTTTTTTTTTTTTTTTGCTGATTCACCCCCTTTGCTGATAATAAAAAAAAAACAAATAAAATAGTTTTTTTTCTTCTCGTGCTTGCTAATTGATTTTTGTTCAAATAAAAATGACAAAAATATATTTTTCACCCAATTAGAATTTTTAGAAATATTTGTTTTAATTGTTGATTTTCTTTTAATTTTGATTGGTCCTTAAAAAAAAATATAGATAAATAGTGCTTTTAGTTTTAATTCATAAAAAATAGTTCTAAACATGAATAAAAGTGGTATGGTGCTTGTGTATTTTCCTTTTTAATATAGATTTTAATTCTTTTGGTTTGTGAATATTTTCAATCCTTTGTGAAATGACTAAAATACCCCTAGTTGTTAAAGGTTGATTTTGGTCAACTTAAACAACTTTCTCCTTTTCTTCTCCTTAGTCAAATCCCCTTAGATTTTAGGGTAGATTTTAAATAGGTTTTAGTGTATAACATTAGATTAGAGAATAGGTTAGTGCCCCTCTTTCATTTCTTTTCCTTTTTCAACTCTAAAATACTTAATAAACAAAAACCTGACAAAGATCACACTGTGACTTTTCTGATGTATAGTGAGAAAGAAATGATTGGGGTGTAGGCCCCGATGTACGTTCTTTCTCACCTAGTAGAAAAGAAATGATTGGGGTGTAGGCCCCGATGTACGTTCTTTTCTACTAAACGGAAAAGAAATGATTGGAATGTAGATTTCGATGTATCTCTTATCCGTTATTTAGAGAATCGATTGTGGTGTAGACCTCGATGTGCATTCTCTAAATAGTCAAAAACAAAACTCTTTTTCTTGGTGTGATCTAAGTCGCAAAGTAAATCTCCCTTAAAAAATACTCAACCAGAAAACATTCAAAATGATTAATAAAGGCTTTGGCTTAAAACAGAGTAAGGAAGCGATGCGAAGCCCTGTAAAGGGTCTTCGTCATCGTGGAATTACAATAAAAGACACAAACCAAACTTTTGCTTTTCTTTTGCCTTGTTAGGCGCTTAAGAACAAGTTAAGTCCTTTCCAAAAGTAGGCGTATAAGTCTCCAAAGGTCGAGCATCGTGGATTGTGACCTTAACCGCTGTTCAACTAAAAAACACAAAACAAATGGAAACTATGGAGCCGAACTACGGTCGCTCTGATTCCTTGTAAGGGATACGTAGGCATTGGGTCGCGGGGCCTAAGCGAGCACACTTTTAAATGATTCCTTCTTTTCCCCGTATTTCTTTTGCATTCATTCGCATTTAGGTTTAGACATTAGATACACCCTTTAGATAGAAACAAACATAGGTGGATACCATCGAGTACGATGGGCGTGAGGGGTGCTAACACCTTCCCCTCGCGTAACCGACTCCCGTGCCCTATTCTCTGGTCGAAAGACCTTGTTCTTGTTATGAGTTAGGTTTCCTGGTATTCCTTTCCCTTATGGGATAAATATATTAGTGGCGACTCTGATCCATTTTTCGCGGTAGCGACACATGCAAGGAGTTACAATACAAGGAGTCTCGTGCATACGCATGCATTTGCATTTTCATGCATCCATACATTTACATTGACATTTACATTTGCATTCATATCTTCGCCCGCACCCACACTTACCGTGCTAGCCGATTTCCCGAGACTCGTGGAGAAAAAACTAAAGAGGAGAAAGAAGGAGGGTAAACAATTAAGAATGATCTTAAGGAAAAGAGGACGCCTTTCACCATGCCAGCCACATGCCCACGCCTTGTCGTAACAGGATTGTGAATGCAACAAAGGTTATTATCGAGCAAGGATTAGTTCAACAACGAAGTTCCCTCATAGATACACTCAAGGGGTATCTAGTCATAAGGGGGTTCATCTACGAACTTAGCAAACTTACAAGGACGCTCTACGATAACCTAGGGGCAAGGATTAATCCAACTAGGGCAATACCCTGAACAAAAATGCGTGACTACGATGGAGGGAATGCGACATATGCTAACTCCATACCAAGGGGCAAAAAGGCCATAGGTTTTTCTATCAATCTATAAACTTTGAAGGCTGCAAATGGTGTGGTGCTATCCTGAAAAAAAGAAAGGGCAAAAGAGGTTCAGTCAAAGGAAACTCATGAAGTTCCGATACGACGAAAACCCACCGCTTACAATTATTTCCGACAGGTTTGACGTGCCCAAGGAGAATTCGAGATTATCCTTTTACTTCTACATGTCTAGGAACTAAGGAGTAAAGCAAGGTCAACGGACTCACAAAGGAGATTGCCTTTAGGATTAATAGGTGTATCTTTCAAGTTGTAATTCCTACGATCACAAAATGCTATTTGATGTAAAACGTTGTACCTTTCGAATAGTAATTCAATAAAATAATCATGCATGTTTTGAAATCAATTCTTTCGCTCCGCTTTTGCATTACTACGACTTTCCATTTCAAACTATCTTTCAAATTTTCACTCCCAATCATTAACAAACTTGAGGGAGAATGACGAATACAAATAACTAAGTCTCGCAAACGTATGCTTTCAAGGTAAGACCGAGCCGAGGATGTACAGGCATTGTTTCAAATCCCAAACAGTGGAGATATAAGGATGTTAATCCCTCGTCACCCCCTCGAGCCAGGAGTTGGAGTTTGTTTCTACTTTTTCAAAAAACCTTGATTTTAACCAGGGGAAGGGTAGATTTCAATTAATTCAATGGTGTATTTTTTGTTGTCAAGAGAATCAATCAATCCAAGCAAAGGATTCAAGCACAGAGCAAAGCAATGGTTCAAGCATATCTTCTTCCTCGCATTCATCCAAGATTGAGGAAGCAATGGTGATAACATTCAAAACAATCTTCTTCCTCAATACATCATTCAAGATCGAGGCAGTATCAAAGTCGAAGCTTACAAATCAAGTTCAACATGGCAGTCACAATATTCAAAATCCAAGGATTAATATTTCCAAAGGAGAATTCAAAAGAAAAAAAGACGCCTGCTAAGTCAAAATGAAAAATTCCATAAAGAGAAAACAAAAATGACTTAGGCAAAATTTAGGGCATCCCGATGGATCAAATTCAAAGGAATGGGTTCATGCAAAAATAAGGGATAAAACAAAACAAAGGTGAAATACAATGGATAAACTTGTGAGTGCTAAATCATAGAAGCTTCCCATCAATGCTTGGATCTCTACAATATTTTCATCAATGCTTGGATCTCTACTAAGGCTTCTGCTTAACATCGAAACTGAAACAATTCTCTTACAAACAAATCACATCCATTGGATTAGGCGAACTTTAGGATCTGGAGAACATCAAGGAGAAAGGGATGGGTTAAATAAAATTTTGAGCCTTATATCCATTGTTTTTTAAAACATGAACCAGGCCAAGTTACACCATTTAAAAGTCCTAATTGAGGCAAGGTTAACCACGAAAGCATATTAAGCAGGATTCTGTTATACTGACTCCTATGTTTGTTAAAACTATTTCTAACCATTACGCTTCTTCAAGCATTCATTTATAAAACATCCAGTCCTAATTCATAACGAACTTCGATTTCAAAACTTGCATACACATCGCATTGGGGTTACTTCTCAAAGGGTACAACGCCATCTACGAACATGCACTTAGCATCGAGGAGATCTCGAAATGGGTTAATCAAAGGCGATCATTTCTAATAAAGACTCTGGAATGGGGGAACCACATCTAGGGGGTTCTCCTAAACAGGGGCAAAATTTCAAGGATCACAGGGGCATGCAATCAAACATCCTATTAACTAGGGGCATTCTTCATAAGGTTCAATTGACTTGGGGCACACCTCGGAGCAATAACAAACAGGGGCATGTCAAACATGGGAAGAATTCAAATTCAAAAGGATAGAACACTATGGATAGTCGCCCATATCCTGGAGACCAAGGGCCTACCCTTCAATCTAAACGTCCAAGTATATGACAAGGTTATTTCTCAGGGCACTTCCTTCATGACTTGGAGATCATAGGCATCTTTTCCACTAAACATTGGGGCATTGGATATCAAATCCATAAAGAAAACCTTAAAAGGGTTAAAGGCATGGCTAAAGGCGTGGAGTATTTCAAAAAGTCAAACTGGGGCAAGGCGCACAACAAAATAAAAAGGTGTTCCCACACTTTACAGATCTTTCTCCTAACTACGATCTTCAAAAACAGGTATCAGGGAATCACGCTAGCATCACACCCCATCTTATCAAACAAACCTACAACTCCAGTGAGCTATATACACTTGGTTACCAACAACCTATCAGTGGAGCATCATGCAAATACACATAAATCATGCATTACATACATTGGTTGATACATGACATACACCACACCTATCTAAGTAGTCTCTCCTAAGACGTTCTTTGTCCTTTCCAAAAACCTTTTTAGGTAGTCTTTCAAGACATTTTCAGCCTTTCCAAGTAGTCTTCTTTGAGACATCCCTCATCCTTTGCTAAGAACCTTTTCAGGTAATTTTCTTTAAGACAAATGTTCATATCCATTCCGGAAACCTTTTCAGGTAGTCTTATAGAAGACATTATTTCGTTCCACTCATTACATCAATCAACATAAACATATACATACGCATTAGCATATACATATCATCTAGTGCATTCAAATACTACAAAAATCCAGTTTTTCGACCCTCGAGTCATGGGTGTCCAATCCTCGTGTTGTGATAAGTGTGTTTTTCGACTCGCGAGTCGTAAAACATTTGACGTGCTATTTTTCTTCGACCCGCGAGTCGTAAAACATTTGACGTGCTATTTTTCTCCGACCCGTGAGTCGTAAAACATTTGACGTGCTATTTTCTCCGACCCGCGAGTCGTAAAACATTTGACATACAATCTTTTCCGACCCTCGAGTCGCGAGTCTCCAAGCAAGTGAATCTTTTTCATACAGGCAAACAATCTTCTATGCAGGTAAATTTGTCCGAACCAGGGCAAGTGGATCCCATTGGTGCAGGTGAGCTTGTTAGAGCTAAAGCAAGTGATCCTTTTGGGGATTAATCAAAACTATGATAGTAAGCAGGTATGGCTAACTGCGACGACTTACTAGAACTATAGTAAATGGGTCATACCATCTACGATAAGCTTACTCCAACTACGATAGCAAGTAGGTATGGCTAACTGCGACGACTTACTGGAGCTATAGTAAGTGGGCCACACCATCTGCGATAAACTTGCTGAAACTACGATAGTAAGCAGGTATGGCTAACTGCGACGACTTACTAGAACTATATTAAGTGGGTCATACCATCTACGATAAGCTTACTCCAACTATGATAGCGAGTAGGTATGGCTAACTGCGACGACTTACTAGAGCTATAGTAAGTGGGCCACACCATCTACGATAAACTCGCTGAAACTACGATAGTGAATGGGTATACCAACTGCGACGACTTACTAGAGCTATAATAAGTGGGTCATACCATCTACGACAGACTTACTCCAACTACGATAGCAAGTAGGTATGGCTAACTGCGACGACTTACTAGAGCTAGTAAGTGGGCCACACCATCTGCGATAAACTTGCTGAAACTACGATAGTAAGTAGGTGTGACCAACTGCGACGACTTACTAGAGCTATAGTAAGTGGGTCATACCATCTGCGACAGACTTACTCCAACTCCGATAGTGAATGGATATACCAACCGCGACGACTTACTAGAACTATAGTAAGTGGGTTACCTACGAACTGCAAACCCTCTAGCACTACAGCAAGTTAATTATCTTCTACACAACATCCATCATGTTAGTCCCTTGGCAGTGATCTCCTTCAAATCATCTCACGTTAGTCCCCTGGCAGTGATATAAAGCTACGTCTCTTTGCAAATAGGGATTTATTTTCCCTGATCACAAGGTTTCTCAAACAGTTCTTCAATTGGGTTTATCACGTTAGTCCCTCGGCAGTGATCTTCTTCAAAATTTCATCAATAACAAACAAGGTTCTATTTTTCTTTTCCAAAGTTACTAACTACAACTAACATAACTAACAATCATGCATCATTCAATTAACGTATCTCATTCATACATAATGCATATACATACATCGCTCTCATTTATTTTGAGAAGCTCACTGCATCATACATTACATGCATCATACATTACATGCATCATACATTACATGCATCATAACATTACATAAAATTCAGGTTGCCTTTTTAGGCTATGCTACAATCAAAACACCTGGTTCCCTCCAGAAAGTATTTGCTTCATATGCCAAAAATGGTATTTACCTTGGGTGGCATCTTTAAGCCCATCTCCCGCAGAACATCCTTCCCAACAAATGCAAATTTTGGGGCATTCTCAGTGTCCAATCATCTTCTACCTTTAGATCACGATAGGCAGACGTGCCTATCTGACGCGTCAGGTTTAAGAAGATTGAACAGGGGCAGCTGTCATACCCCAAAATTTGCCCTCCTCTTTTCATCTCCAATAACGCAAGGCTCAGGGGTTCTTCTCAAGCAACTCTCTCCTAACCAAGGGTCTCAAAACTAGGGTTTGCAAGTTATCAAAGGAATTTGAGTGTCTAAAGTCTCAAATGGATCCCAAGGTGTCTCACATGTATCAAGGTGCCTCCATGTCAAAATTCAAGCATATATTCCAAGAATTGCTCATTCAATGGCTCAGATGATCAATGATCGACTATGTTGACCTAAAAGTCAACTATAGTCAAAATGCAGTCAAGCATCAAGATTTTTGGTCAACATCAGGTATGTGAGGCTATATCCATCAATTGATCAAAGTTTGATCATGATCCGTTAATAAAAACTCAGAGATGAACAGATGCAAAGGTTCAAATTAGGGTTTTTCATAGGAAAAGTCAACTCAACTTTGACTGGCCATAACTTCTACATGGAGTATCAGAAATTCTTCACTCAAAGCCTATCCTGAAGGAAATTTGATTCTCTAAAACTTTGTCTCTCACAAGCCAAGGCCAGAAAGGTTTCATTTGAGAGATATAGTCCAATACATTATAGGTCCTCCACAAAGGTCCGCAAAAACACCTTTTGGATCAAAGCTCATAACTTGAACATGGAAACTCCGATTGAGATGAAACCAAAAGGGTCATTTAAAGGACTCTTTAAGCTTTCTAAAAGGTCCTAGAATGCTTCCATGTGATAAAAATTGAGAGAGATATGTGTGGTAGAAGTTGGTTGATATTTGAGAAAAGCTTAAAACCCTAAGTGATGGAAATTGCATTTTTTAACTCATGGGCCTATATTTCTTGAATTTAAAAACTTATTTCTAAAGAATCCAAGAATCCCTCAAGCCCAATGACACGTCCTCTCCTATTTTATTTTAATTATTTTGGATTAATTAAATTTAATTCAACTTTAATTAGAATAAAATGTGAAATAAAAAAAATAAGTGCATGGCTTATTATTTAGCATTCTTATGCCCAAGATATTCATTAATAAAGGTCAAAATCAGAATATTTGATTGGGATAAAGATTGATGCAAAAGTGGAAGCTTTAGATGCAAGTTTGGAAAGTTTTATATCACTTCCAAATCAAATCCAAATCATGCAATTTATGAAGATTGGATGCAGTGTTATAAACCTAATTCGTTCCTTATAAATAGAGAAAGAGACTCTGATGCAAGGGGTTGGAAATTCTGGCTGAGAAACCCTTATTCAAGAACAAAACAATTGTGAACCAAAGGTGAGGAGTGGATCGAATTACAGCTTGTTGCAGACCATATAGAGAACTCCAATCAACTCCTGGACAAACTCTGAAGCGATTCCAACCGTCACCATCATTCAAGGCCTTCGAAAAAGTGGGGTTTCGTTCATGGTTTGTTAACTTCTATCCAAGTTCGGTTTACATAATTCATACGTTTTTAATGCAATTTGATTACACATATGCGTTAATATTGAGGTTCACATCGTGCCTGGGTTGTTTGATTTGAGTTTCAACGCATACATGGCAAGATGCCATTGTTAGGTTTTCGTGGTCATAATTTAGGGCCGGTAGGTTAGAGGAACAATTAGCCAGAATCGACGGTACCAATGCATTCGTAGGAACATATATATTCGATCTGGATTCTTCTTTTGTGTTTATTGATGATCAAGTGCAGTTTTAAAATGGAGGGTATACAGCCACGTTTGAAAACCATGGCCTAAAGGTTCTGTATTCCAAGACAAAAAGCGTTGCCTTTCTCTAATGAAGAAGACGACTCAAAGGCGCGCGTCCCTTTGGTTTTTTGAATTCTGGATTTGTTTATTATTTTACTTATGGATTTGTCACTCAGCATTAAAGCGTGGTACAGATGGTGAGAGGAAGCGCTTTCAACTTTGGTGTCTTGGGTTCGATCCACACCTGGGGCACTTCTATGTTTTTTGGACGTTTTGTGTTATTTGCAGCAAGATCCAATGCATCCCACCAGCACAAGTTCACAATACACCTCCAGCATCTAACCATTAGATCGCGCCTAGATCAGATCTAACGCATCAAGGCTGATGACGCATCATGGACATTCATCAATGCTCCATGTGGGATAATGCGCCCAGGTTTTCTTAAATTCTTATTTATTTACTTGTTTTTTTTATCTTATTTGAAAATTAAATCAATTTATGTTCATTGTTTTTTTTTCTTTTCTTCTTTCTTTTTTATTATTGTATATAATTTGTTTTAAGTTAAGAATATGATCAATATTAGGATTTTACTTTATAATTCGATTATTTCGATTATTCGAATTAATTGATTTGATTAAATTCAATGGTTAAACAAAATCACAAAAAACCCGGAAAATTGTTATCAACGCATTAGGGTTTGTATGATCCCATTAGTTTTCTAGCCATAATAATAAGATTTAATTTATTATTCGCTTCGATTAAATCAATTGATCGCGGTGGGTAATAATCAAATAATTACTTAATTCTTAAATATAAATTAAAATAACATTCATTTGGCTAAAGGGTTTCAACCATCTTATTGGTTGCGATGATTAGCCTATTTCCCTTATTCTAATTCATTATTATTTTTAATCGAATCAAACGATTATGAGGGATAATGATACAAATTAAATAATAGAAACTATAAATATTATTTTGCTAAAAGGTTTTAACCAAAGCTATTGGTTACGATGATTAGCATTTCCCCGTGATCAAATTCGTTATTATTTGTAATCGAATATATCAATTATGAGGAGTAACGATAATTAAAATACACACATTTGCTATTCGTGATAATTGAATCTATCGATTATAGTGGTTAGCAATCCTCCCTTCAACCCGTTAGCCATGGTAATCAAACCTATCGATTATCGCGACTAACGGTAATAAATTAAAATCAGGGTTGTACGCCCAAATCCTTAAACACTTCCCAAACCTTTTCAAACTACTAATACCAAACTACGGATTTTCATCCTTTTCGATCAGGCAACTCAAAATGCCTTTCAAAGCACAAAACAACTTCAAACACCTTCATATCAAATTCTAAGGCGTACAACCCTCCCCGAACTACGTTGACTCTGATTCTCCCTAAGGAGATACGTAGGCACTTGGATAACCAAGGCGAGTCCCCTTCCCTCTAAATCTCATTTTTCCCCGTTTCATTTCCCTTAATTATTTAACCCTCGAAAGCATAAACCTTACCTTAATACTCTTAGCTATAAAACTGTTGACCTTAGATTCAAAGCCATAGGAAAGGGTTGAGGGTGCCTAACACCTTCCCTTGACTTGAATATAGTATCTTACCCTGATCTCTTAACTGCGTAGGTTTCCTATTCGCCTTGGTAGAATAGGTGGCGACTCTAATCTTAAATTTTTAGGGCAGGTTGCTACATAATGATGTATGATGACGCAATTGAGGATTATTTGGCTGTATATGATGTTTAGAATCGATTTTGGACTTAGAATGTGTGAGATCGCACGGTCTGTCGCAAACCTGAGAATCTGCAAAATCGCACGTCCGCTAAGCGGAGGGGGGTCCGCTAAGAGGAGGACCCGACCTAGTTAGCTTCTGTCAAAGGTCGCTAGTGTTCCGCTGAGTGGAGTTTGAAGGTAGTTCGCTTTTGTCACAATTCGCTAGTGGTCCGCTGAGCAGACCTTGCTGTGCAGAAATTTTCCAAACTTGAAAATGATGTATCTTTTGAACCGTTGGCCTGTTTTTACTGTTGTTTTGAGTATGATGAACCTCATAGATTAACCTATATGTTTAAATGATGAAATGAGGTGTAACTTTTGATTATTTTAAACCATGATTTGCTTGTTTTGATGAATGATGTGTTGTGGACATACACAATGAGATATGACGATACATGCTATGTTTAAAATATGAGTCGTGTGATGATTTGTTTGATTTTATGACAAAGCTTATGAGACACTCTATGCGAGGATATGAGTATGATGTGAATATTTTGTTAGTTTGATGGATGATGTATTGTTGACATATATGATGGAATGTGACAATATAAGATGCGTTGAAAATATGATTATGTGATGATTGTTGAGAATTGTATAATGATGATTGATTTGTTTTGGAAGATGTGAATACATGTATGTTATTTATGGGTGATGATGATGAGGATTGATGTGGATACATGTATGTTCTTAATGATGATGATGATGATTGATTGTATTTGAATGATGCTAATGTATATAAACATACTTTGATGATGATGATGATGGTTGAGTATTGGATGATGTTATTCATAGACTTGACGATGGTATAAGTATGTTTCATATGTGTTAGCATTCATTCATAAGCATATGTTGAGGGCTGAATCTAGATGATGTTGTGGATTCAGTGAAGGGCATAATTCCCATTGTGCGGAATTTGTGCTGGCAGGGCCGTATCGTGATGATGTTTGATCGGTTGGTGGGTTATTCCCATTGATGATGTTTGGTACCACATGCATAGTGTCAGTTCATTCATATGCAGGATTTCATAACATGATTGAATGTGTTTCAGTGTTATGAATTGATGATGTGTTAGTTGCGTGTTTTGTAGAACTTCCTGAATATAATATGATTGGGTTAACGATATAACTATGATGTGTTATTATTTATGATGTGATAATATTTGTTAATTGCGATGAGACTCACCCTTAGATGTTGTCATTTTCAGATTGAGGATAGCGACTTTTACGACTTGGTGAGGATTAGCTCATGAGTCAGTGCGTTTAGTTTAGCGTCTATTGTCATGCTCTGATATTGTAACACTGGGGGGAATGCTAGTTTAGAGTCTATGATTATACTCTATTATGTTGTTATTGTATTAATTTTGTGGGATATTGCTTAGATGATGTTATGCTTACCCGTATAATGAATATTCCGATGTGTAGAAACATGATTTTATTAAATTGATGATTGTCCCTTAGTGTGACATGACAATTGACTTATGATAAATTGATTTATTTTAATTGTGGCACCCTTGTTTTTATGTTTTACTCTGAATTTTTATTTAATTGTCGCGGGGTTTAGAAGGGTGTTACAATAGTGGTATCAGAGCAGGTCGGTCCTTCCGGCCAAATGTCGAGTCAGTTGAGTTACGCGGCAGTTGAATACTGTCGGTGTATTATCCCTTGGTACGCGACATGTGAGTGAGTCAGTGTCGGTACCTGTTGTTTTGTTGCAGGAGGTTGTTTGAGCAAAGTGGGGGAGGAGCCTTGCTTCTCGGAAGAGGTTCAGTTACAAGTTTGCAAAGAGGATTGCTTTCGTGATGTTTCAGATATGGAACTTTGGCGATGGAATGTGTTGCTCAAGTTATAAGAATGTTTGGAAGCGAAGAGATATGATAAGGGGATGTTTAGAATGTGATTGATTTGAAGAGGACGAGTCTCGAAGTGGAATCTCCATAAGCAAAACACAAGAAAGTTGCAGAACTGTTATGAAACTTCGAAAATTCATAATTGGAGTTTTGGACATTCGTTTTGAGTTTCGTTTGAAGCGTAGAAAAGCTAGAGAGATCAACTTTGTTATCAAAATGGTTGCAATAGCTGTAACTTATTTAATTGTGACAGGATGATGTTGGAAAGAGGTGCAGTTATGGTTACATTTGTCCTTAGAACTAGACTTGTTGATTGTTACCGCACGAAGCGTCAGTGTCAGAGTTGAACGGATTGAAGGAATAATTAAGAGGTTTGTTGAGAATTAATTTTAGGAATTAAATGTACCATTTGAGGAGTTTTGGAGATACCGTAGAGAGTGTCGATGCATGGTGACGATGATGCATTCTGGATGACGTTGCAAAATTCATATCTTGAGTTCCGAGTGTCGGATTAATGTGCCGTTTGAACCTACGTAAAGGAGAGATTATGTTCTACCTTATGGGAAGGTTATAAATACAATAGAGGTGATCCTATGAGGAGAGAGTCTGAGGTCAGTTATGGAAGCGTGAAACTTGTTGAATAGGAATGGTTATTACCGCAATTGTTTGAAACGAAGTTGAGTAGATCATGTTGGTGATGAATAAGTTGATGAGGTGTTCGGTAATAACGATGATTTGAGTTACGATGGATTTTAGTGAGGAAAGAATTAGTAGTAAAGGTGAAATAAACTTTGGAACAGTAGAAGTCGTATTTGTGATGCCAAAGACACGATAAGTGTAAAAGAAGAATTGCAGAGGATTTATGACACCTATTGATGTGAGGAAGACTTTGTTGAGATTCCAGGTGGAATGATACTTGGACGCGAAAGATGTCATGGGATTTAGAGTGAAACCACGAGTTATGAATGTTGTCGCGGTCTTTTTGCTAAGATGAGGATTTTGATTTGGAACGAGATAAATAGTAATGTACGAGTATATTAGTGATTTTTAAGTTTGGAAGTACTTAACAAGTGTGTGATGCTAAGTCACTATGAAGGGGATTGTGTAAAATGTTTGGATGTTGGTATCTCACCGACAAGATCCAATGAGAGGGAGGTGTGCGAATTGTAAAGACTCAAAGTGAATTATTGGGCCATGACGATGTTAATGAGTTTGAGTGCAATCTCGGAAAGGGACACTAGTATGTAGTAACAACGGTTTGTACTTAAATATGGTTTTCGACTATCTATTGACAAATTTAGGACTTGATCACCCTAAATCTCTTGTTGGTAGTAGATGGAATCATATAAATGGGATGAACTTGTTTTGTTACCTTAATGGTATAAGTTGTGATGGATATTCAACCGTGAGAATAATCACCCACCATGTTATGTGAACTTATGAAGAAGTGAATATGAAGGAGTGCAACATAGTGGAAAATGACTTAAGACGGGTAATCAGAGTCGCGCAATGAAAGTGTGATGTGGAGTAGTGTTATGAGTACTACTCGTGGGCAATGAGGAAATAATATGTCGGAAGCCTACGTAGAGAATATGTATTGATCTATATGTTGGATTTAGAATCTAGTGGATGTAAGGATGCTGTGCCGGAGGATTAGAATTCTTTTGAATAATTTCTGAGATGATGAGCATGTTATTGTGGTTGTACGTGGTTGACGAGTATGCATTCGGCAGAGTTAAGACGATGAGTTGATACTATATGATGCTATAATAATTTTGTGTCGTTGTTAAGGTGTTATTGTAGATTCCTGATATAATGAGGAATTATACTCTATGAAGGACGAAGTTGATTTAATTTTTAGAGAAAAGTGAGACACGGTTTGAGCTATTTTGTAAGCAATGGTATATTGAGGCTGATGAAAGTGATTATAATTATTTGTGTGTACTTGTTCCGATAGTTAGAATGTTTTAATAGAGGAAGTAAATCAGGATTTTAATTTTTAGTACAAGTATTGCTAAGTGGTAGATTAGTAACACGTATGATAAAGAATGATTCTTGAACGAATGAGTAAAGAGAGCCAGAATCGGGTAAAACTCGGAAATATAATTGGTAATGATGGTTGTAATGAGTAATCAGAATGGTGCAGCAAAAGCGGAATGTAACGTGTTGGATAATTGCTGGTGTGACTTGAGAGGAGTCAGATAGTTGAAATTTAATGGTATAGGAATATGATTATTGAGTTTTTTTTAAAGAAGTAGTTGGTGAAAAGTGTAAGTATTATTTTATTACTTAGATGGGAATGTATATTTAAGGTCGGTACATTTGGTAGATGGAATGCATTACTACAATGCTGATTAGGTGTGGTCATATCATGGTTGTGTAATTATATTATTCAGTTATTGGACGCATTGTATGGGTTGTACCTCAATGTTCTATTGTTCTTAACCTTTTGGAGATATAACGAGTGGTACACCTTTGGAGGGTCAAATGTGACGTTAGAGTTGAGATTTGAATGCATGAGGCATGCTTTCTGTTGGTTATATCAGATGGATTTTTGAGGATCGACTGATGAGAATGTTACCTGGGAACTGGAGGGTTAGACGAAAGACTCCTATCTGGAACTTTTCACTGGAGGTATGTTTTCGAGGACGAAAACTCTTTTAGTGGGGGAGAGTTGTAACACTCGTATATTTTAATTTCTAATTTAATTGAAAATTTAATTAATAATTAGAATTATTGGTGGTTTGTGGAATTTAACTGGAAAAGAATGGTTTATGGTGTTGGGCCATGTGTGATGTTAAGGAATGAGGGGGTGATATGTTAGTAAAGGCCCTATTCTAATTAAAGGTTATTTTATAAAATAATAAGGAATTGGGAAGAAAGGAAGGGAACATGAAAAGAGTTTGGAAAAAGGGAGAACATGAAAGAACTGGAGGATTTGGAACACGAAGAACGTAAAAGAGGAGCAGTAGAGGGAGAGACCAATCGAGAACTCTTGGCTAAGGTAAGGGGGGACTCTCCGGTTAACATTTCTTATCGTGTTTTGGATAATAACATTGATAAGGAATATTGTCTAGGTCAATTGGATTATATGTTAGGATTAGGGAGGTTATAATTGATGAAATTGCATAGATTATTGGTTAATAATGTGTTGTTTTGATGTATAATGATGTATGATGATGCAATTGAGGATTATTTGGCTGTATATGATGTTTAGAATCAATTTTGGACTTTGAATGTGTGAGATCGCACGGTCTGTCGCAGACCTGAGAATCTGCAAAATCGCACGTCCGCTAAGCGGAGGACCCGACCTAGTTAGCTTTTGTCAAAGGTCGCTAGTGTTCCGCTGAGTGGAGGTTTGAAGGTAGTTCGCTTTTGTCACGATTTGCTAGTGGTCCGCTGAGCGGACCTTGTTGTGCAGAAATTTTCCAAACTTGAAAATGATGTATCTTTTGAACCGTTGGCCTGTTTTGAGTGCTGTTTTGAGTATGATGAACCTCATAAAATAACCTATATGTTTAAATGATGAAATAAGGTGTACCTTTTGATTATTTTAAACCATGATTTGCTTGTTTTGATGACTGATGTGTTGTGGACATATACAATGAGATATGACGATTCATGCTATGTTTAAAATATGAGTCGTGTGATGATTTGTTTGATTTTATGACGAAGCTTATGAGACACTCTATGCGAGGATATGAGTATGATGTGAATATTTTGTTAGTTTGATGGATGATGTATTGTTGACATATATGATGGAATGTGACAATATAAGATGCGTTGAAAATATGATTATGTGATGATTGTTGAGAATTGTATAATGATGATTGATTTGTTTTGGAAGATGTGAATACATGTATGTTATTTATGGGTGTTGATGACGAGGATTGATGTGGATACATGTATGTTCTTAATGATGATGATGATGATTGATTGTATTTGAATGATGCTAATGTATATAAACATACTTTGATGATGATGATGATGGTTGAGTATTGGATGATGTTATTCATAGACTTGACGATGGTATAAGTATGTTTCATATGTGTTAGCATTCATTCATAAGCATATGTTAAGGGATGAATCTAGATGATGTTGTGGATTCAGTGAAGGGCATAATTCCCATTGTGCGGAATTTATGCTGGCAGGGCCGTATCATGATGATGTTTGATCGGTTGGTGGGTTATTCCCATTGATGATGTTTGGTACCACATGCATAGTGTCAGTTCATTCATATGTAGGATTTCATAACATGGTTGAATGTGTTTCAGTGTTATGAATTGATGATGTGTTGGTTGCGTGTTTTGTTGAATTTCCTGAATATAATATGATTGGGTGAACGATATAACTATGATGTGTTATTATTTATGATGCGATAATATTTGTTAATTGTGATGAGACTCACCCTTAGATGTTGTCATTTTCAGATTGAGGATAGCGACTTTTACGACTTGGTGAGGATTAGCTCATGAGTCAGTGCGTTTAGTTTAGCGTCAGTTGTCATGCTCTGATATTGTAACACTGGGGGGAATGCTAGTTTAGAGTCTATGATTATACTCTATTCTGTTTTTATTGTATTAATTTTGTGGGTTATTGCATAGATGATGTTATGCTTACCCGATAATGAATATTCCGATGTGTAGAAACATGATTTTATTAAATTGATGATTGTCCCTTAGTGTGACATGACAATTGACTTATGATAAATTGATTTATTTTAATTGTGGCACCCTTGTTTTTATGTTTTACTCTGAATTTTTATTTAATTGTCGCGGGGTTTAGAAGGGTGTTACAATAGTGGTATTAGAGCAGGTCGGTCCTTCCGACCAATTGTCGAGTCAGTTGAGTTACGCGGCAGTTGAATACTGTCGGTGTATTATCCCTTGGTACGCGACATGTGAGTGAGTCACTGTCGGTACCAGTTGTTTTGTTGCAAGAGTTGGTTTGAGCGAAGTGGCGAAGGAGCCTTGCTTCTCGGAAGAGGTTCAGTTACAAGTTTGCAAAGAGGATTGATGTCGTGATGTTTCAGATATGGAACTTTGGCGATGGAATGTGTTGCTCAAGTTATAATAATGTTTGGAAGCGAAGAGATATGATAAGGGGATGTTTAGAATGTGATTGATTTGAAGAGGACGAGTCTCGGAGTGGAATCTCCATAAGCAAAACACAAGAAAGTTGCTGAACTGTTATGAAACTTCGAAAATTCATAATTGGAGTTCTGGACATTCGTTTTAAGTTCCGTTTAAAGCATAGGAAAGCTAGAGAGATGAACTTTGTTATCAAAATGGTTGCAGCAGCTGTAACTTATTTAATTGTGACAGGATGATGTTGGAAAGAGGTGCAGTTACGGTTACATTTGTCCTTAGAACTAGACTTGTTCATTGTTACCGCACGAAGCGTCAGTGTCAGAGTTGAACGGATTGAAGGAATAATTAAGAGGTTTGTTGAGAATTAATTTTAGGAATTAAATGTACCATTTGAGGAGTTTTGGAGATACCGTAGAGAGTGTCGATGCATGGTGACGATGATGCATTTTGGATGACGTTGCAAAATTCATATCTTGAGTTCCGAGTGTCGGATTAATGTGCCGTTTGAACCTACGTAAAGGAGAGATTATGTTCTACCTTATGGGAAGGTTATAAATACAATAGAGGTGATCCTATGAGGAGAGAGTCTGAGGTCAGTTATGGAAGCGTGAAACTTGTTGAATAGGAATGGTTATTACCGCAATTGTTTGAAACGAAGTTGAGTAGATCGTGTTGGTGATGAATAAGTTGATGAGGTGTTCGGTAATAAAGATGATTTGAGTTACGATGGATTTTAGTGAGGAGAGAATTAGTAGTAAAGGTGAAATAAACTTTGGAATAGTAGAAGTCGTATTTGTGATGCCAAAGACACGACATGTGTAAAAGAAGAATTGCAGAGGATTTATGACACCTATTGATGCGAGGAAGACTTTGTTGAGATTCCAAGTGGAATGATACTTGGACGCGCAAGATGTCATGGGATTTAGAGTGAAACCACGAGTTATGAATGTTGTCGCAGTCTTTTGCTAAGATGAGGATTTTGATTTGGAACGAGATAAATAGTAATGTACGAGTATATTAGTGATTTTTAAGTTTGGAAGTACTTAACAAGTGTGTGATGCTAAGTGACTATTAAGGGGATTGTGTAAAATGTTTGGACGTTGGTATCTCACCGACAAGATCCAATGAGAGGGAAGTGTGCGAGTTGTAAAGACTCAAAGTGAATTATTGGGCCATGACGATGTTAATGAGTTTGAGTGCAAACTCAGAAAGGGACACTAGTATGTAGTAACGATGGTTTGTGCTTAAATATGGTTGTCGACTATCTATTGACAAATTTAGGACTTGATCACCCTAAATCTCTTGTTGGTAGTAAATGGAATCATATAAATGGGATGAACTTGTTTTGTTACCTTAATGGTATAAGTTGTGATGGATATTAAACCGTGAGAATAATCACCCACCATGTTGCGTGAACTTATGAAGAAGTGAATATGAAGGAGTGCAACATAGTGGAAAATGACTTAAGACGGGTAATCAGAGTCGCGCAATGAAAGTGTGATGTGGAGTAGTGTTATGAGTACTACTCGTGGATAGTGAGGAATTAATATGTCGGAAGCCTACGTAGAAAATATGTATTAATCTATATGTTGGATTTAGAATCTAGTGGATGTAAGGATGCCGTGCCGGAGGATTAGAACTCTTTTGAATAATTTCCGAGATGATGAGCATGTTATTGTGGTTGTACGTGGTTGACGAGTATACATTCGGCGGAGTTAAGACGATGAGTTGATACTATATGATGCTATAATAATTTTGTGTCGTTGTTAAGGTGTTATTGTAGATTCCTGATATAATGAGGAATTATACTTTATGAAGGACGAAGTTGATTTAATTTTTAGAGAAGAGTGAGACACGGTTTGAGCTATTTTGTAAGCAATGGTATATTGAGGCTGATGAGTGTGATTATAATTATTTGTGTGTACTTGTTCCGATGGTTAGAATGTTTTAATAGAGGAAGTAAATTAGGAACTTATTTTTTAGTACGAGTAAGTTTTGCTAAGTGGTAGATTAGTACTGTAACACCCCGAATTTAATTAAAATTGTTAATTAAATTAATGGAGGATTTAAATATTTGATTTAGTCGAATTTGGATTGTCGGTGTTATTTAAGGGCGTATTTAGAATTATATAAATTGAAGTCGGATATTCAGAATATATTATTAAGAATAATATTATTTTAAGTCGGAATTATTATATTGAAGGAATTATTATTATAAGTGATATAATTGATTATTTGAGTTATATCTCTTATTGGGCCTAAATTGATTTTGGAGAATATTAAATAAAGAGAGGATTTAAACACTAAGCCCTATTGGTTTTATATTAGGGTTTTAGACATTTGGGAAGGGGGGGTTGTCATAATGAAGAAACAAGAATAGAAGAGAAAGAAGCAAGACTATGGAGAAGAAGAAGAAGAAGCTTGAAGATTTTTCATTCATGGTGTCAAGTAAAGATGCAATTAGAGACTCATTGAGTTGCTTCTATTGATAAGGTAAGGGTGGGGTTCTCTTCCTATAATGGGGCTTATGAAATCTTGTATGTGGGGGAATTGGGTGTGTAAATTATTGCATTAACTTGTGTTGATAGTTGTTGGAAATTGGAATTAGATTCTTATGTTTATATGAACTGTTGGAATTTGCTCTTCATGAATATGAATTGATGATGATACTGTAGCCTTGTTTAATTGCTGGATTCATGAAACTAATTAATTCTTGAGTCATGTAGATATATGATAATGTCATGCAGCACCGAATAATAATTGAGGAAATTACCAATGTTTCTCCAGGAGTCTAGATTATCCAATTGACCTTGAAATGGTTTAATCATATAACCTTTAGTGTGTCTTCGTATCATGTAGTTCAAAATGTTTGGAAGGCATGTCCTTTAAAACTCTACAATGAATTATTTTATTGCTAAGACTTAACAGCTTGTTTGGTTTGTGAAAATGACATTTGTTTTCATTTCTTGTTTTTACTTTTAATTATAAAAATACCATAGTTTATCTCACTTTGTTTCATACTGCATCGACAAAACAACAAGGAAGTAGCATAATGAAAATAAAATGCCATGTTATGTTGTACTATAGCGATATATATAAGGTAGAGTAGAAACAATAGCAAGAACAATGTAATTAAAACAGTCCCATTGACCGAATAGTGGAATTAAACGGTATAATTAGTTGTTCGGAATTTGATAAAAATTTACGTGGTAGCTAAGTTTAATTAGTAGATTAACATGGTGGTGTTATTTTGTTGAAATTGTGATATTTTATTAATCGACTGAAATTGTGTTTGATTTAAATATTCTTTATAAATAAATTATGATAATTTAATAGAATTGTCAATAGAGTTGTTAGAGTTGTCAATAGAGTTGTTAGAGTTGACAATAAATTGTTAGAGTTGTTTTGAATTATTAAGAGTAATATTTTTATTTGTTTTGAGTAATTCTGACATGTTTAGAGTTGTCAGTGTATAATGTCGGTGTTTGTTTTTTTCATTGGAACTTTAACAATTCATATCTTTTGAACCGTAACTCCGTTTGAGTCTCCGTTCGAGGTGTTAGAAAGCTAGCGCGATATTCTTTTTAATAAAATTGGTCTTGAGCAATAGAATGCTAGAAAATTGGAAATGGAGTAGAAATAGAAGTGAATTAAATTAATATAGTGTGATTATTAATCGGTTGATTAAATTAATAGTTGAATTAATTTCAATGTGTTTAATTGATTAGAATACAATTTGGAATTAGATCAACTATTTGGTTTGTCGGTAAATTACGATATTTTGAGAATTTATCCGTAATTATGTTTTGACTTGAATATGTATGTTGAGAAATATATATTATTATGTCAATGATGTTGTTTTGATATTGATTCTCTGTGGGTAGTTGGATAGCATTAATTTTAATGATTAATTGCTTGATTTTAAATGAGTATGTTCATATATAATTGGCAAAATGAGAATTAACATGAGATAGTATGGTTACTAGTGTTAATTGGATTTTGTGAATTGTAATTGATTAATTGGCCTTTTATATGTGAATGATATGTATGTGTTGTGAATGTTGTGTACAATTGGTGGATAATTCATCGAGTTGAATTATTGTGATATGCTAAATATTAAGATGGTAGAGATGATCTTAATTGCATATGTTTGTCAACATTGTACATGCATTCATGTCATGGTGTGCCTTGAAACATAGGTGGTTTTCTTTGAAACAAAAGCGGGGCTTGAATTCTAGAGTGAATTCGGAAAGCGGTAAACTATATGTTTACATTTGGTGGCTTTGATCTTGTCCGGATCTGAAGCGTGGCTAGATTCTATATGAATCGGAAGCGGTGGAACTTTGGGTCCACATTGGGTACCACATGCATAGAGTCACATGTCTTGCATTGAGTCACATTGAGGTTAAGTGATGTTTGAATATATGCATTTATGTGATTGTCATGTGTACATGAGATGTGATAATTGAAATTGGTGATGTTTTGATATATAATTGGTTAAACGTGTGAATATGTGATAATGATGGATTGTGTATATATTTGGGATAATAGTATTGAATCTTTGAGTATTATACTATTGAATTTTGTGCTTACTTGAATATGTGAAATTTATTAGATGATACTATTTACATGATTATGACTTGTTGTGTGATGAAAAGCATGTGAGATTAATGAACTGTGGAAGTATGATGTGTATGGTAACTGTTGATACTTGCGATGTAATGATTTTATATGTCTGAATCCTAGTATGCAATTTATCATACGCCCACTTATATGATTTGATATCTCACCCTTTTCTCTTGTTTCGCCGTTGCCTTTATATTGGCAACGTGCAGGTATTCAAGTATGAAGATTTAGTTGCCGTTACTCGAGTCGGTTGTCGCTCTGATACGTAGCACTCTGGGGGGAACGATTTATATTATTATTGATGTTGCTATTTAATTGTTTCATTTTGGTTGGACAAAATGTTAAGTTAACTGAAGATATTTTATTGAATACATTCTTAAGTGATTTCCGCTGTGTTTTAATAAAATAAGTTATTCTATTTCAAAGGTGCTATGTATCCGCTTTATGCGACAAGGTGATTTGTTTTGTTTAATTATGTGACGCCTCATTTGTTTATTGAGAAATTTTGAAAACTCTGATTTTTTTTATATAATTTCCGGGTAGAAATGGGGTGTTACAATAGTGGTATCAGAGCCTGGTTGGTCCGTCCGGCCAAGTTGTCGAGTCTGTTGAGTTGTGCGACAGTTGAATGTTGTCAGTGTTTTAGTCTTTAGTACACGACACGTGTGTGAAACACTGTCCGTACTTGTTTGTTTTGTAGCAGGAATTGGTTTGATTCCAAGTGGGGGAGAAGTTTTACTTCTCGATGATGTTTCTGTTGTAATAGATGGTCAGGTATGCCGTCGACAAGCGACGATGTAAGTGGTGTTGAGAGTTTTGGATGTTACCCAGAGTCGAAGACAATGTGAAGTTAAGGATAATTTTGGGAGACAGAAGTTAGAGAGTGGTGATGTTCAGCACGGTTGAGGACTGAGAACTTGTCGGTGTGTTTAACCTTTGCGTCTAATGTCGGTGTTTGACAAGTGTTAAAGTGATAAAGTTGAGGTAGACTTTATGATAGACTCGCATAAGTGATTAACGGACGTAGTCGATGTGTGAAGTGTTGTGAATCGCGAACCCGAGTTGGAACTTGAGATTGCGCGTAGCTTGAGTTTCGGATATCTGATTTGAACTCCGTTTGAAGCGTCAGAAAGATATCGAGATGAAATCTATTATAAGAATGATTGTCGCAGCCGTAATAGATTGAGTTGACGTGATGATGTTGGGATGTGGTGCAGTTGTTGTCGAAGTTATTTGAGGAGTTTGGGAGATAACATAAAAATTGTCGATGCTTGACGTCGATGTTTGCAATTTGGATAACGTCAGAGATTCGTATCTTGAGTTTCGAGTATCAATTGGACGTACCGTTTGAACCTACAAAGAGGTGGAGTTGTATTCTACCTTTATGGAAATGTGTAAGCCTGTTGAATAAGAATGGTTGTTATCGCAAATGCCTGAAGTGAAGTTAAGCAGAACTTGTTGTTGATGATTAAAATGAGAAGACGAGATGTTGGTATTAAAGATGTTTGATGATTGTGTGTTGCTAAGTAATTGTGAATCAGATTTGGTATTATGTTTGGACATCGGTGTCTCATCGACAAGATCGATTGAGTAAGAAGTTATAGGAATTGTGAAAACCCAAAGTGAATTATTGGATTATGTCGTGTTATTGGATTTAAGTGGAAATTCAAAAAAATAACGCTCTTATGATGTAACAACGATTTATACTCCACTATGGTTGTCGGATACTAGTTGACAAATTGGGGAAGTGATCACCCTCAATCTATTGTTAATGGTAAACGAAAATTGTGTTGGATGTTATAGATTTGTCTTGTTGTCCTAATAGTGTGGAAAGATTTTTATATTTTTATCGTGAAGTTAGCCACTCATCAGTTGGTGTAGCTTGGTAAGAGGAATCACTAAGTAAGAATTAGATGAGATTAACAATTGATGTGGTACGTTTTATGCAAGAGAGTGTCGCAAAGTGAAATATTGGAAATATCAAATGAACAACGATGTGAGGATGAGTTTTGAAGGAAAGTCTATTTTGGATTGAGAAATTGTGAATCATATAAGCTGACAGTATTTAATCAAGAATGGTGACTTAAAAGAGAATTATCAGAGTTAAGCAGCGGAAGCTTTAGGTGACACTGTTGTTGTATGACTTGAGGGAGTAAGAAACTATATGCCAGTAGTCAGTAAAGATGAGTTATCTTGATGTTTGGATTGATGGACTGTTGGAATGAGTGTGATGCGCCATGAATAGTGCATTGAGTCGTCGATTATTGCAAAACTGGTAAGAACTGTATTGTGTTTATATTCATGGGAATCGTTGTTGTGACGAAGAGGTAGTGATCAGAGTGTTACCAGGCACGATTTGGAGATTCGAGAATTTGATACGAGGTTTGTGTTTGGATGGTGTTGAGCGGATTTTCGAGGACGAAAATATTTTAAGTGGGGGAGAGTTGTAACACCCCGAATTTAATTAAATTGGTTAATTAAATTAATGGAGGATTTAAATATTTGATTTAGTCGAATTTGGATTGTCGGTGTTATTTAAGGGCGTATTTGGAATTATATAAATTGAAGTCGGATATTCGGAATATATTATTAAGAATAATATTATTTATAAGTCGGAATTATTATATTGAAGGAATTATTATTATAAGTGATATAATTGATTATTTGAGTTATATCTCTTATTGGGCCTAAATTGATTTTGGAGAATATTAAATAAAGAGAGGATTTAAACACTAAGCCCAATTGGTTTTATATTAGGCTTTTTATAGATTTGGGAAGGGGGAGTTGTCATAATGAAGAAACAAGAATAGAAGAGAAAGAGGCAAGACTATGGAGAAGAAGAAGAAGAAGCTTGAAGATTTTTCATTCATGGTGTCAAGTAAAGATGCAATTAGAGACCCATTGAGTTGCTTCTATTGATAAGGTAAGTGTGGGGTTCTCATCCTATAATGGGGCTTATGAAATCTTGTATGTGGGGGAATTGGGTGTGTAAATTATTGCATTAATTTGTGTTAATAATTGCTGGAAATTGGAATTAGATTCTTATGTTTATATGAACTGTTGGAATTTGCTCTTCATGAATATGAATTGATGATGGTACTGTAGCCTTGTTTAATTGTTGGATTCATGAAACTAATTAATTCTTGAGTCATGTAGATATATGATAATGTCATGCAGCACCGAATAATAATTGAGGAAATTACCAATGTTTCTCCAGGAGTCTAGATTATCCTATTGACCTTGAAATGGTTTAATCATATAACCTTCAGTGTGTCTTCGTATCATGTAGTTCAAAATGTTTGGAAGGCATGTCCTTTAAAACTTTACAATGAATTATTTTATTGCTAAGACTTAACAGCTTGTTTGGTTTGTGAAAATGACATTTGTTTTCATTTCTTGTTTTTACTTTTAATTATAAAAATACCATAGTTTATCTCACTTTGTTTCATACTGTATCGACAAAACAACAAGGAAGTAGCATAATGAAAATAAAATGCCATGTTATGTTGTACTGTAGTGATATATATAAGGTAGAGTAGAAACAATAGCAAGAACATATGTAATTAAAACAGTCCCATTGACCGAATAGCGGAATTAAACGGTATAATTAGTTGTTCGGAATTTGACAAAAATTTACGTGGTAGCTATGTTTAATTAGTAGATTAACATGGTGGTGTTATTTTGTTGAAATTGTGATATTTTATTAATCGACTGAAATTGTGTTTGATTTAAATATTCTTTATAAATAAATTATAATAATTTAATAGAATTGTCAATAGAGTTGTTATAGTTGTCAATAGAGTTGTTAGAGTTGACAATAAATTGTTAGAGTTGTTTTGAATTATTAAGAGTCATATTTTTATTTGTTTTGAGTAATTCTGACATGTTTAGAGTTGTCAGTGTATAATGTCGGTGTTTGTTTTTTTCATTGGAACTTTAACAATTCATATCTTTTGAACCGTAACTCCGTTTGAGTCTCCGTTCGAGGCGTTAGAAAGCTAGCGCGATATTCTTTTTAATAAAAATGGTCTTGAGCAATAGAATGCTAGAAAATTGGAAATGGAGTAGAAATAGAAGTGAATTAAATTAATATAGTGTGATTATTAATCGGTTGATTAAATTAATAGTTGAAATAATTTCAATGTGTTTAATTGATTAGAATACAATTTGGAATTAGATCAACTATTTGGTTTGTCGGTAAATTACGATATTTTGAGAATTTATCCGTAATTGTGTTTTGACTTGAATATGTATGTTGAGAAATATATATTATTATGTCAATGATGTTGTTTTGATATTGATTCTCTGTGGGTAGTTGGATAGCATTAATTTTAATGATTAATTGCTTGATTTTAAATGTGTATGTTCATATATAATTGGCAAAATGAGAATTAACATGAGTTAGTATGGTTACTAGTGTTAATTGGATTTTGTGAATCGTAATTGATTAATTGGCCTTTTATATGTGAATGATATGTATGTGTTGTGAATGTTGTGTACAATTGGTGGATAATTCATCGAGTTGAATTATTGTGATATGCTAAATATTAAGATGGTAGAGATGATCTTAATTGCATATGTTTGTCAACATTGTACATGCATTCATGTCATGGTGTGCCTTGAAACAAAGGTGGTTTTCTTTGAAACAAAAGCGGGGCTTGAATTCTAGAGTGAATTCGGAAAGCGGTAAACTATATGTTTACATTTGGTGGCTTTGATCTTGTCCGGATCTGAAGCGTGGCTAGATTCTATATGAATCGGAAGCGGTGGAACTTTGGGTACCACATGCATAGAGTCACATGTCTTGCATTGAGTCAAATTGAGGTTAAGTGATGTTTGAATATATGCATTTATGTGATTGTCATGTGTACATGAGATGTGATAATTGAAATTGGTGATGTTTTGATATATAATTGGTTAAACGTGTGAATATGTGATAATGATGGATTATGTATATATTTGGGATAATAGTATTGAATCTTTTGAGTATTATACTATTGAATTTTGTGCTTACTTGAATATGTGAAATTTATTAGATGATACTATTTACATGATTATGACTTGTTGTGTGATGAAAAGCATGTGAGATTAATGAACTGTGGAAGTATGATGTGTATGGTAACTGTTGATACTTGCGATGTAATGATTTTATATGTCTGAATCCTAGTATGCAATTTATCATACGCCCACTTATATGATTTGATATCTCACCCTTTTCTCTTGTTTCGCCGTTGCCTTTATATTGGCAACGTGCAGGTATTCAAGTATGAAGATTTAGTTGCCGTTACTCGAGTCGGTTGTCGCTCTGATACGTAGCACTCTGGGGGGAACGATTTATATTATTATTGATGTTGCTATTTAATTGTTTCATTTTGGTTGGACAAAATGTTAAGTTAACTGAAGATATTTTATTGAATACATTCTTAAGTGATTTTCGCTGTGTTTTAATAAAATAAGTTATTCTATTTCAAAGGTGCTATGTATCCGCTTTATGCGACGAGGTGATTTGTTTTGTTTAATTATGTGACGCCTCATTTGTTTATTGAGAAATTTTGAAAACTCTGATTTTTTTATATAATTTCCGGGTAGAAATGGGGTGTTACAAGTACCACGTATGATAAAGAATGATTCTTGAACGAATGAGTAAAGAGAGCCAGAATCGGGTAAAACTCGGAAATATAATTGGTAATGATGGTTGTAATGAGTAATCAGAATGGTGCAGCAAAAGCGGAATGTAACGGGTTGGATAATTGCTGGTGTGACTTGAGAGGAGTCAGATAGTTGAAATTTAATGGTATAGGAATATGATTATTGAGTTTTTTTTTAAGGAAGTAGTTGGTGAAAAGTGTAAGTATTATTTTATTACTTAGATGGGAATGTATATTTAAGGTCGGTACGTTTGGTAGTTGGAATGTATTACTACAGTGTTGATCAGGTGTGGTCATATCATGGTTGTGTAATTATATTATTCAGTTATTGGACGCATTGTATGGGTTGTACCTCAATGTCCTAATGTTCTTAACCTTTTGGAGATATAACGAGTGGTACACCTTTGGAGGGTCAAATGTGACGTTAGAGTTGAGATTTGAATGCATGAGGCATGCTTTCTGTTGGTTATATCAGATGGATTTTTGAGGATCGACTGATGAGAATGTTACCTGGGAACTTGAGGGTTAGACGAAAGACTCCTATCTGGAACTTTTCACTGGAGGTATGTTTTCGAGGACGAAAACGCTTTTAGTGGGGGAGAGTTGTAACACCCGTATATTTTAATTTCTAAGTTAATTGAAAATTTAATTAATAATAAGAATTATTGGTGGTTTGTGGAATTTAATTGGAAAAGAATGGTTTATGGTGTTAGGCCATGTGTGATGTTAAGGAATGAGGGGGTGATATGTTAGTAAAGTCCCTATTCTAATTAAAGGTTATTTTATAAAATAATAAGGAATTAGGAAGAAAGGCCGGGGACGTGAAAAGATTTTGGAAAAAGGGAGAACATGATAGAACTGGAGGATTTGGAACACGAAGAACGTAAAAGAGGAGCAGTAGAGGGAGAGACCAATCGAGAACTCTTGGCTAAGGTACAGGGGGACTCTCCAGTTAACATTTCTTATCGTGTTTTGGATGATAACATTGATTAGGAATATTGTCTAGGTCAATTGGATTAAATGTTAGGATTAGGGAGGTTATAATTGATGAAATTGCATAGATTATTGGTTAATAATGTGTTATTTTGATGTATACTGATGTATGATGATGCAATTGATGATTATTTGGGTGTATATGATGTTTAGAATCGATTTTGGACTTAGAATGTGTGAGATCGCACGGTCTGTCGTAGACCTGAGAATCTGCAAAATCGCACGTCCGCTAAGCGGAAGGGGGTCCGCTAAGCGGAGGACCCGACCTAGTTAGCTTCTGTCAAAGGTCGCTAGTGTTCTGCTGAGCGGAGGTCTGAAGGTAGTTCGCTTCTGTCACGAGTCGCTAGTGGTCCGCTAAGCGGACCTTGCTGTGCAGAAATTTTCCAAACTTGAAAATGATGTATCTTTTGAACCATTGGCCTGTTTTGAGTGTCATTTTGAGTATGATGAACCTCATAAAATAACCTATATGTTTAAATGATGAAATGAGGTGTAACTTTTGATTATTTTAAACCATGGTTTGCTTGTTTTGATGAATGATGTTTTGTGGACATATACAATGAGATATGACGATACATGCTATGTTTAAAATATGAGTCGTGTGATGATTTGTTTGATTTTATGACGAAGCTTATGAGACACTCTATGCGAGGATATGAGTATGATGTGAATATTTTGTTAGTTTGATGGATGATGTATTCTTGAAATATATGATGGAATGTGACAATATAAGATGCGTTAAAAATATGATTATGTGATGATTGTTGAGAATTGTATAATGATGATTGATTTGTTTTGGAAGATGTGAATACATGTATGTTATTTATGGGTGATGATGACGAGGATTGATGTGGATACATGTATGTTCTTATTGATGATGATGATGATGATTGATTGTATTTGAATGATGCTAATGTATATAAACATACTTTGATGATGATGATGATGGTTGAGTATTGGATGATGTTATTCATAGGCTTGACGATGGTATAAGTATGTTTCATATGTGTTAGCATTCATTCATAAGCATATGTTAAGGGCTGAATCTAGATGATGTTGTGGATTCAGTGAAGGGCATAATTCCCATTGTGCGGAATTTGTGCTGGCAGGGCCGTATCGTGATGATGTTTGATCGGTTGGTGGGTTATTCCCATTGATGATGTTTGGTACCACATGCATAGTGTCAGTTCATTCATGTGCAGGATTTCATAACATGATTGAATGTGTTTCAGTGTTATGAATTGATGATGTGTTGGTTGCGTGTTTTGTTGAATTGCCTGAATATAATATGATTGGGTGAACGTGTCATACCCCAAAGTTTGCCCATCGTATTTTTATTGTTAAGCTCATTCAAGTATCAAAAGCTCAAGGTTGGACTAAGTGCACACTCTCCTAATCAAAGGCCTTCAAATTAGGATTTTGGATCTCTTAAGGAAGAGGATTGAATCAAAGTCTCAAGCAGGATTCACATGACCTCTTATGATTCAAAGCATCCTCATGCCAACTTTCAAGCTCTGATTCATAAGTTTGACCAATCAACTGCTCAAATGATCAATAGTCGACTAGTTTGACCTAAAAATCAACTATGGTCAAATTACAATCAAAACTCCTGATTTTTGGTCAACATCAACATTTTGAAGTCACATTCATCATTTGATCAAAGGTTGATCATGATTTAGCAAGAAAAGCTTCAAAATCACTAAATGTCCAAGTTTCTAAATTAGGGTTTTGAACTAAAAGTCAACTGAACTTTGACTGATGATATCTCTCTCATACTTTATCAGAAATTCCCGAACCAAAGTTCATTTTCAAGGAAATTCAATTCTCTACAAATTCGATGTTGGGCCCAAGACCAAGAAATGGACCATTTGAAAGATATTAGCCAAAACATTACAGATCCTTCTAGAAGCTTGCAAAAAGCTTTTTTTGTCAGGAGCCATATCTTCAAGATAACATCCTCAAATGCAAAAAAGGTTCCAAAGTAGCTTGTAGAGGACATCTTGGGATTTCCAAAAAGTCCTAGATCATCTCCATATGATAAAAATTGAAGGCGTTATGGCTTACACAAGTTGGGTGATTTTGTGAAAAATGCATGAAAGCCAAAGTGGTGAATTTTAAGTTTTTTGACTAATGGGCCAAAGTTTCTTGATTTTAAACACGTCCATGGTATATTTAGAAGCCCACCACACCATTCTTCTATTCTTATCATTATTATTTATCTTATTTTGAATTATATTCATTATAATTCAAAGTTTAATAAAAGAAATCATGGTAATTATGAAAGATATGATATTGGCTAATTTCTCAAACAAATATTGGACAAATATTGGCTTATAAATCATGTGAAATTAATTGACAAAGATTGAATCAAATTGGAACCAAAATAGCAAGTTTTGCATATTATTTTTAATCAAATATATTGCATTCAATCATGGGCTTCTTGGTTCTTTTTCTTGACCTAATACCCTGTTGAATATATATACAACAAGGCAACACGAAAAAGAGGACGAAAAAGAAGAGAGGGAGCTAGGGTTTTCGAATTCTAAAAATTCATAAAATTAGGGCAATGAGAAATTCTCGTGGCAGACCCTGTCAAAAGCTTTCAAACCCTCCATCGTGATCACAAGGCATCAAAGATTAGGTAACAACTCAATAACAGGTTCCATGTCATGTAAGCAAGTGTATATCATTGTTCACTTTCTTCATGTTTTTTTGATGTTTCGTTTTCGCATATCAATGATGTTTTAATATGGTTTGACGTTTTGTTCATGTTCATAGCATATAGTAGAGGAGATTAGAACCTTAACATGGAAGTTTACACGCGAGAATTATGACCTACCATTGTTAGGGCTTCAAACATGGAAGCTTTCGCTTTCCATGTTCTAGGTCTTTTTTTGATTAAAGCGAGGCCATATTTGAGATGGTGGCATGCTAATTAAGAGGTATGGGTTGCATTGTTTTGGTTTGAATTGTTTGTGACAGGTTTTGAAGATGCAGGAATTTCCGTATGGAAATCCGCAGCAAAGTCCGTAGTTGTTTCCACAGCAAAATCCGCAGGTGCGAAGGATGAAGAAGAGGAACAGGAGCGTTGAAAAATTGACCAACGCGTGGAGAAGATTCATTAGCCAGTCAACGTTTTGCTTCTCTCTCTCCTTTTTCCATTGGTCTGGAACGTGAAGTAGAGGGCCCCCAGTTTGACTTACTCTATTTAATTATTATTTCAATATATTGTTTGATGCTAGTATGTATGATAACACATCGGTTGCAGTACATTTGGCAAAGAACATTGTTGGTTGAGCAGAGGTACCTGGGCTCGATCCCCAGGATTGACAATATTTTTTTCAGAAACATTCAAACGCGGATCCAGCGCGCTGCTCCCATCATAGTCTTACGATGCACTCCCCATCTACACCATCAGATTGCGCCAGAGTGTGATTGTTACCCTAAGAAAATTATGAGGCAAAACAAGACACGTGTCCTCATCAGAGGACTCTCTCATTTTTAGCAGGAAACCCGCACAAAAGTAAAACAGAGCAAAAGTCGACAGTAGATGATGTCGAAATGGTTGGGAGTCGAAGCAAGAACGGAAGTCGAACTTGGAGGCTCCATACTTAGCAGTTTTTTGGATGAAGTGTTCGATAATGGGACGCGGCGTCGACAGAAGACGGTTATCAGAAACAAAAGAGGCGCAAGAGTTCAAAATCTAAAGTTTGAAATATTAAAGAAACGGTTACCAGACCAGAATCGTGTGCCAAAGGCACCAAAGCACAAAGGAAGATCCTGTGAGGCGGTTGCTGATAATTTAAATTTTAGATGTAGATTGTACTAGGTGGTTACTTCATGTAAAGCCTATAAATAGGCCAGAATAATGTAGAAAAGTGTGTTCACTATTACAATCAAACTACTTGCTTACATTTTGCCCATTTTCTGCCCTTCAGGAAACAAGAATTGTTAAGAGTTCTGATGTATGTGAATCACCATCTTTAATTTCAATGCAATCCTTTTACTGTTTAATCATATGCTTCGAAACTGTCATCTGTATTGTGCTTTTTAACCAATATTTGCTTTGTCTTTTAATTATTGCTTCATATAAGTAAACTGAAACTGGTGGTTGTCATCAGAAAACTACCCTTGAGACGACGCTGTCTGGTGGTCACGAGTCACCCCCAGAAAGTTAGAATCGAAATAGTCACAATATCACAAAGTCTAAGTCTAAGTTCACCCCGTCGGTCACGAGTCACCTGTTGGTCGAATCTAGCAGTTAATATGGAAAAACATTGTATTTGTCACCAGCCTTAGAAAACCGTCTCTTAGGCAAACACTTCGATGAGATAAGTACAATCCCAAAGGACTTTAGCACGTGGTCTTAAGATCAACTGGTCGATCTTGCAAGTAACCCTTAGTTTCAAGGCTTTGGGAAGACCAGCGGTCGTTTACTAATTTCCATAACAAGTAAAATGGCACGCCCAGTGGGACCATTGTGCTAATTTTTATTTCGTCATATGTATGAAACTTAGGAATGGGAAACAATATCAGAACCCACCCAAAAAGGTTAGGTCTAGGATGACGAAAACCCCTAACCCAAATAACGTTGATGAAGTCCCTTCGCACTCTCTGGACTCCTCAAATATAGTGCTTACTCCTCAAATATAGTGCTTACTCCGGTCGACAGATACTGGAACAGCAGACATCCCTGTGATGCCACCAGGGGAAATGGAGCATGAGGTACTCCTTTTCGACCCAATGTACCTCGTTTCGGAACCGCTGACTGTAACACCCCATAATTTCAGTTTATTAATTTAATTTGGATTTAAATTAAATAATTGGAATTTTAGTATTTTATTTGGATTTAATTGGAAAATGATGGAATAAGGGCTATTGGGCTTATGGTGTGATGTTAGTAAAAGAGGGGTGCTATTTGGTTAGGCCTTTTTATTAAGTGGTGTTCATTTTATTTTATTTTTCATAAAATAATAAAAGGAACCATTTGGGGAGAGAAAGGAAGAACACGTGAAAAGGGCAAGAGAAGAGAAAGAGGCAAGAACGTGAAACCGGAAGTAGAGCATTCAAGAAATTCATCGAGGTAATGGGGAACTCTTCCTTTTAGTATCTATTATATGGTCTTAGGTAATAGATAGATTGATGTATGGTTTGATTCAATTAGACATTGGGATTGTTAGGTTAGGGTGTCCAAATTTGGATTGAATTGATGATAATTGTGTGAACTATTTGGCTAATAATGAGTTTAAATGATGTTTTACGGTGTATGATTGAGTGTGTGATGATTATATGCCTGTATGTGATGTCTGGGGTCGATTTTGGACTGAAACTAGGTGGAATCACAGGGTCTGTCGCAAACCTGAGAATTGCGGAAATCGCACGTCCGCTGAGCGGGGGGGGTCCGCTGAGCGGAGGTCCCAACGTAGTTTGCTTTTGTTTGACATTGCTAGAGGTCCGCTGACCAGAGGTCAGCAGGAATTCGCTTCTGCCTTGCGTCGCTGAGCGAACCTTGCTGAACGAGAATTTTTCTAAAACTTAAAATAGCGTATCTTTTGATCCGTGAATCCTTTCTTAGTGCCGTTTCGGGCGTTGCGCAAGTAATTAAATGTTTTATATTATGAATGATGAATATGGGCAGTAGCCGACTTTATTTCTTTGAAACTCGATTTAATTACTAGATGAGAATTGATCATTGTGTGCATATGAGATAGGTGTGACAATGTATTTGATGTGATGATGAATTGGTTGTGATTATTATTATGATTGTGATGAATGCATGACTATTTGAATGATGTTGAAAACATGTACAGACTTATTCGGTGATGTGGTGTTGAGATGAATTGTTCATCGTGATTCGGTGATGTTTTTAAGTATGTTATGTGTGTTTCATTCATTCATATGCATTTGACGATGGATCCCGGTGATGTTTGGATCGTTGATGGACATATTTCCCATTATGCGGAAATTGTGTCAGTGGGCCGTATCTCGATGAGGCGTAAATTGGTTAGGTGGATTGATTCCACGGTTTATTGGTACCACATGCATAGTGTCAGTTGTGTCATATGCATTTCGTCATAACATGATTGTGTGGATTTCTATGTTACGTGTTGTAATCTATCATTGTGTGAATTGACGAATAATAGATGTGAATTTGAATATGTATAATTGAGTGAACGGTATATTATGATGCTTGTTACTTATGAATTGCATAATATTTACTAATTGAGAATGAGACTCACCCTTACATGTTTTCATTTTCAGATAGAGGAGTAGCGGCATTAGTGCTTGGTGAGGATGACTCGTAGAGTTTATCCGTATATGTTGGGTCGTGTCGGTCATGCTCTAATCTGTAACACTGGGGAACGATAGTTTTAGAGTTTTATGAGATTACTCCATTTTATTTGGTGTTGGATTATATTTCCATTTGGTTGTATTTGATGATGTTTCTTATTCCGCTGTGATAAACATGATTATGTTTTGGTGAACCGTTTCCTAATGAAGCATGACTTGACCATGGTTGGTTTATTTATTTTAAATAATTGTGGCACCCTTGTGTTTATGTTTTTACTCTGATATATTTATTTAATTTTCCGTGGGGTTTAGAAGGGTGTTACAATAGTGGTATTAGAGCATAGTCGGTCGTTTGAGTCAGAGTCTTAGTGTCAGTTAATCCCTCGTATGCGAATAGTGTAAGGTTGACACTATCGATACTTCTTATTCTAATGAATATTGGTTTATATTTAGCAGAACAATGGCCGGAAGAGGTGGAAGAAACGACGATGCAATTGCTGAGGCTCTAGGCATGATTGCTGGTGTACTGGGAGGGAATGCCAATGGAGCTGGTATTGGTGCTGACAAGCAGCTGAACAGTTTTCAGAGGAACAATCCTCCGTTGTTCAAGGGCACGCATGATCCTGAAGGTGCTCAGAAGTGGCTTAAGGAGATCGAGAGGATTTTCAGAGTCATCGATTGTGCTGAGAACCTGAAAGTGAGGTATGGTACATATGTTGTCTGAAGAGGCTGATGACTGGTGGATGGCTACCAGGGCTTAATTGGATGCTGATGGTGTAGCTATTTCCTGGGATGTGTTTAAGAGAGAGTTTCTGAGGAGGTATTTTCCTGAAGACGTTCGGGGCAGGAAAGAAATTGAATTTTTGGAGCTGACTCAGGGTAATATGACGGTACCAGGGTATGCTTCAAAATTTTTTGAGTTGGCGAAGTACTACGTTCACTACAACAATGACGAGGCTAATGAATTCTCAAAGTGCATCAAATTTTGAGAATGGTCTTCATGATGAGACCAAGCAAGGAATCAGGAATCAGAGGATTCGGCGATTTGTCGATTTGGTGGACTGTAGCAGGATCCTCGAAGAGGATAACCTTAAGCTGAAGTCATCTCACTCTCGCGAGTTGGTTGACAAGAAAGGTAAGAAGCCTACGGATAGAGGTAAGCCATATGGTAGAGGAAATCCTAGAGCTGGGGATTGGAAGAGGCCTAGTGGGGGAGATTCTGGTGCTCCCATTAGGTGCTATAACTGTGGTGAGACCGAGCATAGATGGAATGAGTGCGAGGGTGGAGAGAAGAAATGCTTCAAGTGTGGTAAGGCGGGTCATATTGCTTCTGATTGTAGGATGAAGATTGTGACTTGCTACGATTGTGGCGAAGAGGGTCACATTAGTCAACACTGCACTAAACCGAAGAAGGATCAGATTGGTGGAAAGGTCTTTGCTTTGTCTGGGTCAGAGATTACTCCAGAAGATCGTCTGATTAAAGTTACCTGTTTTATCCATGACACACCTTTAGTTGCCAGTATTGATACTGGAGCGACTCATTCGTTCATTTCATTGGATTGTGCTAAACGATTGGGATTAGAAATATCTGTTATTCATGGAAGTATGATTATTGACACTCCTGCGTCGGGTTCAGTAACTACTTCTTCTGCTTGTTTGAACTGTCCTATTGACATATTTGGTAGAAAGTTTGGAATGTACTTAGTGTGCCTTCCTCTTGAACAACTTGACGTCATTTTGGGGATGAACTGGTTGTAATTTAATCGAGTTCATATCAATTATTTTACGAAGACGGTTATCTTTCCTGAAGAGGTTAGTGTTGAGGATTTGACTATGTCGGTCAAACAGATGAATTTGGCTGTCAATGACGGAGCGGTGGTATTTATGTTGTGCTCTTCAATGGAAGAAAAAGGGGGCGATAATACTGGTGAACTACGAGTAGTGAATGAGTATCCGGAAGTATTTCCAGAAGATGTCAGTGAGTTGCCACCTGAAAGAGAAGTGGAGTTTGCTATAGAATTGATTCCTGGAACTAGTCCTGTGTCGATGGCACCGTATCGCATGTCGGCATCGGAATTAGCGGAACTGAAGAAACATTTAGAGGAATTGTTGGAAAAGAAGTTTATTCGTCCTAGTGTGTCACCGCGGGGTGCGCCGGTACTGTTGGTTAAGAAGAAAGAAGGTTCAAAGAGACTATGTGTTAATTATAGACAACTGAACAAGGTGACAATCAAGAATTGATACCCTTTGCTGAGGATTGATGATTTGATGGATCAGTTGGTTGATGATGGGTTTAGGTGGTGTGTTGATGCAAGATAAGCAGGTAGTGGCCTATGCTTCAAGATAGTTGAAAATTCATGAAAGGAATTATCTGACTCATGATTTGGAATTGGCGGCTGTGGTGTTGTTAGCTGAAGATTTCGTTTTGTAGTATTTATCCTTCGAAGAAGTAGAAAATCGAAGGAAAGATGGTTACTGATGGCCATCCCTTAAAAATAAAAGAATGGCTACTGATGGTCATGCTTCGAGAGTAAAGATTTCTAAGTTCGCTATGAAGATAATGAATACTGAAAGCTAGTGAAAAGTATGTGTCTTCGGGGACTTAGACAAATTTATAAATATATTCAAGTATTACTACTTAGCGTGTTTTTTCGTAGTGTTTGTTTAATACACTGCCATGCGTCGAAGACAGACTCAGGCGGGAAGATTTGAAATTCGAAGACGGTTTCATAACTGTCCAAGTAACAGATGGCATCGCTAGAAGTTCTTATGAGAAACGTGGCAGCAGATTAGTATAGGACCGTTAAGGTCGAAATTAGTATAAATAGGAGTCTTAATGTTAGGATTCTGTGTGTTCATTTTGTACAAATCACTCACATATTTACTCAAGTATCAAGCGTTAAGAGAAAGAGTTCGCTGAGAAAATGTACGTATGACACCACCATTTTAATACATGTGTATTATCTTTTGTTTTTAAATATCTTCCAGAATTACTGCATTTCGTTTACTTCTTGCCATTTACATTTCTGTATCTTTACTTTAATGTCATTTACTTTCGAATTACTTTCATGTTATTTACTTTCAAAGTCTTTAACATTTTTGCAGTTTAAGATTCTTTACGTTTCAATAGTCCTTTTAATTTTCTATGTTATGTTACTTATCTTTTCGCTGAAGTCACATTTATATATAACAAAGTGATTGTCAAGACTATTTGTTCTTTAATCGAACAACGCTTATTGAAGAAGACAAATAATGAATATGGTTTCAATGAACGTTCATGACAATCTTCTTGACTATGTGTCCTAGGATCAATCTAGTCGATCCTGCGAGTAACCAAATCATATTTATTATAGTTTGGAAGACTAGCGGTTGTTTACCGGAAATCACCGTAAACAAATTGGCACGCCCAATGGGACCGTGTCAAGCAGATTGTTTTAATCAATTGCTTTATTTTTGTCTAGACAATATCAAGATCTTGTATGAACCTTAGGAACGGTAAATTAAAGAACAGTGCACAACCGATTCCCAAACGAAGGTACAACAGGAAAATGGTCGTTACGGCCAGTGCAGGGGGTGATCGAGATCCCCCACAAGGTTCAGGATCAGGAGCGGCAAATTCGACTTCTACTCAAGGAACACGAGATGCAACGGGTCCAAATGGATCGAGACCTGCAGATAATTCCCAGGCTTTGCCTGAAAATAATACAGGGCTTTCAGGGACTATTCCAGTTTCAGTGTCGACAACCGCACCCTCATCCACAAGTGCAGAGGACGTATTGTTTGCCTCGACAAATGCTGCAAATAATTTGCCTGGTCAAGGCACGAATTCTGCATTCGAATGGAGACCAAATAGTTCATATGGAATGCCATACCCATATGGAACAGGCGTACGAGGGGCAGGATCTATATATGCCCCAACTAACAATGCGACATTTTCACCGAATGTTAGTTCAGTGGGTCGAAGTGCACATAACACTGGTTTTTCTACCCAGGTGCCTCACTTTACCACAAATAACCAAGCAGCATTTCGACAAGAAATGGATGCAAGCAACCATGATATGGTAGGGGTTTTGGCCAGAGAATTGACTTCAGTTTTAAGCCCACTAATGGCAAATGTTACTACTACAAATAGAGAAAACATGGAGACTTTCCAAAAGATATCATCTCAAATGAATCGAATGGCAGAATTCATGGGAATAACACCACCTAAAAGGAAAGACAAACAGCCTTCGAATCAAGAAGAGAGGCCCATTTTAGAACGGGTACAAGACATAGTTCCGTCATCTAGGACAGCCACTAGGGATGTAGGCCCCTCACGAAGAACAGAGATGTTCGAAGGAACTCCAATAATTAACTTAGAAGCTTCAAATCAAAGAGCCGTCCCCGTCCGACAAGAAACGGAGGAGGAGCGACCCAGATTAAGGATTGTGGGTAGGAACGAACACCCAGAAGGTTGTTCAAAGAGTCAGAAGAGAAAATCTGGCTACAGAAAATAACTTAACTGCCATGATAGAAAGGGTTATGGCCAATAATGGCCTTAGTACTGGACTTAGACGTCCAAACTATACATCCCCTATATCAGATTATATCATGCAGACAGAATTGCCTAGGGGCACTAAGGTACCCAAATTTACTAAATTTTCAGGCGAAACTAATGAGTCAACGGTGGAACATATTGCTAGATATTTGACAGAAGCAGGAGACTTAGCGGGAAACGAGGATTTAAGGATCAAATATTTCCCTAGTTCGCTGACAAAAAATGCCTTCATTTGGTTTACTACTTTGCCACCAAATTCGATAGATGCATGGGCATACTTGGAAAGGCTTTTCCATGAGCAATTCTACATGGGTCAAACTAAGATAAGTTTGAAAGAATTGGCCAGTGTTAAAAGAAAATTCACAGAAACAATTGATGATTATTTAAATAGGTTCCGTTTGTTGAAATCAAGGTGTTTTACAACAGTCCCAGAGCATGAACTTGTTGAAATGGCTGCAGGTGGTCTAGATTATTCAATAAGAAAGAAACTAGATACCCAATACCTTAGGGACATGGCCCAATTAGCAGACAGGGTTCGACAAGTCGAACGACTGAAGGCAGAAAAACTTAGGGCGAATAAAAGTTATAAGAAAGAGAGAGTAGCGTACGTCGAAGCCGAGGACGCTGATGATGGGTCTTTCAATGACTCGTATAGCCCTAAAGAAGTCGAAATAGACTTAGCTGAATTGAAAGAAGCGCCACCTTACGCCTGCAAATTTCTAAATCCGTCCAATGGAAAAAACCCAGTAGAAAACGATAAGAATGATAGGTTCCCTAAGAAAACTTATACATTCGACATTACCAAGTGTGATGAAATATTTGATTTATTGGTAAAAGATGGCCAAATGATACTACCTCCAAATTCATAAATTCCTCCGTTGGAACAACGGAAGAAAAGAGGTTTTTGTAAATATCATGGGTTTTTAGGCCATAAAACTTCTCAATGTTTTCTTTTCAGGGATCTAATTCAAAATGCTCTCAATGATGGAAGGTTGAAGTTTGCTGACAAGACCAAGAGTCATATGAGGGTCGATACCAATCCCCTAAACATTGCTGACGCTAGCCTCTGCGAGGTAGAAGATATCAACATGGTGGAGGCCTCCGAAGTTGAAGTTGTGGAGACTAAAGCAATGTTCAATGGAAAGCAGGCTACTGAAAGCCTAAAAGATGAAATAGTCTTCAACACTGTTGTTGAAGAATCTTCCAAGACAGAAATAACTGAAGCATCGAAGGAAGAAAACAGTGAGGCCACTGAAGACCTCAGGATGAAACTCCAGAAAATCCAGATCTCTAAAGTTCCTCCAGCAGCGGTTAACATGGTCAGCGCCAGACGACCAGTGTCTGAATTTGGCGAACTAGAGACATGGCTGACGAGGCAAAATGGGGGCATCGAAGTTCCTCCAAGAACCGAAAGCCTCAAAGAATATCTCTGGAATTGCCACGAGAGAAATGGTGGTAAGCAATGGATGTGTCCAAGGTGTTCGATCATCCTGAATCGAAGGGTCGAAGCCAACTTCGAAAGGGTTCGACGCGAAAGGTGGGAACACCCAGGAAGAGAGCCAAATCCCCTACTACAACTGTACCCAAAGATGGAGGAAAGCTTGGTAGGATTTTTGGTCAGATGCCACAAAGAAAACACTGAAGTTGCTCTCTGCCCAAGATGTGGGGCAGTCTATGACGAAATGCTAGCACGATCATTCGAACGTGTGTATTGCTACATGAGTCAAGAAACTCAGGGGTTGCGTCCTAACCTGTACGGTTTCGACATATGGACTCCAACAAATAGGCCTGATAGCCCACACCCCAGAACTCGAAGGGTAACTTTCAGAATCCCTGCAGATGCGCCAAGGGATAGGTGGGTGCAAGCTGATGCAAGAACCAACAAATGGCGAAGTTGGGACCAAGGTGGTAGAACTGCAATGGCATATAGGAAACAATTTCAAAGACCAAATCGAGAGGCGTATCGATTGGAGAATTATAAAGGAAAAAATCCTATGTCTCGGTCCCAGTGGAGAAGGCATCAGAGAATAAAAAAGGCTCAGAAGGAATACAGGCCAAGAGAAGCTGGAGAATCTAGTAGCAACCAAGTCCCATACCAGGGGGCAAAGTCAAACAAACCTCCGGTGGAACGCAGATTATTCGAAGCTGAAAAACTCTTGGATGAAGAAGAAAAGATGCGTTCAAATTCTTGGAAAGAAGAGGATAGAATGACAAATGATTTTGATTCTGATGGAGTGTCATCTATAAACTTGAATTGCAATGTTGTTTCCGTACTCCCTCACGAGTTTAATCATGAAACTGAAGTAGAAGACTGTGAAGAGGCTGATATCGAAGAAATGACAAAACACAAACCTGTGTGTTACTATGTGCTGAATAATGGTGCAGTAGAAGAACACAATGCTTTCTTCGAAAGGCCTGATGAGGGTATGCGAAATCATTTGAAGCCACTCTATATCAGGGCTAAGATTGAGAACGTTGGCATTAATAAAGTCCTAGTTGATGGGGGAGCAGCAGTGAACCTAATGCCTCAATACATGCTAAAAAGAATTGGTATGTTCGATACGGATATAAGGCCACATAACATGGTTTTATCTAACTACGAAGGCAAAATAGGACAAACACTGGGAGTTGTTCAAGTCAATTTGACAGTAGGCTCAGTTACCAGGCCAACCATGTTCATGGTTATACCAGCAAAGGCAAACTACAACCTTTTGCTTGGTAGGGAATGGATTCATGGGGTAGCAGCTGTGCCCTCAACAATGCATCAGAGGGTGACAATTTGGAGAGAAGATGGTATAGTGGAGAATATCGAAGGTGATCAGAGTTACTACATGGCTGAGGTCAACCAGGTGAACAAAACCAACTTCGACAGGAACCTGGCAAACACAGGCCCTTGTCATGCTGCAGAAGAGATGTATACCCCAAATAAAAATGCATTATACTATTTAACTTTACACCCAAATGGTTTCCAATGGGATAGAGAGATCATGGATGGTCCACCAGATACAGCACCATCAACAGGCTGGGACGATGACATTAATCATGTCTGAGTCTTCGTTCTTCGAAAAGATTTCGGCCTATGTGGCCGAGAACAAAAGGAAGGCGGCTCTCGAAGCCGAACTATCAGATACAAAGATAGATGCAGTTTTAACTAAAGAAGGAATAACAGAATTGGAGATACGTGCGAGTTTCGAACTCCCTGAACACACGGCTCCAGACGAAGAGATCATAAGAGAAGAACCAAACCAAAGGTTGGATGCAATATACGACGAGGAACCTTTGGGGTTCGAAAAAGACCCAATGGCGCCGAATATAAAGATGTTGGCCCAAGATCCACTTGAAGAAGTAAATCTTGGAGACAATGATCAAAAAAGGATAACATATATCAGCGCGAAACTAGAACCAGAATTGAAAGCAACGGTCATCAAAATGCTGAAAGAAAACAGAGATTGTTTTGCTTGGGACTATGATGAGATGCCTGGTCTAGGAAGGGATTTAGTCGAACTAAAATTACCAATAAAAGAAGGGAAGAAGCCCATAAAGCAAACTCCCAGAAGATTCGCGCCAGAGATTCACTCGAAGATTAAAGCAGAGGTCGAAAGACTCTTACGGTGCAAATTTATCCAAACTACAAGGTATGTTGAGTGGATTGCTAATATAATACCTGTAATTAAAAAGAATGGCTCATTAAGAGTATGCATAGGCTTTCGTGACCTTAATGCAGCTACTCCTAAAGACGAGTATCCCATGCCTATAGCAGAAATGCTAGTAGACTCAGTCGCAGGTTTTGAGTATTTGAGCATGTTGGATGGATATTCGGGATACAATCAAATTTTTATAGCAGAAGATGATGTATCCAAGACAGCATTTCGTTGCCCAGGGGCAATAGGCACTTACGAATGGGTTGTGATGCCTTTTGGTTTGAAAAACGCTGGGGCAACTTATCAAAGAGCAATGAATTCTATATTTCATGACTTTATAGAAACATTCATGCAAGTGTATATAGATGACATTGTGGTAAAATCTACCTCGGGTATGAGTCATCTCGATCATCTGAGCCAATCATTCGAAAGAATGAGGAAATATGGCTTGAAGATGAACCCCTTTAAATGTGCTTTCTTTGTGCAGGCAGGTGATTTCTTGGGGTTCGTAGTCCACAAAAAAGGGATAGAAATTAACCAGAACAAGACGAAAGCCATTAGGGAAACCAAGTCCCCATCCACGAAGAAAGAACTACAATCATTATTGGGCAAGATAAACTTCTTAAGGAGATTTATCTCTAACTTGAGTGGATGCACGCAAGCTTTCTCACCTCTACTTCGGCTTAAGCAAGGAAAATTCGAATGGCGTGCTGAACATCAAGAAGCTTTCGATCAGATAAAACAATAGGCAGCATGCTTGCCCAGGAGGATGAGAATGGCATCGAGAGAGCCATTTATTACTTAAGTAGAGTACTCAATGATGCAGAGACTAGATATACTGATATAGAAAAACTCTGCCTTTGTTTGTATTTCTCCTGTATCAAACTTAAGTATTATATAAAGCCAGTTGATGTTTACGTTTCATCTCATTGTGATGTTATTAAACATATGTTATCTAAGCCAATACTACATAGTCGAATTGGCAAATGGGCTTTGGCCCTTACTGAATATTCATTAATATTTCAGCCTCTCAAGGCAATGAAAGGTCAGATTGTGTCAGACTTCATTGTCGACCATGCGGTGGTTGAGAATCATCAGCATTATGTGGACTTAAAACCTTGGAATTTGTACTTCGATGGTTCAACGCATAGAGAGGGTACTGGGGTTGGAATATTGATAATTTCTCCTGATGGAATTCCAACAAAGCTCAAGTTTAAAATCGAAGGTCCATTATGCTCCAACAATGAAGCTGAATATGAAGCATTAATTGCTGGACTTGAGGCTTTGTTAGAATTGGGGGCAACCAGAGTCGAAATTAAAGGAGACTCCGAATTGGTCATCAAACAATTGACAAAGGAGTACAAGTGTATCAAAGAGAGTTTGATCATGTATTTTGTCATCGCAAATAGGCTACTCAAGAAATTCGAATATGTGGAATTAAAACACGTATCAAGGGTGAATAACCAGGAAGCAAACGACTTGGCACAATTAGCTTCAGGATATAAAGTATCAAGAGAAAAGTTGGAGGAATTGATTGAAGTAAGAGGAAGAGCAATGTTTACTAAACTTAAGCCAAGTGATCTAGAGAACTCACAATTGGGTTATGCCAACAAAGAACAATTCGAAGTACTAAATATAGACTCGTTGGCAGACACAGATTGGAGGAGTCCAATTATTAGCTACCTAAAAAACCCTTCGACGGATACAGACAGGAGAATCAAGTATAGAGCATTGTCATATTTTTTGATGGGAAATGAATTATTCAAGAAAACTCCTGAAGGGGTATTGTTGAAATGCTTGGGTGAAGCAGAAGCATATTTGGCTCTGTCGAACGTACATAGTGGGGCATGTGGTGCACATCAAGCAGGGCACAAAATGAAATGGCTCTTGTTTCGTTATGGGATGTATTGGCCTTCGATGTTAAAGGATTGCATAGAGTTTGCGAAAGGGTGCCAAGAGTGCCAAGAACATGCAGGTATCCAACACGCTCCAGCAAACGAATTAAGTACGACAGTAAAACCATGGCCTTTCAGGGGATGGGCATTAGATTTGATTGGAGAAATTCACCCCAAGTCATCTAAAGGTCAAAGGTACATTTTGGTAGGAATAGACTATTTCACAAAATGGGTCGAAGCAATACCACTGGCAAATGTGGATCAAGAGGCTGTGATTGAGTTTATTCAGAAACACATTATATATAGGTTTGGAATCCTAGAAAGTATAACAACTGATCAGGGATCAGTCTTTACTGGACGAAAAATGCAAGACTTTGCCAGAGAAATAGGTTTCAAGTTATTTACTTCTACACCTTATTACGCCCAAGCAAATGGACAGGTTGAAGCAGCAAACAAAATAATAATTGGCCTTATTAAGAAACATGTGGGAAAGAAACCTAAGAATTGGCATAAGACTTTAGATCAAGCGCTCTGGGCTTGTCGGACATCTCCAAAAGAAGCCACAAATACAACTCCTTTCCAGTTGACGTTTGGACATGATGCAGTACTCCCAATTGAGATATGTTTGCAATCGGTAAGAATACAAAGACAAGCAGACATTCCTCCCAACGTATACTGGGAGTTAATGATGAATGAGTTAGTAGATTTGGACGAAGACAGACTTCGGGCACTGGAAATGATAAAAAGGCAAAAGGAAAGAGTGTCCAGAGCATATAATAAAAAGGTGAAAGGTAAAACTTTTGTTAATAATGACTTAGTTTGGAAAGTTATTTTACCTATAGATCGAAAGAATGAGGCACTTGGTAAATGGTCCCCACATTGGGAAGGACCCTTTCGAATCTTGAAAGTATTCTCGAACAATGCTTACGAAATTGAAGAATTAGCAGAAGATCGTAGGATCTTAAGAGTAAACGGGAAATATTTGAAGAGATATAAACCAAGTATGTACGAAGTAAGGATTGCAAAAACGTAGATACTCAGGGTACTACGAAAAGCCAAAATGGTCAGGCATGTGTCAAAACATATACGCTACGTTGATCAAAATGGCTTTGCGATCAGAATAAATTTTAAATGGAAGGAAAAGAGTCTAAGGAGACACCAAAACTGTTTTTCATTTAAAAGCATGGAAGTACATGCATTACAAGGGATCCAAAGAACAGGATCCAAGATTAAAAAAAAAAAAAAAAGAAAAGAAAAAAAAGGGCATATAAATAAAGAAAAAAAACCCTAAGGAAAAAACTAGCTAGTTGATCCTTTGGTCCAAGCCTTCCAAGGACAGCACAGGCGAAGGTTCAGCTTCGAACATATCCCTGGCTCCAGAGTCACGCATCCGCCTCACTACACCTTTCTTGAGGAAAATGTAACTGAGGAGTCTCCCGTAGGGAAGACAAGTCACACTCCCTCGACGGTTAACACCGATAGAGACAGCTTTAACAAGTCCTTTAAAGATCATTAAAGGAATGTTAATTTTCCTCCCTCGAAGACCACAGAGGATGAACTCCAAGTCTTCAACCATGATGTTGTTTTCATCAATCCGCCGAGGTTGGAAGTTCCCCACGAGCATCTGGTGCCAGATCCTGATGACTTTGGCACTGAAGCGATCATTGTCCATAAGAGTTCTCAACATGAGTAAAGACGCATTCATCCAGAATTCTGCCACCATGTTGGGGTAAATAGCACCCTCCAAGACTTCTTCAAAATAGAAGTCCAGTTCTTGGTTGACAAAGAGGTTTTCGATATTGATAAAATGACGAACAAGTTCATCCTCAGAGAGTCTGAACTCGCCTCTGATGAGGGCTTTGATGTCGTTAGAGGAGAGAGTTTCAGCCATTGCAAGATAAGAAAGGTGTTCTGAGAGAGAGAAGTTGTGTGTTTTCTTTTTCTGTGTTTGGTTTGGAGAGAAAGCGCATGAATGAAGAAATGAAGACAATATTTGACCCTTTATATAGACTGGGAATACTGAAGGGTGGTTTTTAATTGTTAATGAGTGATTGGACTGCGGTTGGTTTTCCAAAGAAAGAAGTTATGGCTTCCGCCGTTTCCCGCCCTTGGAAGTTGAGAAGTAATCATGAAACTGATGCACGCACGTCTTAAACCGACGTTTTGGAGAAAGTGACGTCACTGTTTAATAATGATTATGGCTAGAGAAGGGGAAACGTCAAGTCTAGAGGCAAGGATGCTGCGAAAGATGTTCAGGTTCTACACGTTGCATTAAATAAAAAGCACTGTAGAGAATCTAAAGATATATTTTGGCAGAAATGTTTAGATTCGCTAAAAGTAATGCTGGCAAACATTATAGATATAAATGGGAGTCAAGCATACAAATATTATGAGTCTACAGTAGTTTCGATTACAAAACAAAGGTGCAACAAGTAACAGGACTGAAAACATCTAGTTAAAATCCTTAGGGAGATCCGTTTTGATCTTCAAGTATTGAGTCTCCCACAAAAACATACGAAGCTCAATTAGTGCCCGTTGTTTCTTCAATCTTTCGATTTCAGGCACTAATTTCTGTGCAGTCTCGAAATGTCTAATTCCCGACTGCACCACTTCGAGCAAATCTTGTTGGTTAGATTTTTGTATGGCTGCCCGACAACGTTCAGCTTCTTTTATCTTATCCTCGAGTGCCTTTATCTCTTGTTTCCAGGAGTTGATGTTCTTCTCATAATCATCAAAGGCTTTCTGATTTTCTGAATGTTTAAGCTTGAGGGCCTCACCTTGTTTCGTTGCGTCCACAGCAGAGTTCAATGAAGAGTCATGAGAGGCCATTGTCTCAGATAGCTCTTTTTCGACATTTTGCTTTCGAAGAATGTTGGCCTGGAGTTGCTCGAGTAGAGAGCCTAACAGAACAATTACCTCTGAAACTTCTGTGGAAACTTGAAGCAAATCTACCTTCTTTAGAAGTTGATTTAAGTTGTGACTCTTAATAGGTTCCCGGTTGAGGACGTCTACAAGATTGACCCCAAAGAATCTCTCTTTTATTTGTCGGAGGAGGCTAGGAATATCTTCTTTATCACTAGATTCTACAATTGCAGCTGGAGAGACATTAAGTTCCGAAGGCGAAGAAGTATTCGCATCCATGATGGCCTTTAAGAAACTAAGAGGATCAGTTTGCTTAAGTTGTTCCAGCTCCAAAGGAGTAGGCTTCACGGGGGCAAGCGTCGAAGTTGTCTCAGGAATGGTTTTCGTATCAAGAGTCGAAGTCCCTTGAGGATCTTGTTTTTCTGGTTGAGAAATTTCTTCCATAGCATCTTGCTCCGACGCAGTATCTTCACTGTCATGTGTTTGGGGGTTCACATTGTCGCTGCCTGAGAATGGGTGATCTTCTTCCAAATTTTTGTCTTGATGAGTAGGTGGGGATTCGTCAGTGGAGTGACTTTCTTCGACTGGTTCATTAGGCAATATGGTAGCAATTGGCCTAACGTCTTCAAAGACTGGCGAGAGAACATGAGTTTGATTTTGAGAGGTACCTATGTTAAACAGAGCAAAGTTAGTCATAAAGATAAGCCTTTGAGGGGTTTAGTTGACGAAAGTTAAAGTTTGACAATTACCGTAAAGTTTGTCAACATTAATGGTAAAGCGATGGTACTTGAAACCTGAAGTGGCAGTGCCAGCGTCTTCCTGCAATAACAAGGTAAATGTCAGTTTAATTATTTGGTTAAGATCACAAGATAATATGTGGGGTGGAACCCAAATACCTTGGTTGGGATATTGTCTGGACTTGAATTATGACTTTCCACAACGAAAGCATTACTAGCAGTTTTCAAAGGAGACTCTTCAGAGGACGCCTTATCACCAGGAGAAACAGTTTTAGAGGGGCTTATCCTTTTCCATTTTCTTGAAGGGGTAACAGCTTTTTGTCTCTTCTTGTGTCCTTGTCTAGTTTGGGGAGGGGATTTACCTTCGCCATCTGAGGCAGCTGTCGAGGAAGCTTTCCGCTTCGAACCTGTTGGGGGTTTCGAGCTCTGGAAAATAGACGATAAGTAAGATGGATACTACTCACAGATTGTACAAAATCAAGAATATGAGATGAGTATGTACCGTAGGCTTCTTGCCAGTAACGATGGAATCACTTTCACTTGGTTTGTTGCTCTTAGATGTCCCAGAATCTTTTTGGGCAGAAGCTTCCTTGATCCTCCTCCTTCGTGCAACAACTGTAGTTGAAACTGAAATCAGTATATCAGCAAAGAAAAGAAAAGTCAGTCGAAAAGATTGTCTTAATCCAGACCTTCAGGTATTGGGGTCAGGACACGAACATGTTTAAGATCTATATGAAGATGTCCTTTGAAAGTATCCAAGGTATGTTTAGTCGGAACCACTCGTTCAACGCGTTTTTTGGTACTCTCTCGAAGAATTTTGAGAGCATTCCCACACACGAACCAGTCTGGGAAAGGAGGACTTAGAGCCACACCAAAATCAGCACTTGGTAGTGGAGGGAATTTTGGAGGATTAAGTTTGAAAGCCACTTCATAACGTAGTTCTGGTCGAACATACGAGGGCAACTTCAACTTATCCAGTTTGGCGGAAAACTTTTCGCGCAAAATGACTGCAGCCTCACGAACGGTCCGACTAAGATCATCAGGCCTATAGATAGTTTCAAAGAATTTTTGAAAAGCTTGGATTTCTTTAATATGAGTTGAAGTACCTTTTTGAAAATTCTCCTGCACATCAGTAAAAGCTGCAGTTAGTTCTTGAGCAAGGCTATCAGCATCAAAGATTTGGGAGCGATAATAATCCGTCCACCATTGATGAAAGTCTGGTGTAGAATAAAAAGCAGGTTCGAAAGAGACAGGATGAAGATTGGTGGTGCCAACGTATTTGTTGATTTTTGTTTTACATTCTTCTTCAGTCAAGTACAAGGTATGGAAACACATATGGTTTCTTTTCTCATATAAACACTTGGGTTTTATTTGAACCAACCCAAACTGTCTCGAGACCAAATTTGGTTGGTAGCACATGAGAATACATTGACCTTTTGATGGTCGAAGGCGATGGGAAAATAACCTTGGAGTCAGAAAGGCTTTCCAAATTTCCATAGACTCAGTTTGTTGATCCTGAGATGTTGATGGAAATTTTCGAGTAAACCATTCAGGACCTATTGTTCTGTGTACAAAGGGGGCCATAGAAGGATCGAACTGGTTATGCCGGGCAAACATCATTGAATACGCCAAGAAGTGTTCACGAAGCTTTCCAATTTATTCTTTTGGAGTTAGGTAAGCTAACCTGGTCCCTTCTATAGTTCGATTCTTGATTTTGCTATCCTCCTCATTGACGTTTCCTCGAAAGGGAAGATGAGTTTCGAATGTAGCATTAAGCCACAGTTGTAATAGCCAGAAAGGGCCAGCATAAAGTAAACTACCGGATTTGAAATTCTTGGTGAGGGTTGCAGCGTCGCTGAGGTTTTCATAAAGAGACCCTAAAAGCAGTTGGCTGAGGTTGAGCTTTTTTCCAGCATGCAACTGATTAGCCATGCAAAGGTATCTCTTTGCAACTTGAATAGATCTTGAGCAGAAGGCACATCGTGAAAGCCATAGCGCTAGAAAAGCAATATGTTCTTCATCGGATACTGCCGTTTCGGTGGTAATATGATGCTTCTGGATGAATGCAGTATAAGTGACTTGTGAGTCATTAAAACCAATAGTATCATTATCCATTTCGTTAGGATCGAAGGTTTCGCCAGTTGGTCGAAGTCCTGTAATCGCAGCCACATCAAAAAGAGTAGGGGTAACCATTCCACAGGGGAGATGGAAAGTGTTGTGAGAAGCATCCCAAAAGTGAACCGCTGCTACTAACATGGGTTGGTTGTATTCTAAACCTTTCTTTGACAGTTGAATCAAATCGTATATTCCTAACGATTTCCAGAAGGATTCTTTCTGTTTCTCTACTTTTTCTAACCAGGCATAGTACAAATCAGGATCTTTGGCCAAAGGAATTGACCTAAACACTTTTACAGAGTTGGTCATATAGTTTAACCTAATTTTCGCTAAAGCTAAAGGAGTTACAGTTGGAGTTTCTTCCATGTTAGCGGATTTTCCTGAGGGAGAACAGCCATCTTCATCTATCCTAATTTTGCTAACTAATGGTCTAGTCTTGTAATAAGCAGGGAAGAATTTATTCAGAGATGGGATATTTTCACCTGGTAATGGACCCATAAAAGCGAGAGATTTTCCAGAAAGTTCAAAGGGAATGATTACCTGGGAAGCGTAAATAGCGCGTATTTCCTCGGTGTTAGGGTTTTGAACGTGCTCTTGTTCCCCAGACCGTGTTGTTGATTGGAGCTTCAGAGCAGGTTGAAGAACATTTGAAGATGAAGCCATAGAGAAATTTCTGATTAAGAGAACGAGATTTTGAAGAGATTGAAGATGTTTGGTTTTTTGAAGAAGATGAAGAAATAGGAATGAAAGGTTGTGTAGAAGTGCAAGACCAAGTATTTAAAGGTTTAACGGAAACCCTTTTTAAATCTTTTGGGTAAAATCCAAGGAACACGTGGCGGCTGGTGATTTAATCCAACGGCGGTCGAATAAAGTTAGCTTCACTCCTAGTATGTAGGAGTAATGATCAAGAAGTAAGGTTAAAACGTGGGAATGTAAGTTATGAGAAGACATCTTTGAAAATGACAAGACGTTTCGGAAACAGGGTCATCAATGATTATGACGTTAGTCAGCAGTCTTGGAACTCTCAAAGATCAATAAAGAACGAAATCTTATAATGACAAGAAACGCCTATTTCTGTTGACTCTCGAAACAGGCATTTATTGGGGGCAATTTGTTAGCTGAAGATTTCGTTTTGTAGTATTTATCCTTCGAAGAAGTAGAAAATCGAAGGAAAGATGGTTACTGATGGCCATCCCCTAAAAATAAAAGAATGGCTACTGATGGTCATGCTTCGAGAGTAAAGATTTCTAAGTTCGCTATGAAGATAATGAATACTGAAAGCTAGTGCAAAGTATGTGTCTTCGGGGACTTAGACAAATTTATAAATATATTCAAGTATTACTACTTAGCGTGTTTTTTCGTAGTGTTTGTTTAATATACTGCCACGCGTCGAAGACAGACTCAGGCGGGAAGATTTGAAATTCGAAGACGGTTTCATAACTGTCCAAGTAACAGATGGCATCGCTAGAAGTTCTTATGAGAAACATGGCAGCAGATTAGTATAGGACCGTTAAGGTCGAAACTAGTATAAATAGGAGTCTTAATGTTAGGATTCTGTGTGTTCATTTTGTACAAATCACTCACATATTTACTCAAGTATCAAGCGTTAAGAGAAAGAGTTCGCTGAGAAAATGTACGTATGACACCACCATTTTAATACATGTGTATTATCTTTTGTTTTTAAATATCTTCCAGAATTACTGCATTTCGTTTACTTCTTGCCATTTACATTTCTGTATCTTTACTTTAATGTCATTTACTTTCGAATTACTTTCATGTTATTTACTTTCAAAGTCTTTAACATTTTTGCAGTTTAAGATTCTTTACGTTTCAATAGTCCTTTTAATTTTCTATGTTATGTTACTTATCTTTTCGCTGAAGTCACATTTATATATAACAAAGTGATTGTCAAGACTATTTGTTCTTTAATCGAACAACGCTTATTGAAGAAGACAAATAATGAATATGGTTCGAATGAACGTTGATGACAATCTTCTTGACTATGTGTCCTAGGATCAATCTAGTCGATCCTGCGAGTAACCAAATCATATTTATTATAGTTTGGAAGACTAGCGGTTGTTTACCGGAAATCACCGTAAACAGGTGTTTGTGTTGAAGCTATGGAGACATTATCTCTATGGTTCTCGATTTGAGGTATTCAGTGATCATAAGAGTCTGAAGTATCTCTTCGATCAGAAGAAACTTAATTGAGACAGAGAAGATGGTTAGAATTTCTAAAGGACTATGATTTCGGTTTGAATTACCATCATGGTAAAGCAAATGTTGTTGTTGATGCATTAAGTAGGAAGTCATTGCATATGACTATGCTAATGGTGCGAGAATTGGATTTAATAGAGCAATTTCGAGACTTGAGTTTAGTATGCGAAAGTACTTCTAATAGTGTTAAGTTGGGGATGTTGAAGTTAACTAATAGTATCCTTGAGGAAATTAGAAACGGACAGAAATCTGACGTTGGCTTGGTAGATAAGTTGACATTGATTAACCAAGGTCGAGGAGGTGAATTCCGAGTTGATGAGAATGGCGTTATGAGGTTTGGAGACCGAGTGTGTGTACCCGATGTTGCTAAGATCAAAAAGAGTATCCTGGAAGAAGGACACCGAAGTGGATTAAGCATTCATCCTGGTGCTGCCAAGATGTATCATGATTCGAAGAAGTTATTTTGGATGCCTGGAATGAAGAAGGAAATTGCTGAGTTTGTTTATGCTTGCTTAATTTGTCAGAAGTCAAAAATTGAGCATCAGAAACCGTCTGGATTGATGGGTTCCAGATTGGAAGTGGGATGGAATTTCTATGGACTTTGTATCTGGTTTACCTAGAACGAGCAAGAATTGTGATTCTATCTGGGTTATTGTAGACCGGTTGACGAAATCTGCTCACTTTATTCCAATAAGAATGGATTATCCGATTGAGAAGTTGGCTCAGTTGTATGTTGAGAAGGTAGTGAGTTTGCATGGGGTTCCGGCTACTATTGTGTCGGATAGAGATCCGAGGTTTACTTCTAAGTTCTGGACAGGATTGCAAGAAGCTTTAGGTACTAAGTTGAGGTTGAGTTCTGCTTATCATCCGCAGACAGATGGTCAGACGGAGAGAACGATTCAATTGTTAGATGATTTATTACGAGCTTGTGTATTAGAGAAAGGTGGTGCTTGGGATAGTTATTTACCTTTGGTTGAGTTTACCTACAACAATAGTTATTATTCGAGTATCGGTATGGCTCCGTTTGAAGCATTGTATGGTAGTAGATGTAGAACGCCGTTATGTTGGTACGAATTTGAAGAAAATGCGGTGGTTGGACCGGAGATTATGCAACAAACTACAGAAAAGATCAAGATGATTTAGGAGAAGATGAGAGCTTCTCAGAGTCGTCAGAAAAGTTACCATGACAAAAGAAGGAACGATATTGAATTTAAGGAGGGAGATCATGTATTCATGCGAGTTACTCCGATGACTAGCATTGGGAGAGCCTTGAAGTCGAAGAAGTTAACTCCACGTTTAATTGGTCCATTTCAGATTACTAAGAAGATTGGGAAGGTTGCTTATCAGATTGCTTTACTGCCTGCACTCGCTAATTTGCATGATGTGTTCCATGTATCCCAGTAGAGGCACTCGCTAATACATTGCGGATCCGTCTCATGAGATTCAGGTAGATGATATACAGGTGCGAGATAATATAACTGTAGAGGCATTACCTATGAGGATTGAGGATCGTATGGTGAAGCAGTTGCGAGGTAAAGATATAGCAATGGTGAAAGTGGTTTGGGGAGGACCAACCGGTGGAAATGTTACATGGGAGTTAGAGAACCAGATGAAGGACTCTTACCCGGAACTTTTCGTCTAAGGTATGTTTTTGAGGACGAAAACTCTTTTAGTGGGGGAGAGTTGTAACACCCCATAATTTCAGTTTATTAATTTAATTTGGATTTAAATTAAATAATTGGAATTTTAGTATTTTATTTGGACTTAATTGGAAAATGATGGAATAAGGGCTATTGGGCTTATGGTGTGATGTTAGTAAAAGAGGGGTGCTATTTGGTTAGGCCTTTTTACTAAGTGGTGTTCATTTTATTTTATTTTTCATAAAATAAGAAAAGGAACCATTTGGGGAGAGAAAGGAAGAACACGTGAAAAGGGCAAGAGAAGAGAAAGAGGCATGAACATGAAACCGGAAGGAGAGCATTCAAGAAATTCATCGAGGTAAGGGGGGACTCTTCCTTTTAGTATCTATTATGTGGTCTTAGGTAATAGGTGTCGCACGCTCGCGAAAAATGAACAGAGTCGCCACCAATATATTTATCCCATAAGGGAAAGGAATATCAGAAAACCTAACAAAGGAAGGAACAGGGTCTTGCGACCAGAGAATCAAGGTACGGGAGTCGGTTACGCGAGGGGAAGGTATTAGCACCCCTCACGCCCATCGTACTCGATGGTATCCACCTATGTTTGTTTCTAACTAAAGGGTGTGTACTAATGTCTATGTCTATATGCGAATGCATGCAAAATGTAGGCAAAATAAAGAATTATACTCGCACGGGCCCTACCCCGCTGCCTACGTATCCTTTTCAGGAATCAGAGTTACCGTAGCTCGGCTCAAGATTTTCTGTTTGTTTTTGTGTTTTTTAGTTGGGCGGAGTTAACGCTCGCGCTCTTGCATAAGGGATCGACCTAGGATGCAATAGAGCGGAGATAACAATGCCCTAAAGAAAGGAGAGATGAGAGAGACTTTGAGTGTTTCGAGGAAATCCCTTAAGCAAGGGAAACTCGAGTTACTCTTTGGTTTGTGTTTTTTAGAAGTTGGGAACTTACGCCTGAATGGAACCCTTAAGCAAGGGAGATCCAAGCACTCGAACATTCCCTTAAGCAAGGGACGTTCAAGCTTCCATTCCCTTTTTAAGAATTTTCACTTTGATTATTAGTGTTTTAAGTATTTTCTTTGTATTTTTTAAAGGGATTTTATTTCGAATATTTTTAGATGTTTTAGTGTTGTAAAAGAAAAAGAAATGAAAAGAGGGAGCCATTCCTAATTTCTAAATCTATGTTATGGATTATTCTAAAAATCTATTTAAGCATTTCACAATATATTGAAAGTATTCACAAAAAGAAAAGAATTAAAGCTAAACTATTCATGAAAATATATTCACAAGCAACTTTGTTTTTATTCATGTGAAAGACCAATTAAAGACTAAAATTATTTATTTATTATTTCTTTATGGTTTATCAACCAATCAAAATTCAAGGAAACAACAATTAAGAAAACAATTAAAGAAAGTAAAAACTCTAAAAAGTCTAATTAGGTGAGAAATGTTTTTTGTCAATTTTATTTAAAAAGGGTGAATTAATATGCAAAAAGAATTAAAGGAAAATCAGTTTTTATTATTCTCGTTATTAACAGCAGGGAGGGGTGTATTAACAATCAACATGAACTGAGATTAGTTAATAAAAAAAACTGGGCCGTAAAACAGGGGGGTGGAAATAGCGCTAGCGTTCAGGCCCAGGGTCATAAGCGTATGGTGTATTAGTAGAGAAAGGATATGTGATGCTGAAATAGGGCAAAGCCCACACACGAGAGGCCCAACGCTCCCTCTCATTATTCCACTTCAGTTATTCAACATTTATTTTTTATCCTCTTTTATTAACCAGCATGTGATACCATAGTTTTTATTGCAATGTAACGTACATCAATTGGTCACCATCCTCATTTAAAATCACTAAATACAAAACTAACACAGTAGCCAATTACAAGATCGCACATCATCATTCTAATCATATGCATAAGACAGAATAGCAAACTAATGGGAAGCAAGCCAATAAAAGGCTGACACGCAAGCAAAACGGGAAAGAGCCAAGAGGATGACACAGGCGCCGGAGCTGAGCTCCGGTCTTCTTCTCCGGCGAGGTCCGCCGTCGACCACCACCACACGCGCCCAGAAAAAACTCAGACCACCACTGCCCGACTCGGTTTTTGGCGTAGATTATAGATCCGGCCCCGGATTCTACTAATTCTTTCTCTAACCTCATAACCGAACCTAGATCTAAAACCCTAACTATCATCAACTTTGCCAAAATAAAAAACAAGCACATCAACAGGTTCCTTGAGGATTCTAGAGTTCATCATATTCACGCAACAAACACTGAAAATGCTACGCTATCACTTTAACCGAATTAAGAGAAAAAGATCTTCACATAACAAATGGCACACATTCTCATCAAGCACAGAAACATTAAGCACATTAGCAGTGTTCTACAGTATGCAGCTAAATGTGGAGAAAGTGTTCACGAAGTTTACCTGATAGGATTTTGGACGAGGAGCTTTAGAGAACTTCTGAAGGATCTTGATGTAATTTCTTGAGTATGGCGAGCGTAAGATCCTAGAGAGGATGATGATGCTGTTCAGTGCTGCATATTGATGGTGGAAGGAGATTGTAGTTGTTGCTGAAAGTTGAGTAGAAAGAATGGTGGCCGGAGTTAGCTATGGTAGGAGGAGATTGATGAAAATGATGAAGGTGGCGGCAGTGGTGGAGGTTTATAGAAGGTGGTTAATGGTGGTGGCCGGAGTTTGTTGTGGTGGAGAGAGAGAGAGGAGATGAGAGAGAAAGGAGGGTGAGGCTTTGAGAAAAATGGAAGAATGAGAGTATGTGAGGGAAAAGTGAATCCGTGAAATGAGAATGGGAGCTTGCTTTTATAGGGCAAATGATTGGTGGAGAGGGAGGTTTTCTTGAATGTGGGGCTTTAGTGAATGAACAACTTGCAGCAACTTTCCAATCCTCTTGAATGTGGGACTTTATTAGGCAATGCTTAATGCACAAGTTTGTGTAGTTATGGCAAGTCTCCCAAATGCTTTCACATATACAATGTACGCATGGTTTAATGAAGAAAAGCTAGTGGTGATGTGTTAATGCTATCAAGGCTTGCTGCAAAGTTCAACCATACCTCGTGCCAAGAAAGATGCTCAAAGTGCTTTCTTCCCATGCGCATATCTCTCACCATAGTCCTCCAATTGAGCCATTTTTGGACTCATTGCAAAGAGGGCATGTAATGGAACAATATTGATGTTATAGGCTTCTTGGGATAATGCTTGGAGCTTCCACAAAGTAACATGAAACTTGGTTGCATGGCTGGTGCATGCCCTACGTGTACATGGCAAGGCTCAGTGCTACATGCAGGGCATAGGAATGATTTTGACCGGGGCATGACTTCAGAGTTCTCTTTCTTGTTCCATGCTTGCCCAAAATTAATGAAACTAGGTTTAATGGATAGGAGGCATGGCAAAGAACACTTCAATATTAAGCTTGTTCAAAATGAAGGCTTGTGGAGGAAGAAAAGCACATTAGAAACTGGCACACCATGTGTTTGCTGAAATGCCCTCGTGTGCCCCAGAAATCTGCCTTGGCTGGATGCAGGATTTGGTCAGTGTAGGGGCACAACTTTGAAAGCTTGCATCTCACTCAATATTTGTTCAATTGACCCAATTCTTGGTCCAATGGATAGAGGAGATGGCAAAGAAGAGGATGATACCAAGTTTGCATTGATGGCAATTTTGTAGGGCTCTAAAGATAGCTCGAGATTTAGCATGCCATGTGTTTGTTAAAATGCCGGGTCATGACCTGACTTATGACTTGGATTATGACTTGGTTTAGATGAATTTTCAGTAACTTTATACCATTTTAACTCTTCATACAAGCTTCAAATGAAAAAGTGTCCAACTACAAAGTTGTTCTCCTCCATGAGAGGAACAACTTTGATGTTGGGAGTTTCTTCAGAAAAAGTCATTTGCCACGTGTAAACTAGGGCTGAAGTGGACTGCTCATCAAGATTTAAAGTTCCAAAAAATTTTCCAAGTGCTGGAAATTTGTCTTTTTGCTATTTTTGACAACTTTTTGTCGAACTCCCGATTCTATCCATTCTTTGACTTTTCTTGATTAATTTTCCACCAAAAGTCAATATTTGACTAATTCTTCTGATTCTGACCCAAAAGTCAACTGTTCTGATTTTTCCGACTATTGATGGAATTCCCAATTAAATCTCTTCCAGTCAAGTCCAGTCAAACAAACACATCCACATAGTCAGTATGAGAGCTTCCCATTCATAGAATCCACTCCTGATTAAATGTTGACCACTAAGTCGACTGGTTGACTTTGGTCAAAGAAACCCTGATTTGGGAGACCAGATGATTTGCGAGCTTGTACCCTTCAATCAGTGCCCTGAGTTGAGAGGAACCCTAATCCGGGAAGACTTCAATGAAAACACAGCCACATAATCACCTCAGATCCTCACATTTGGTAAGAAATTCCTTGCCATCAGAGTTCTCTCTTGCTAGTCTTTGATTGATACCAATGATATGTATGTATGGGTATGGATTATGACCTAAGTGATGTATGTACATGAATGCAAAGCCTAAGCCAGTCAGAAGTTAAAGGGTAGGACAAATTTGGGGTATGACAGCTGCCCCTATTTAATCGTCTTATACTCGAAGGTGAGATTGGCGCCAGCCTTTCGAACATTCGAAGTAGAAGAAGATTAAATACCGAAGACCTGAAATTTGTCCCGAGGAGATGGAGTGGTCTTTATTCTTTTATTTTTGTTTTGATATCTGCTGGGGAAAGAGAATTTTTGTTTTTCTGATGGAAATATTTACAGTGAGTCATTGGATGAATGGTGAGAGCTTGTAACGTAGCCCAAGGTGCCAATACAAGGTTCTCAAAGGAAATGTTTACTACATTGAAGTGATCGGAGCAGAAGTATGTCTGGTGGGAAGGTAAGATAGACAAGTGTTTTAAAGGAGATACAGACGAGTATCGACAGAATGACACATACGAGCATCAAAAGGAGATACAGACGAGTATCGAAAGAATGACACATACGAGCATCAAAAGGAGATACAGACGAGTATCGGAAGAATGACACATACGAGCATCAAAAGGAGATACAGACGAGTATCGAAAGAATGACACATACGAGCATCAAAAGGAGATACAGACGAGTATCGAAAGAATGACACATACGAGCATCAAAAGGAGATACAGACGAGTATCAAAAGAATGACACATACGAGCATCAAAAGGAGATACAGACGAGTATCAAAAGAATGACACTTACGAGCATCAAAAGGAGATACAGACGAGTATCGAAAGAATGACACATACGAGCATCAAAAGGAGATACAGACGAGTATCGAAAGAATGACACATACGAGCATCAAAAGGAGATACAGACGAGTATCGAAAGAATGACACATACGAGCATCAAAAGGAGATATAGACGAGTATCGAAAGAATGACACATACGAGCATCAAAAGGAGATACAGACGAGTATCGAAAGAATGACACATACGAGCATCAGAAGGAGATACAGACGAGTATTTGAGAAGCTTGGTAGATGGACTTACTGGGGATTGGGATTTAGTCTTGAAATAATTTGCCAGGACGGAAGGCAAAGGATACGCAACACGGGGGTTGGATCTGAAAAATTTTCCCGTACGAGGGAAGGAATCACAGAGACTAGGGACGACTAGGCTCAGAAATAAGATGACAGTAACCATGGGTGATTACGGGGATATTGATGCTGACGAAGCATAAGATTTACATTGATCACTCAGGCCAAAGGTGGGGTGTAACTCTTCAAGAGTGGCAATCGTTCGAATTGCCACACACCAAGTATGGTTTATTCAAACGATTGAACAATGAGATGGGTTGAATGCCCACCCTCATTCGCGCTCTAATCTGCACGCAGCCCATGGGAAATAACCTCGGAGACAACGAATCTGACGAAGAAAAACATTGTGTCCGATCCATACTGGAGAGAAAAACGAGACTTCTTCTGGGGATTGAGGACACCAAGTATCGGCACCGTGGCTTGGGGAGATTTGTAATGTGGTAGCAGATATCAATCGGAGTTTGTAAGGACAACTTTTATGTGGGGAAGTATCGATGTCTTGATTGAGTGCCGATTTGTATTATCTGGCTTAGGCTTTGTATGCATGTTTGAATTTTTCTATGGCGTAATGATCCGCTTTGACGGATATGCTACGCTTTTGAGGATGCAATGTTATATGCAGTGGATTCTATATGCAAAGGGTGCCAAATAAAGGCATCGGTGTGATAGGGGATCAAGATCATTGGGGTCCGTTGCTTGTTGTCTTGAAATGCCAATATGAGTTGACGTTAGAACCCTACAGTACCAAAGATTATTGGAAACTATGCTGAGGGTTAGAGCATGGCTTTATTAAGGAGGAGGCAACTTCGCTCGACTTCCCTTACATCCTGAATTGCTTGGGGATGGTGAGTTTTGAGAGACTCTTCTTTGTCCGCCATATGGAAGAGGGAAATGGATCTTCCCAGGTGCCCCATGTTTACCAGTGTTGGTGAATTACACGTTTGAACTTTCACGCGGGCGGATGATGATGATCTTTGTGATAAGAGAGAGGTCGGAGCGACCATTAGAACCTGCAACCTGCACAGAAAAACAACGTTTGGATGCAAATGGTGCTCCTTAGAGCACTTTTATGTTTATGTAACATCATGTTTCGTTTTTATTCTAGATTATTATCCCCCCCATGCTTTCAATGCAATGTTTAATAACGAATTAAATCACACCTCGCATGCGAAAAATGAGAAGTAGGAAGGAACGCTTTTTATCAAAAGATCATTTTATTGATGGAATGCTTATGAATAGGCTTCTGTACAAGGAAGCAACTCCTAAATGAGGTAGTTGCGAAGAAGAAAATAAAATGCAAAGAGCAAAATGGCAAAGAGAAATGCTCGGATTTCCATTAAAACTGATATTGCTACAGTTCCCATATCCTCGATTCTCTCAATGCTATGCTTCAGAAGGGTAATGGTTGGATTGATCTGTCCGTTCTGCCAAGGGCGTATAGTGGTCTTTGTGAAGGATATTCAGACTGCAGCCTCTCGCTTTTGATCCCTAACTTTTGCTTGGATCGCCCTTTCGGGTTTTCAATCCAGCGGGATACCCCCTTTTGCCTAAGTCGCCCTTTCGGGTTTTCAACTTAGCGGGTTATTCTTTTTTTGTTTTATCCCCCAAACCTTTTTGGTCTGCCGGGAGGCCCTTATTTTTGCCTAGGTACGTCGACCTAGCGGGTCTCTTATGCGTAGTATTTTTTGACTGAGTCTGAATTGACTGGAAGCGGAACGTCTTCCCCATCCATCTTTGTCAGGATTAAAGCACCACCTGAAAATGCTTTCTTCACAATGTATGGTCCCTCATAGTTGGGAGTCCATTTGCCCCTTGGATCGGTGTGAATTGGCAAAATCTTCCTTACAACCAGGTCGCCTGTGTGGAACTCTCGAGGCCGAATTTTCTTGTCATACGCTTTCTTGATCCTCTTTTGGTACAACTGGCCATGGCAGATGGCGGATAAGCGTTTCTCCTCAATTAGATTGAGATGGTCAAGCCTCGTTTGAACCCACTCTGTTTCATTGAGTTTGGCATCCATCAAGACCCTCAACGAAGGAATTTCCACTTCGACAGGAAGTACGGCCTCCATACCGTAGACAAGAGAGAAGGGAGTTGCCCCAGTTGAAGTACGAACCGAAGTTCTATAGCCATGCAAAGCAAATGGCAACATCTCGTGCCAATCTTTATACGTTCTAACCATTTTCTGGACGATCTTCTTTATATTCTTGTTGGCGGCTTCGACTGCGCCATTCATCTTTGGCCGATAGGGTGATGAGTTGTGGTGTTCAATCTTGAATTCTTCGCACAACTCTGCCATCATCTTGTTGTTAAGATTGGACCCATTATCAGTGATGATCTTATTCGGAACCCCATATCGACATATGATTTCTTTCTTGATGAAGCGAGTAACGACTTGCTTGGTTACGTTCTTGTAGGAAGCAGCTTCGACCCATTTGGTGAAGTAGTCGATAGCAACAAGAATAAATCTATGCCCATTTGAAGCTTGTGGCTCAATTCGTCCAATCATGTCTATACCCCACATAGCAAAGGGCCAAGGCGACGTCAGGACGTTCAGAGGAGTTGGAGGAACATGAATTCTGTCAGCATACACTTGGCATTTGTGACATTTCTTCACATACACATAACAATCACTTTCAATTGTCATCCAGTAATATCCTGCTCGCAAGATCTTTTTGGCCATGGAGTGCCTACTGGAATGGGTTCCAAAAGATCCTTCATGAATTTCCCGCATGATCAATTCTGCTTCGTGTCTATCCACGCATCTGAGCAAAACTGAATCATAGTTTCTTTTGTACAGGACGTCTCCTGACAAGAAGAATTTGGATGCTTACCTTCGAAGCGTTCGCTTATCACCAATCGTAGCATCTTCGGGATACTCTTGCTTCTCAACACACCTTTTGATGTCATAATACCAAGGCTTTTCGTCATACACCCCTTCAGTAGTGAGACAATGAGCAGGAAATACATGTGCAGGTTCTTTGTAATGGAGGATCCTTATGTCTGGCACTTCTTTAGGGGAGCTAACTCTGAACATAGCTGCCAAAGTAGCCAAAGCATCTGCCAATTGATTTTCCTCTCGGGGGATATGACTGAAAGTGATTTCCTCAAAAGCGGGCAGCAACTCCAAGATATAGTCCTTATAAGGAATTAAATTGGGGTGTCTTGTCTCCCAATCACCTCTCACTTGATGTATAACCAAGGCAGAATCCCCATAAACCTCAAGGATCTTGATTCTCATATCAATGGCTGCTTCGAGACCCATTATGCAAGCTTCGTATTCTGCGACATTGTTTGTGCAATCAAAACATATTCTAGCTGTGAAAGGGATGTGAGTTTGACGAGGAGAAGTCAAAACTGCCTCAATACCATGGCCCATAGCATTCGATGCGCCATCGAACGTGAGAGTCCATCGCTCTCCTGGTTCGGGTCCTTCATTATCATCCAGTTTCATGATATCTTCATCAGGAAAGTCAAACTTCATTGACTGATACTCTTCTAATGGCTGATGAGCAAGATGATCTGCAAGGACACTTCCTTTGATGGCCTTCTGTGTGACATACTGGATATCATATTCTGATAAAAGCATTTGCCACCAGGCTAGTCTCCCTGTAAGGGCCGGTTTTTCAAAGATGTACTTTATCGGGTCCATTTTGGAGATCAATAGAGTGGTGTGGGTCAACATATACTGCCTCAGTCGGCGAGCGGCCCATACCAAAGCACAACAAGTTTTCTCGAGTAGTGAGTAACGGGATTCACAATCGGTAAACTTTTTGCTCAGGTAGTAAATGGCGCACTCTTTTCGACCAGACTCGTCATGCTGGCCTAGCACACACCCCATAGATCCTTCAAGCACAGTTAGGTACATAAGAAGCGGCCTCCCGGGAACCGGAGGCATGAGAATTGGTGGCTCTTGGAGATACCGTTTGATCTTTTCGAAGGCTTCTTGACAATGATCATCCCAACGGATATCTTGATTCTTGCGTAACAACTTAAAGATGGGTTCACAAGTGTCAGTGAGATGAGAAATGAACCTGGCTATATAATTCAATCTCCCAAGGTGTGGTTGTCGTTTTTTTTACCTCCCCATTTCACTTGGGAGGACGGCACGCTAGACCCTTCACGCGAAATTTGGAAGGAGAATGCGCCCGTGGTGGGATGAATTTTATTTCAGTTCTTCCTACGATATCACACGAACTTTCTTATTGTCCTACAAGTAGGAAAGGGGAAAAAAGATCTCAACTAAACCCTAGGAGTTTGCTAAGTGTGGGGATTCACCTAGACTAGAAATTCTGGAGTCCGGGAGGTCGGTTATACATAGGGAAGTGTTTAAACACCCTACATATCTGTAGTACTCTACAGGAACCTTCTCTATGTCTAAATGTGTTTGTGCTGCTAATGATTATTGGGAAAGTTTCTCCTTTATATTAGGAGAAGGAATTGAATTGAATAAAAGAAAGACAGACAGCCAGACTGACTATTTTTGGTATTTTATTAGCTCGCTGAGATTCCTTGTGAACCTCATGCCTACATATCCCTAATGGAAGTCAGAGCTTAATGTAGTTCGGGGAACTAATTAATTATTAATTATTTTTGGGTGCCTTGCTTGAAGCTCAAGGTTGAAGCTTGAATTAAATCTCTGTTTACAGTAAAGAGACATGAAGTCATCTTTATAGAGAGGTATTTCTACTATTCCACCACAAACATTAAAAGAGTGACAGAATAACTGAATTCATTTCATTCAAGAGGGGGACCTTACTTGTGTATGTGCAAGTATACCAGTCAAATGCCTCTTAAATGAAAGAAAATGCTCATCCAAATTAGGGAAAGTTACCACATTTATGGGTTTTACTGCCAGCTCATGCCTTTCAAAATCCTAAATGGGAGACTTGATTAAAATGAAATGAAATGTAATGTTTGTTTGTTTGAATGTGGTGAGATAGAGGAAAGATCTCTCTATAGAGATAAACTATGTCTATCTACTGTATAAAAGATTTGACTTTTTAACTGGCTCGTATGAGGCCCAAGCTTGAGGCTTTTTGATTGATTGATTATTATTATGACTCTGGGAGAAAAATCCACTAGGGATTAATTTACAAGGATTTTTATGTTCTGTACAAAGCCCAGAATTGAGGCTGAATCTACTTGGAGAGTGTTTATTTGGATGGATTTTATTTGGTGTTCTGTACAAAGCCCAGAATTGAGGCTGACTCTAACTAGGGGAAATATTATTTTCTGCCTTGTATGAAGCCCAAGGTTGTGGCGGACTCTTAAATAAACTGAGTATGGATGACTCTATGGGAAAAGATCCTAGATGTTAGGAATCTTTACACATGAAATATGATTTTATCTGCCTTGTACAAAGCCCAAGGTTGTGGCTACTGAACAATGAAGGACTTACTAGGGGAGACTCTATTATCTGCCTTGTACAATGCCCAAGGTTGAGGCTGACTATTAACAGAGGAATTTATTATTTTGGTGCCTTGTATGAAGCCCAAGGTTGAGGCTAACTGTTTTTGTTGGTTTTGACTCTATTGAAGGATTTATTTACTAAAAGACTGGTTTTTTGGAAGTTAACCCTTTCCAGGGATTTTGACTCAGCTGGTAGAATTATCTGTTAAAAGACTGATTTTTGTCATGTTTTTGGAGGCTGACCCTTTCCAGGGGTTTTGACTCTTTTGGGGAAATTATCTCCTGAGAGAAATGAATCTTTGTTTTTTTTTAAGAAATGATTTTGGAGGCTAACCCTTTCCAGGGGTTTTTGTTAAAAATGATAGAATGATTTGGAAGCTAACCCTTTCCAGGGATTTTGATTAAAATGAATGGCAGAAAGATTATCTAGTGGAGACTTCTTGTTTAAAGCCCAAGATGAAGGCTGACACTGACTGAGGATAAGCAAGCATGGATCCTAGACTCTGCTAAGGAAAATTGATGAGGATAAGGGTGACAGAGACTGTCCATGTCTCTCATTCCAAAAGGTGTACTCAATGTAAAATTGAGACAAACTTAGCTTGTTTAAGGTCTGGTTTAAATTGGAAGAAACTCACCAGGGTATGTTAAAAGGTGACTAAAGACCTGTTCCTATGTTTATAAGAAACCTGATGGGTCCTTGTATACAAGCTCAAGAGGAAGCTGGAAATGCTTTTATGAAGCCTGTGGGTCCTTGTACAAAGCCCAAGAGGAGGCTAATCGAGGGTCCTTGTTATAGCACAAGAGAAAGCTATGTGGTTTTGAACTTATTTTGGCTTTAAGCAAATGGGTAAGAGGTTTCACCGGGAATAATTCCTCTTTGGGTGGATGTGTCCTATTTTTTTTTGGATTCTAAGGTTTTTGCCAAGATGTTTCACCGGGAATAATTCATCTTGGGGGTTTGAACTACAGATCTCTAATTAGGAAAGAGCCTTCACCGGGAAGACATTCTCAATCCTAGGTCATATTCCTATAATATATATATATAGTTTAACTGTCCTAGGGTTTATACTCAAACGTAGTTCTAAACTAATATATATATATGCACAGTTCTATATTTGACAGTAATTTAAAATAAAGACTGTAAATTGAAAGCTTGTAAAGCCTAACCTGGATGGAGTGGAGGCCTTTGAAGAAGTATGTATAGAACCTCAACAGTAATTGGTGGATAACAGTTGAATATATATATATGATAAACAGTTAATGGTTTTTTTGAAAACAGAAGAAGTGAAGATGGACAAAGGTCACATAGGTATCTGAAGAGTTTCACCGGGAATAATGCCCTTCAAATACCAGAAGAATGTTTTGAAAACAGAAAGAAGATTTTGAAAATACAGTTTTGAAAACAAGCTAAGAAGAGAAGAAGGTGTTGGGACTTACACTCTATTAGAGGCCCACTTAAAAATGATTTACTGTTTATGAAAACAGTTGAAAATGATTGAAATGATATAAGGTTTTGTTGTTTGAAAACCTTAATCGTCTGTTTAATCGGAGATTGAAAATAATTTTGCAAATTGACAAAAGTCAACTTAATTAAGGCAAAGATGAAATCTATACCTAATTAAGACCTAAATAAATAGGGTTTTATCATAACATTATTCACAAAGTAATTAGGTTAAAACAAAATGAATATATATATTTTAAAGTATTTAAGAAAACATTTAAAACATACTATTTTAAACCTAATTAAAATACATGAAATAAATAATATTTTTATGATTTTTTTGATTATTTATAAAAATATATATATTAATCAACAAGTGTTTAAAAAATGAAGTCAAAATGAATTAATTTGATAAGTTAAATAATTGGTTAAAGTTGTGAAGGAATTAACTTAGAAAAGTGATAAAAAATTAGGTTTTGGTCCTAGCAAGACTTGAACTCACGCCCTTATAGCCACACACTCAAAACAACACCACTGAGCCAAACGCCAGTTGGTGACTATAACACGCGCGCATTTGGTTTTGTTTTAAAACATGTTAGAAAAAAACTGAAAAAAAATAAAAGGATCAAAAAGTCTGGGGCGAGGGGGATTCGAACCCCAGACTTGAGGCATGAGGAGACTAAGAGCGCATGTGAGGCCACTAGGGCAAACGATGAATTCGTTTGTAAAACGCATACTACTCAAAATAAAATAAACCCTGCCCTTGGATTTGAATTTTGTGCGCCACAGCCATGGTCGTCTTCTTCCTCAAGCTCTCAAATTTTGAATTTGTGAACTTGCTCATTTCTCAACCAAACAGGGTGATGTAAACATGGATTTCGCTCTAAATTTCCTCACGAATTCAAATATGTAACTAACATTTATTTATATTAGCTATAACTATCTAATTTCTCAGAGAACTCTAAGAACACATGAACCCTAAATTTGAAATTAAATGACAAGCAAGATGAATAAATGAATGATGATAGAGGGTTTTCAATCCCCTGATGATGCTGAACAAGATAGAATCGAGCTTTATCACAAAGAGTACTTAAATTAAAGAGATGGAGTTCAAAAACTTACCTCTGAAAATGGAGGTCGTGAGGATGATAGAGAGCACCTGGGCTTGTATGAACGATCCCAAAAGCTTCCTTGTGACTCAGTGATGCTAACTGAATGCCTATTGTAACTTCAATTCTCTTGAATTGCTCTATGGACCTCCCTCGATTTGAGCTTCAAGTGAACATGGAGGATGATGAATCTGCAGTTACAGATGAGCTGCGACCATCTGGATAGCTCCACTACCTCCTATGGAACGTTCCTGGATGCTTAACCTTGCTTGGAGCCTTCTGAATTGCTCTGTGGACCTCCAACTGCAACAGCTCCAAAGTGAGAGCAACAATGGCGTTCCTCCACTTACAGAAGTGATCCAGGTGCTTGGATCACCTCAAATGATCTCCCTTGAGATGTTAGAATGCTTACTTTCCAAAGATAAGCTCTGGTTTGAAGAAAACGATTCTTCTTGCCAAAGAACTTTGAAAAACAATAAGCATGAGAAGAGAAAGAGAAAGCAAGGAATATGGTTGCTTTGGTGTGTTTTTCTACTGAGGTATGCTCTCCTATTTATAGGCAAATGATTCAGTACTGATTGAGAGAGTTAGCTTGCTTAGTGAAGTGAATTTGGTTTCTTAGCCATGAAGAAATTTCAAAGAATATCCAAGTGTGATCATTGCATTTTCGAGCCAGCTCCCTATCCATTGATTCTATCTGTTCTTAGGGAACATTTCAGATACAAAGTGAGCTCTAATTGGTTGGTGAGAAGATTCCTTGGGTCATTCATCAATTTGCCATAAATTCTCAAATGTAATCATTACATAATCACATGTTCTTGTTTTAGGAATCTTCCTCAAATATCATGGCATGGTAAAAATGAATGCATGGCATGTTTTCAGATGTGTTATGGGTCGTGTAGCATCCATAATTGAGGTCATATGCACAAAATTGCAAATTTCCAAAATGATGCATGACCTATAATTTCACTTCATGAGGCCAACTTTGAACAAGCATAACTCCTAGCTCAAAATGAATTTGGAGAAGGTGGAACATAATTTGGAAAGCCCTAAACATCTACTTCAAATCATTAGTTTGGAGTTTCTTCAGAATCCTTTGGAAAATTTGTGAAAAATGAGGCCAAAGTTGGAAGAAAACTAGGTTAAAACACTTAGAAAATTTTCTAAGTGTTTATGACCTAAAACTTCAAAATTTCCAAAACTCTTAAATGATTGATCTTTTGAAAAAATTTCCATTGTAAGATGTTGTTTTATTTTGCAAGATCTACAACTTTCATGTTGGAAGTTTTTTGAGTTGTGTAGGTGAAATTTTGAGTTCCCACAATGCCCTCAAAAACCCTAATTCCCGACTTTTTGCTCCTTGAAGATTCTTCTTGAATTTCTTTGGTCAAATGACTTTAATATGCATATATTGATGATATTGATCCTTGAAAGTCATGGTTTGACCAAAAATCTTAAAAGTCAAAGGTGATCCCATACAGTTGACTTTTTTCCAAATAAAGTGAGATTTGGACTTTTGTGTAGAATCAAGATCTTCTCCTCAAATGAGTGATGTAAATGGGTTATATTGAGGTGGTAGAGGTTCTTGAATCATGTCTTGAGTTTTGGATCCATGCCCTGATTAAAAGTCAACTATCCAGATGAATTAGGTTAAAAACCCTAATTGTCGACCAGATGAAATTGGTGACTGTGGATCTTGAATTGAGGTGTGATGTCCAGTGGATCTTATTGTATGGACCATTTGAAGATGATTGAAGTTTTTAATAGATGTCTTGGAGCTTTTTAGGGTTTCCCAAAGGTGATCCCTGATTTCAGTCCTTGATAGGCTAAAAAAAACCCTAGTCTGGTGACCTGAGTAAACCTGTACTCAGATGACTGGGCGTCTAATCAATCATAGGTGAAGCTTTTGAGTCCTATGATTGTGTCAGAGACCAATCCTTCTATTGATTAATCCTTTGCCTGAATTTTCTTGTCTTTGAACATCCTTGATTAAATGCTAGATGAAGAAGTGACTGCTTTGGGTACTTGCTTTGACCTGATGAAAATCCTGAAGATATGTCATCTCAGGGGGGTCAAAAATTAGGGTATGACACAAGGAACCCTCGAACTTCTTTTTCATTCTTCGGTGCTGGCATATTTTGTATTGCTCTTACTTTATCAGGGTCAACCTCAATCCCTCGTTGACTCACAATGAATCCAAGTAGCTTTCCCGATCGCACTCCAAAAGTGCACTTGTTTGGATTAAGCCTCAACTTGAATTTTCGCAAACGAGCAAACAATTTCTCAAGATATACCAAATGTTCCTCCTCAGTTTGGGATTTTGCAATCATATCATCGACGTACACCTCAATCTCTTTATGGATCATGTCATGGAAGAGAGTCACCATTGCTCGTTGATATGTTGCACCAGCATTCTTAAGACCAAAAGGCATCACCTTATAACAATACGTACCCCACGGAGTGGTAAAAGTGGTCTTGGTCATATCTTCAGGAGCCATCTTTATTTGATTATAGCCAGAAAAGCCATCCATGAAGGAGAACACCGAATACTGAGCAGTGTTGTCGACTAGCACATCAATATGAGGCAGAGGGAAATCATCCTTCGGACTTGCCCTATTCAAATCTCGGTAGTCGACACACATGCGCACCTTTCCGTCCTTCTTAGGAACAGGTACTATGTTTGCAATCCAAGGAGGATACTCACACACAGATAAGAAACCCGCCTTCAACTGTTTTTCAACTTCTTCCTTGATTTTCAAAGCCATATCAGGTCGAGTTCTTCGTGGTTTTTGCTTTACAGGCGGACATTCCGGTTTGAGCGGTAACCTGTGCATAACTATATCCGTGTCTAAACCAGGCATGTCTTCATATGACCAGGCGAAGATATCAACATATTCTCGGAGCAACTCGATCAACCTTCTCTTCACATCACTTTGCAAAGCGGCACCTATCTTGACCTCTCTCTTTGCTTCTTTTGTACCGAGGTTGATGATTTCTATGGCTTCCGGGTGTGGCTGAATGGATTTCTCTTCCTGTCTCAAGAGTCTTGCCAATACTTTAGGGACTTCACAATCTTCCCCATTATCTTCATCGGCTCGGTCTATTGGATTCTCAAGGATATCAAGACGTGGAACTGTAACATTATCATTTTTGATGGAATTCGAGCATGATCTGCACGATGGATGGTTCATGCCTTAGAATGCAACACATAAAGAAAAAGAAAAGGAAAAGCTTTGCCATTTTTGAAAAAAAGTTTTTTTTAAAGCAAAAATGAAAGAAATGGAACAATAATTGCATGCGAAAATATGATTTTCATTCAACATTAAACAAATTGAAACACATGGGGGGCCCTTCTTTATACATGAGATCAAAATGCTTAGGGCGAAGCATATGATTTATCGAAACAAGAAAATTACATCTCCATAAAAGTGACTCTGGGGATGTCCAAGATAGTCCAATTGTTGAGTTCCTGTCCAGGTGCAGCATGGCAAATGAATCTGGAGAGATCTTCTTCATCATCATCATCCACGGCGAGAACCTGACTTCCAGAACTGGTGCTTGCGCTGATGAACACTTGAGAAATGGGGGGAATCACCTTCTTTCCAGGAATTATGCTGAGCTGAGTAGAAGAAGATGGTTGATACCCAAGGCCATACTTGTCTCGCTTCTCATGGACATCAATCAGCTTGCCCCAGGCACTATGGGGAGTACCAGCTTCTAAGAAGGCCTTAGCATCATTTAAAGACGAGAGGGGTGCTCCGAGTTCCTTCTTATTCTCAATCACGGGGAGTTTATCAACCGACACAATCTCTAAGGCTTGAAAAGGTGTCTCTTGTATCTCTCCCTCCACTTCAACATAACGGTATGATGCCAGATTATTGACTATCAAATCCTCTTCACCAGTGATCACAACAATCTTGTCATTCACAACAAACTTCAAACACTGATGGAGGGTAGATGTCACAGCCCCAGCAGCATGGATCCAAGGACGACCCAAGAGGCAAGTGTACGAAGGACGTATATTCATAACATAGAAGGCAATATAGAACATGTGAGGGCCAATCAAGACAGGCAGATCAATTTCTCCTTCTACGGACCTTCTAGAACCATCAAACGCTCTAACACTCATGGTACAAGGCCTCATCATAACCCCATCCATACTCAGCTTGAACAAAGTAGTCTTTGGCATCACGTTAAGAGAAGAGCCCGTATCAATCAGAACTCGAGACAGCACAACATCCAGACACTTGATGGAGATATGCAACGCTTTGTTGTGTGCTCTACCCTCGGGTGGAAGTTCATCATCAGAAAAGCCCAGACAATTACCAGCAGCAATGTTGGTCACAACCCCTTCAAACGGAGGCACGGTAATGTCTTGAGTCACGTGAGCGGAAGCCAAAACTTTCATTAGAGCATCACGGTGAGCTTCTGAATGCACCAAGATGGACAAGATGGAGACCTTGGCTTGGGTTTGATCAAGTTGATCAATCTCTTTGTAATCACTTTTCTTAATGATCCTCAAGAGTTGCTCGGCATCTTGTGCATTACGTGTTACGGGAGGGTCGACAGCAACTTGCTTTCCCTTTGCTTGTGCATTAGCGTCCTTATTGGTCTCTTTAGGAAGCGGAGGAGGGGCAGCAATGATCCGACCACTACGGGTAATGCCACTAGTGCCAGCAATATTTGTGATGCTCGAATTACCCACTGGAGGACAGTCATACTTCTTCCCTCGAATATACACAGCATTATAACTCCAAGGAACAGCCTTGGAATTACTCACATGAGAAGGAACGAGAGATGAGGTTGAAGGGGTCAGAGGGGCATCTGGAACCTGAATAACCAACGGAGTTCTCGGAGCCTGAATGACCAAGGGAGTACTCGGAGCACGAATGACCAAAGGGGCGCTTTGATTCTTTGACACCTCAGCAGGATAGTAAGGTATCTCTAGAGTAGCCACATCATCGTCAGAAACAACCCTTTCCACTCTAAGAACGCCTTCATCCATCAGTTTTTGAATCTCTTCTTTCAACTTAGCACATTCTTCCGGATTAGAAGAACATTCCAAATAGAAGTCGTGTAATTCACACAAAACCTTTTATTGCATGAGATGCTCTCTGATTGCTGCAAGCGGCATCTTAACCTCATTAACATCCGTTACCATGATCTGGTCGTCACATAACTCAATGGCATTGGTCGCACCAGCATGAGGAGGCATAGGGTTATTCTGCACATTGGGACCAGTAGGAGCGAACGAGATAAGCTTGTCATCAAGGAGATCCTGAACTTTGTACTTCAATGCTCTACACCTTTCGATCGTATGGCCTGGAGCACCTGAATGAAATTCACATCGAGCATTAGCATCATATCTGGGAGGAAGAGGGTTAGGTGGAGGACCCATTTCGCGGAATTGCACTAATTGACCAGCAAGCAATTGGGGGAGAAGCTGAGCATACGGCATTGGAACCGGATCTATACGCCTGTCAGGGTATCTTTGCCTTTTTAGACCTCTCTGACCTTGAGGCCTAGGATTCTGTTGGCGATTCTGAGGAGCGGCAGCTTGTTGTTGTGGCACGAAAGGCTGTTGAGGTGCCACCCAAGGTTGTGGAAGAGCAGCAGCATATGCCTGAGGGACATATGGACCAGGAACTGCATAAGGCACTATACCAAATTTGTCTTTTAGCAGCACCCCTACGAAAGCGCTTTTAGGAAAAAGCGCTGGTATAGGCTTCGCTAAAAACAAAATTAAAAAACACGCTAAAAAAGCGCTCTTATAGGGGGGGGGGGTATGAAAGCGCTTTTAAAAAGCGCTCTGGTAGGGGGGGTATGAGTGCGCTTTTCAAAAGCGCTCTGGTAGGGGGGGTACGAAAGCGCTTTTCAAAAGCGCTCTGGTAGGGGGGAGGAACGAAAGCGCTTTTCAAAAGCGCTCTGGTAGGGGGGTTTAATGAGAGCGCTTTTTAGTCAAAAGCGCTGGTATAGACCAGGCTATGAGAGCGCTTTCCAGAAGCGCTTTAGTAGCCTTTATTAATAAAATTAAAACCAAAAACACGCTTCTACTGTTTCTCACTTTCTCTCTTTCGTTTTCTCTGCACGCGAAACAGAAACCCTCACCGTCTTCTTCATCATCCTCCATCGCCCCTCCGTCCACCACCTTCGGTCCTCCGTCCACCACCATCGGTGCCGTCCACCACCATCGGTCCTCCGTCCACAACCATCGGTGCCGTCCACCACCGCGAAGTTCTTCTCCGATTCTCACGACATCTTTCAATTTCGGTAATCTTCACAAACTTTGAATTGAGTTTTGATCATTGGATTTGCTTGTCGTTAGTTCTTGCGAATTTGTTTGAATTATCTGTTTATTACTCGAGATGCAATAGATTTGTTATAATGGAAGTGTTCATAATCTTGCTTTTGTGCATACTAACTGTTTGTGGAATGGATTGAACCAAGTATGTATCAATACTGCCTTGCTTTATGAAAATGTATTGGAATTGCTTGCATCTCCCATAACTGAAAACAGAAGCAAATAAATTGAGTTATTTTATTTTAAAAATTTCTATTGTTATGCTTCAAAGAATACTACTTCATACTCTGTACTAATTAGTGAACTGTTCAATTTTGTTTCATCATCGTCGCTCATGTGTTGATTGCAGCCAAAATATCTGAAAGTAAAGCAAATACAAGCTGAATAAATCAAGTACAGTAAAAATATACAACGAGTTTAAATGAAGTAGAACTAGAATGACAAAATATAAAACTTACAGTGAGTTTAAATGTGGCAGTGAGATAATGGATTCTGGAAGCTGTCCCGTTAGATCATTGTATGAAAATGTATCAATAGATTTTCAATAGTTTTGATCATTGGATTTGCTTGTCGTTAGTGCTCTAATTGTTTCACATGTAGAGATTAAGTAAGTGCTTATTGAGATAGGTGATTTTGTCTTGTTCTATTGATACCATTTTCTTCTTGTCTTGTTCTATTGCTACCATTACCAAGGTTTTTTTCTCTCATCTTTCACAACTTGCTCAATTTACAAATTCTTGTTACTATATATGAATTTATGAAGAAACATTATTGGTATTTTTACGGTTTAATCAATGAAATTGTTTGTGTAAAAAATGAAAGACATGGTTGGGTATCTCCGAGAATCTTCCATCTATGGATAGTTATTCTTTTTTTGTTGCTTTTCAATTTAACTTGATTAGTTCTAGTGTATAGCTTGTGTGTAGACTTAGGAAATGAATGATATTCCAAAACACATTTTTATTTAATTTTAATTTTAATTATTTGTATAGTAAAATATATGGTATGCATTTTCATGTTTGTCTCTTTTATTTTTTATGATACATGCAAGAACTTATTAAGTACTTTTTTTATTTAATTTTTGTTTTAAGTTAAATTAATAAATAGCTAAACATATTTAAATAATTTTTGTAAATTACAGGTCGAAAATATTACAGGTTGAAAACATATTACAGGTCGAAAATATTACAGGTCGACTGGGAGGATTAAATTACAGGCTGCACATTAAAATACCTCATTTAGCAACTAAAGCGCTTTTGAAAAGCGCTCTTAAAGGCCCACCTAATAAAGCGCTTCTTTGTAAAAGCGCTGCCAAAGATTAATAAAAAAGCAAAAAAAAAAAAAAAAAAAAAGCAACATACTAAAGCGCTTTTGGATAAGCGCTCTTATAGGGGGGGCTATCAGAGCGCTTTTTCCAGAAAAAGCGCTCTTAAAGCCCACCCTATAAGAGCGCTTTTCCAAAAGCGCTTTAGTATGTTGCATTTTTTTTTTATTTTTTACTCTCACAAGGGGGCCTATCACAGCGCTTTTCTGGAAAAAGCGCACTTAAAGGGGGGCCTACCAGAGCGCTTTTTCCAGAAAAGCGCTCTTAAAGGGGGGCCTACAAGAGCGCTTTTTCCAGAAAAGCGCTCTTATAGGGGGGCCTACCAGAGCGCTTTCAGAAGCGCTTTTGTTAGCTACGCCAGCGCCATCTTTCACAGCGCTTTTAAGCGCTTTTAAAGGCTATAAAAAGCGCTTTAAAAGCCCTTCCTCGTTGTAGTGAGGCATCAGATAATAAGGAGGTGGAACAGCAGAATATGCAGGAGCTCGGCCTTGGTCAACAGAAGCGGTGCTGGTCTCACCTTCCTTCTTCTTCACAAACCCAGAATACGGCTTCTTACCATTACCACCTGAGTTGCTAGGACTAGTAACACCTTGAATGGTACCAGCTTTGACACAGTTCTCAACCCTCTCACCAATGATGACCACATCCGAAAAGGAAGGAGAAGTATTACTAACCATGTGCTGAAGATACGGCCCCTTCAGAGTTCCCATAAACAGATCAATCAACTCACGGTCCAAGAGAGGAGGTTGGACACGAGCAGCAAGCTCACGCCACCTCTGGGCGTATTCCTTAAAGGACTCTTCAGATTTCTGTGACATATTTTGCAGCTGTGCACGGCTAGGAGCCATAGCAGTATTGTAGTGGTATTGTTTTAAGAAGGCATCAACAAGTTCTCCCCAAGTACTGACATTAGACCTCTCAAGTTTCATATACCACTCCAACGGGGCTCCAGTGAGACTATCCTGAAAGAAATGCATCAGTAATGGTTCATTCTCAGCATGAGCGGCCATCTTACGGCAGTAGGAACGAAGGTGAGTCTCTGGGCAGGTGACTCCCTTGTACTTATCAAAGTCTGGCACCTTGAACTTCGGGGGAATCACAATCCCAGGCACCAGGCATAAAGCAGCAGTGTTGAAACTCGAAGTTTTAGCAACCTCAACGGCCTTAAGGCGTTCTTCAAGAGCTTGGTACATCTTAGCAGTCTCGGTCAACTCAGCAGTAAGATCATGTTCAAGATCAATATCCTCATGGTGGTCATCCACTACTTTTGGTATCCCCTCAACAAGAATCTCTTTAGTCTTTACTCCCCCATCAGCAGAGTTGGTAGGAGTATCCTTGACCATCCCAGCGACACTTTTTCTGAGCTCTTCTTGTCCTTGGACAACGACATGGAGAGTCTCCATAAGTTGAGTCATTCTTTCTCCCATAACATCCATATCCCTACGGAGGGCAGCTTGATTCTGTTCAAATTGGTCCATGATTCTCTTCTCGTTGTTTCTGGTGTGGTAAGGATGTAAGAAAGTCAGCTTCGTCGTCGGGAAAGAAATCTGATAGGAAGGGACCCCAATTAGAATCTGATCAAAACCTGTAAATGCAATATGATATGAGTGCATGGGTGCATGTGCGCATGTTTTATTATTTTCAAGACTTTTTAGCTTTGTCTCAAACCAACGACACAAGATAACGGAGAAGATAGTGAAGCATAACCAAGATAAGCACAACCAAGATAAGCAAACATAATCGATTAATTCTGCAACCAAGTTCTTGAAATACAAAATATTCTGCTCCCATGAGCCAACAAATACAGCAATAGAAATAAGAATCCCATCCAACAAGTCTGGTGGTGATTCTACAACAAAGTCAACACTAAGCAGGATCTCCCATGTCCAAATGACGAAGGGGCTATCTCCAATGTTCTTATAACTCCAGGTCTTCATTTCTTCAAAAAGCTTTTTCGTCTCAGCACGGGTTGGCCTCTTAATGATTTCTTGAATCAGTAGGTCCTTTCTGAAATGCATAGTTTCCATGTAGCGGTTCTTCAGCTCCCAACATTTGGCTTCCTCTTGAGCTTGGATATTACCTTGACCTTTTTCTTCTACTTGACCCTTCAGCTTTCGGATTTCTTCATAGCACTTTTCTAAGGTTCCTTGGCATACCAACAAGAGTTTGTCTGCTTTCTATCGACGAGCCCTTTCTGAATTGGCTTCTTTAGTCTGAATCTGGAGTCTTTCAGTCAAATCTGCCAACTGAGCCTCGTAATGTTTTTTCAGCTTCTTCTCTTGAGATTCAGTAGATTTAGGGTCTATAGTCACTCTTGGCCTTTTCTGAGAAGTACTTCCTCTAGCATACAATTCTTCGAGCTCTATTTCTCTCATTTTCAACTTATGAAGAGCAGAAAGCTTCTCTTGCCTAGCAGTATTCATCTTAACTTGCATTGTTTCCATTTGTTCAGTCAATTTCCGATTCTGCTCAACAGTTCGATTATAACGAGGCATGGAGACAATGTTGGGTTGTTCACCAGCAGGAAGATATAAGGGATCCTTAGGAGGGAAAGGCATCCCTTGGGTATTAGCCACAGTCTTGACCCACTCAGTATAGTCTTTATAAGTTGCACAGTCTCTCTGACCAAAATGCTTTTTATCTCTCCAGCAAATACTTTTCCAGGCTTGCACAGCTTCTGCCATCTGTCCAATGTTGGTGGCCACATGATAGAAAATGTTCTCAGCTATCTCTGTTTACTCAGGTGGACTGATAAAAGCATATCCAAATGTTCTTCTAGCTAGGACGGGGTTATAGTTGATTCCGCCCCTAAGACCCATGAGAGGTACGTTTTTGAACTTTCCGCAACTCATAATAACTTCCATGTCATCTAAAGCGCTATTGTACCAGACAATATCTTTAGCCCTCAGCCCCATAATCCTCTCAGCCCACTTAGATGTGTGTCTATTATCAATGAAGGCACCGCGCCCAGGCAAATGCGACCTGAACCAACGATATAACAGCGGGGCACAGAATCTAACCAAACCTCCCTTTTGACTATTCTTGTGATGGATGGAGTGATAAACGTCCCCCAAAAGTGTAGGAACCGGATTCTGCAGAATGAATACGTGAATGGCATTCATATCAACAAAGTCGGGCACGTTTGAGAACATCATGATACCATAGATACTTAGAGCCAGGATAGCCCTAAATGTGTCCCAAAAACTCCATACGAAAACCAAAGCATCCTCCTTTCTTGGTGAGATTTGCTTCCACGACCGACTTGCTCAAATAAAGAGCCTTAGAAATTTCAATGGAATCAGGGGCCTTCATGGTGCCATAGTACGGGACTTCTTCCTTTTTGACCGGGACACCGAGGAAAAGAGAATATTCCTCCAATGTGGGAACCAAGAGATAGTCGGGGAACGTGAAACAGCGTAGAGAAGGATTGTAGAACTGAAGCAAGGTATGAACTCCCTCTTGCTCATACTTGGTGAATGGCATTTTGAGAAGGCTCAGAATATACCCATATTTCTCTTGGAACTTGGTCGACTCATCTGGCGTGATCTTCTTTGCTAAACACCCAAGAGAATCCAGATTCGGATTCGGGAATGTATAGGAGATGTTGCGACTACCAGTCTTCAATGGTGGAGCCATGTGTTGGTCGGAGACAAAGCCAAAAGTTCCTGAAAATAAATGAACATGCATGTTAAATGATATGGCGGAATGCATTTCATTGGGAGAATCCTAAATCCTTTTCATTATTTCTTTTCTTTTCTTCTATTTTCTTCTATTCTTTTCTTTCTTTCTTTTTTTGCAAAAAGGTATATACATCTTCTTTTTTTTTGGAAATAGACTTTAGGATTCTCCATAAATGAAGTGAGGTGGATGCAATAGCATGATGTGTCATGTGTGCAATGTGGTGAGAGACTGAATGTCCCTCGCAGCTTTGGACATCTGGGTAACACTGAATGTAACAGGTTCAAAATTGCGGCTTCAGATTGCGAAATGGAAATCCGGGTGTGATGAAGGCTAGTATCCTGTCCCTCCCCAACTCACAGGTATGAATTCTAGACACGGACAAGTGGTTCCTAATGGTCACCAGGGTCTACAGTTCCCATGGGGTACAAAGTGTTTGAGGCAGCAAGCGTGCCAGACACAGTGTTCCATGAAAGAACCTCGCCCAGTTGTGGTACCCCATGTCAAACTCAGCCATAACAAGCGCTACGGAAGTCAACATGAGCATCCACGCTAATCCTATGTGTCACTGGCCTGGGTAGTGGGCCTTTTACCTCAAAAACCCCCACCTGCAAAACAAAGCAGAAAAATATGTGGCCCCCACGGGGACCCATAATATAGTCCAGATGCATGCGGAAAGTAAACATGATATGCAAACAGGAAATAAACATGATATGCAAACATATACACAAAATGTAAACACATAAACAAAAAAATAAACACCCAATAAACGAAACAAACAAAGGCTAGGATCGACTCGCTAAGAATGGACCAGCACAGGTCTATCAACATCCCCAGCAGAGTCGCCAGCTGTCGCACGCTCGCGAAAAATGAACAGAGTCGCCACCAATATATTTATCCCATAAGGGAAAGGAATATCAGAAAACCTAACAAAGGAAGGAACAGGGTCTTGGGACCAGAGAATCAAGGTACGGGAGTCGGTTACGCAAGGGGAAGGTATTAGCACCCCTCACGTCCATCGTACTCGATGGTATCCACCTATGTTTGTTTCTAACTAAAGGGTGTGTACTAATGTCTATGTCTATATGAGAATGCATGCAAAATGTTGGGAAAATAAAGAATTGTACTCGCACGGGCCCTACCCCGCTACCTACGTATCCTTTTCAGGAATCAGAGTTACCGTAGCTCGGCTCAAGATTTTCTGTTTGTTTTTGTGTTTTTTAGTTGGGCGGAGTTAACGCTCGCGCTCTTGCATAAGGGATCGACCTAGGATGCAATAGAGCGGAGATAACAATTCCCTTAAGAAAGGAGAGATGAGAGAGACTTTGAGTGTTTCGAGGAAATCCCTTAAGCAAGGGAAACTCGAGTTACTCTTTGGTTTGTGTTTTTTAGAAGTTGGGAACTTACGCCTGAATGGAACCCTTAAGCAAGGGAGATCCAAGCACTCGAACATTCCCTTAAGCAAGGGACGTTCAAGCTTCCATTCCCTTTTTAAGAATTTTCACTTTGATTATTAGTGTTTTAAGTATTTTCTTTGTATTTTTTAAAGGGATTTTATTTCGAATATTTTTAGATGTTTTAGTGTTGTAAAAGAAAAAGAAATGAAAAGAGGGAGCCATTCCTAATTTCTAAATCTATGTTATGGATTATTCTAAAAATCTATTTAAGCATTTCACAATATATTGAAAGTAATCACAAAAAGAAAAGAATTAAAGCTAAACTATTCATGAAAATATATTCACAAGCAACTTTGTTTTTATTCATGTGAAAGACCAATTAAAGACTAAAATTATTTATTTATTATTTCTTTATGGTTTATCAACCAATCAAAATTCAAGGAAACAACAATTAAAAAAACAATTAAAGAAAGTAAAAACTCTAAAAAGTATAATTAGGTGAGAAATGTTTTTTGTCAATTTTATTTAAAAAGGGTGAATTAATATGCAAAAAGAATTAAAGGAAAATCAGTTTTTATTATTCTCGTTATTAACAGCAGGGAGGGGTGTATTAACAATCAGCATGAACTGAGATTAGTTAATAAAAAAAACTGGGCCGTAAAACAGGGGGGTGGAAATAGCGCTAGCGTTCAGGCCCAGGGTCATAAGCGTATGGTGTATTAGTAGAGAAAGGATATGTGATGCTGAAACAGGGCAAAGCTCACACACGAGAGGCCCAACGCTCCCTCTCATTATTCCACTTTAGTTATTCAACATTTATTTTTATCCTCTTTTATTAACCAGCATGTGATACCATAGTTTTTATTGCAATGTAACGTACATCAATTGGTCACCATCCTTATTTAAAATCACTAAATACAAAACTAACACAGTAGCCGATCACAAGATCGCACGTCATCATTCTAATCATATGCATAAGACAGAATAGCAAACTAATGGGAAGCAGGCCAATAAGAGGCTGACACGCAAGCAAAACGGGAAAGAGCCAAGAGGATGACACAGGCGCCGGAGCTGAGCTCCGGTCTTCTTCTCCGGCGAGGTCCGCCGTCGACCACCACCACACGCGCCCAGAAAAAACTCAGACCACCACTGTCCGACTCGGTTTTTTCGCGTAGATTATAGATCCGGCCCCGTATTCTACTAATTCTTTCTCTAACCTCATAACCGAACCTAGATCTAAAACCCTAACTATCATCAACTTTGCCAAAATCAAAAACAAGCACATCAACAGGTTCCTTGAGGATTCTAGAGTTCATATTCACGCAACAAACACTGAAAATGCTGCGCTATCACTTTAACCGAATTAAGAGAAAAAGATCTTCACATAACAAATGGCACACGTTCTCATCAAGCACAGAAACATTAAGCACATTAGCAGTGTTCTACAGTATGCAGCTAAATGTGGAGAAAGTGTTCACGAAGTTTACCTGATAGGATTTTGGACGAGGAGCTTTAGAGAACTTCTAAAGGATCTTGATGTAATTGCTTGAGTATGGCGAGCGTAAGATCCTAGAGAGGATGATGATGCTGTTCAGTGCTGCATATTGATGGTGGAAGGAGATTGTAGTTGTTGCTGAAAGTTGAGTAGAAAGAATGGTGGCCGGAGTTAGCTATGGTAGGAGGAGATTGATGAAAATGATGAAGGTGGCGGCAGTGGTGGAGGTTTATAGAAGGTGGTTAATGGTGGTGGCCGGAGTTTGTTGTGGTGGAGAGAGAGAGAGGAGATGAGAGAGAAAGGAGGGTGAGGCTTTGAGAAAAATGGAAGAATGAGAGTATGTGAGGGAAAAGTGAATCCGTGAAATGAGAATGGGAGCTTGCTTTTATAGGGCAAATGATTGGTGGAGAGGGAGGTTTTCTTGAATGTGGGGCTTTAGTGAATGAACAACTTGCAGCAACTTTCCAATCCTCTTGAATGTGGGACTTTATTAGGCAATGCTTAATGCACAAGTTTGTGTAGTTATGGCAAGTCTCCCAAATGCTTTCACATATACAATGTGCGCATGGTTTAATGAAGAAAAGCTAGTGGTGATGTGTTAATGCTATCAAGGCTTGCTGCAAAGTTCAACCATACCTCGTGCCAAGAAAGATGCTCAAAGTGCTTTCCTCCCATGCGCATATCTCTCACCATAGTCCTCCAATTGAGCCATTTTTGGACTCATTGCAAAGAGGGCATGTAATGGAACAATATTGATGTTATAGGCTTCTTTGGATAATGCTTGGAGCTTCCACAAAGTAACATGAAACTTGGTTGCATGGCTGGTGCATGCCCTACGTGTACATGGCAAGGCTCAGTGCTACATGCAGGGCATAGGAATGATCTTGACCGGGGCATGACTTCAGAGTTCTCTTTCTTGTTCCATGCTTGCCCAAAATTAATGAAACTAGGTTTAATGGATAGGAGGCATGGCAAAGAACACTTCAATATTAAGCTTGTTCAAAATGAAGGCTTGTGGAGGGAGAAAAGCACATTAGAAACTGGCACACCATGTGTTTGCTGAAATGCCCTCGTGTGTCCCAGAAATCTGCCTTGGCTGGATGCAGGATTTGGTTAGTGTAGGGGCACAACTTTGAAAGCTTGCATCTCACTCAATATTTGTTCAATTGACCCAATTCTTGCTCCAATGGATAGAGGAGATGGCAAAGAAGAGGATGATACCAAGTTTGCATTCATGGCAATTTTGTAGGGCTCTAAAGATAGCTGGAGATTTGGCATGCCATGTGTTTGTTAAAATGCCGGGTCATGACCTGACTTGTGACTTGGATTATGACTTGGTTTAGATGAATTTTCAGTAACGTCATACCATTTTAACTCTTCATACAAGCTTCAAATGAAAAAGTGTCCAACTACAAAGTTGTTCTCCTCCATGAGAGGAACAACTTTGATGTTGGGAGTTTCTTCAGAAAAAGTCATATTCCACGTGTAAACTAGGGCTGAAGTGGACTGCTCATCAAGATTTAAAGTTCCGAAATTTTTTCTAAGTGCTGGAAATTTGTCTTTTTGCTATTTTTGACAACTTTTTGTCGAACTCCCGATTCTATCCATTCTTTGACTTTTCTTGATTAATTTTCCACCAACAGTCAATATTTGACTAATTCTTCTGATTCTGACCCAAAAGTCAACTGTTCTGATTTTTCCGACTATTGATGGAATTCCCGATTAAATCTCTTCCAGTCAAGTCCAGTCAAACAAACACATCCACATAGTCAGTATGAGAGCTTCCCATTCATAGAATCCACTCCTGATTAAATGTTGACCAGTAAGTCGACTGGTTGACTCTGGTCAAAGAAACCCTGATTTGGGAGACCAGATGATTTGCGAGCTTGTACCCTTCAATCAATGCCCTGAGTTGAGAGGAACCCTAATCCGGGAAGACTTCAATGAAAACACAGCCACATAATCACCTCAGATCCTCACATTTGGTAAGAAATTCCTTGCCATCAGAGTTCTCTCTTGCTAGTCTTTGATTGATACCAATGATATGTATGTATGGGTATGGATTATGACCTAGGTGATGTATGTACATGAATGCAAAGCCTAAGCCAGTCAGAAGTTAAAGGGTAGGACAAATTTGGGGTATGATGTATGACAATAGGTAGATTGATGTATGGTTTGATTCAATTAGACATTGGGATTGTTAGGTTAGGGTGTCCTAATTTGGATTGAATTGATGATAATTGTGTGAACTATTTGGTTAATAATGAGTTTAAATGATGTTTTGTGGTGTATGATTGAGTGTATGATGATTATATGCCTGTATGTGATGTCTGGGGTTGATTTTGGACTGAAACTAGGTGGATTCACAGGGTTTGTCGCAAACCTGAGAATTGCTGAAATCGCAGGTCCGCTGAGCAGAGGGGTTCCGCTGAGCGGAGGGGGTCTGCTGAGCGGAGGTCCCAACGTAGTTTGCTTCTGTTTTACGTCGCTAGAGGTCCGCTGAGCGGAGGTCGGCAGGAATTCGCTTCTGCCTTGCGTGGCTGAGCGAACCTTGCTGAACGAGAATTTTTCTAAAACTTAAAATAGCGTATCTTTTGATCCGTGAATCCTTTCTTAGTGCCTGTTATACCCCAAAATTTGCCCGCATCTTTTTCAAGAAGAAGGCAACAGACTTCTGTCTAAAAATTGGGAGTTTCATATAATCTTGGATTTTATTCCATAAATATCCTGATTTTATGAATACTCGGTTTTTAGAATTTTTTTCTTATACGGTATTTTGGTTCGTTGTTGAATTTATTCTTACACAAACTCCAATTACTATTTATCACTTCACACACGCTGTTTATTTGAGATTTATTTACATATAAATAGTACTGACGCAATTGGTACAGAATTAAATTTTGCAGGCGCAGAGTCCGGGGATTCAGATTGTACTGGTAACGAGTAAATAATTATTAGTTTTTGTTTCCCACTAATTTTTGTACTATATTCTATTATTTTCAAAATCTTTTCCTTTCTTTTCAAATCTCTTTCTTTCAAAATCAAATCCTAACTTTATTATATAGATCTCTCTTTTCAAACTCTACCATACACTTTCTTTCAAATTCTACTACCACTCAAATTTTCCTTTTTTGTACGGAATCACTTCATTCCCCAACGTCTCTATCCTTCTTTTCACTCTATAAATACCTCTCGTTTTTTCCATAAATTCTCACATCAAATTTCAACCCATCTCTCAAATTTCTACCTCATATTTATTTTCTCTTCTTCCCCGGCAAAAATGGCGAAGTGGATGGATACGTGTTTTCTTATGGTCATCACCGTCTTGGTGGTGATCATGTCCTTTTTCTGTCTACATAGTCCTGAAAAATGCGGACCTGGGTTGTTTACACTCCCGATCATCTATATGTTGTTATTTATAGCATGGGTTTTTAATCGTCATTTTTAAAGTTTGTCGTATTTTTTTGTTCTCAAATAATGTACCGTTTATTTGTCGTACTGTTCATTATATTATGTAATATTTGTACTGTCAGTATTAAATGTCGTACTATCGGTCGTACTGTAGTTTAATTATCCAGATAATATTATGTGTGTTTTCTGCCGGTTAAATATTTATTTTTCTGTGCCTTAAATATTTTTCAAGGTTATTATCGATAATTTCGTTCGCGTACAGTGTATTTTATTTATTTATTATGTTTTGTGATTTTCTAACAACTCATGTAAATAAATTTTCACCATTAACACAACAAAAAACAAAAAAAGGAAAAATTAACTTTAACTGTTGAATTTTCACTTTAACTGTTACGTTAATGCTTGAACAGCCAGTTGACAGTCAAACCCGCTGACAGTGCAATTCTCCGTGTTTTGTACCATCAATCAAGTCAATCTTTTACATTTCAAAATTCCAAGATTTTTGTTCTAGAAGTCTTCTGATAATCACATGATCAGCAGAGACTCAGCACTGCACAAAAATCAGGTACGCTTAATTGTCTCATACGCAAACAGTCCCTAACTAGGGTTTTTGTTTTTTTTTCAGGAGAACAAGTTTTTTGAGACCTCAAATGGATTTCATGGACCTCCATATGTCTCAAAGTACCACCATACAAATTTTCAAACTTCAATTCGCTCAGACGCACAGTCAGCAGCTCAAACAGTCAACAGACGACCAGTTTGACCGAAAAGTCAACAGACAGTCAAAAATGAAATTTTTTGTCAACATCCATATTTTGTCAAAAGATTCATCATTTTATCATTGGTTGATCATAATTCATCAAGGAAAGATCAAAAATCAACAAAACCCTAAGTTTCAAAATTAAGGTTTTCTCCTAAAAAGTCAACAGAACTTTGACCGGCCATAACTCTCTCCTCGTTCATTCAAAAAATTCCAACCAAAGCTTGTTTTGAAGGAAATTCAATTATATTTCAAATGCAATTGATCCCATGGTCATTGGATTCACCATTTGAAAAATATGAGCTTAGACATTACAGGTCATTTTCAAAGTCAACAAAAAGTGGTTTTTTGTCAAAAGCCATAACATCAAGATAACTTCTCCAAATTAAAAAAAGTTTCCAAAGTAGCTTGTAGAGGACATCTTGAGGTTTCTAAAAATTACAGGAAATCCTTCATATGATAAAAATTGAGGGATTTATGCCTTGTTGAAGTTGGCTATATTTTGGGAAAATGCATGAAACCAACATTGATCAAAAATGTTTTTTTTCCAAAAGGGGCCAAGTTTTCATGATCCAAACATGATTCTAACAATGTTAAGGGCCTCCCACGACTAACCTAAGGCCTATAACATTTTTATTTCTTTTTGGTTTAATTTTATTACATTTAAAGTTAAATTGAAAAAGAAATGGTGCAAGATCATTATCCAAAGCTTTGTCTCTTGTTTGAGTCATCAAGATAGCTTATTTTCTGCAACAAAGAGAAGTACAAAGCAGGCCTAGAGCAAGAGAGACCAAGAAGATCAAGCCATGGTAAAAAATTTAAAGATTTTTAATATAAAAAAAATCAAAAGTTCAACAAAGCAATCAATGCTTCTTTGCTTCAATTTTAAGCACTTCTTTGCTTATAAATGAAGTAGGATACTCCATCAACACAAGACACACAAAGATCTAGCAAAAGAATAGCCAAGAAACTCACAAATTTTCAAAAAAATATCAAAGAACTTGTGAAATTCGAATTTCATTTTCCATCCATTCTCAAGCCAAACCAAGTACACAAACACTCTTCTGAGCCTTCATATAACAAAACCCAACCCTTACACGAAGCTAAAACACCTCAAAGAAGCCTCACTCACTCTCTCCGAATTGGTAAATTTTCTTGAACTTATATCTCATTCACATGCATATATAAATCATATCTAACGTTTGGTTTGAGTTTGTGAGGTGATTTAGAGGAGCTTTGACGTAGCACATGGAAGCATAGGTCCTTGAAATAACCTTTGCCATGGTTAACCGTGTTTGAACTTTTTGCTTCGAATCTCTGAATACAAACACTTTTAGGAAAAACCAAGGCCACCATCGTGTTCAGGAGGTTCGAATTAGGTGGATAGGGTACTCTTTTTGCTTCAAAACTAACGATTTTGCAGGTTCTAAAAACCACCTCGCCGGAGAAGACAACCGGAAAACACTGCTCCGGCGGTCAACAAGTCCCAGGGGAGAGTCAGTGCACGCGTGGCTCCTTCCAGTCTCCTCATTGGCCAGTCAACAGGTCCATGGCTTGCGTGGCGAAATGATAAAACATGACTGGTTGTTACTTAAAAACGTGGGCCCCACATGACTTAAATTCAGAAAAAAAAAATTAAAACCAATCAGACTGGGCCTATGCGTGTTGTTATTGACACCCCTCGTTTCTGGACCATATGCAGGTTTTGAACTAAAATCAGTTCATTTTCAAATTGCAAAATACACCCCCCTTGTTTTATTTAATTAAATAATTTTAGTTTTTACTTTTAATTAAATATCAACCAATCAAAATCACTCAAAATCATTTTTCTTTTAGATTTAGGTTTTTATATTTTATCACTTAATTTCTGAAAAAAAATATATATTATTATATTATTAGGTTAATTTATTTAGTATAATTAATTAGTTTAATTAATTTAGTATAACCTTAAAATCAAATTCCAAAAAACTACAAAAAAATTAGTTTTAGTTTAAAAATTAATAGACAACTAGTTTAGACTTAATTTAGATTTAATTAAATTAGGTTAGATTTTTTTTATCATTTAGTCTTTTAATTAGGTTAAATTAGACTCTTAATTTAGTTAAAAACACCAAAAATAACTTAGGTTTAAAAACTTAGACTTAGGATTTTTATCTTATTTTCAAAACTTTATTTTTCCTTTATCATCCACCCTTTCCATTCCTCGATTTTATTTTTAACTTAATTTGTTTGCTTTATTTAAAGTCCTGTAAATAATTTGTAATAAGCTTAGATTTAATTCTCGCACGAGTAATGTAATAATTTAGCTTAGGGTTTTAGTTTTTGTGCTCCCGATTATTATTGTAATCCCCCTCCTGAAGCCATGTAATAGCGTAGATTTACTTTCTGCATCTTACATTCCCGCACTTTAAATTCTATACATATAAAACTGCGTGTATGTCAAAGATAATAACTGAAGCGTTAGATCACTAACTTCAAAGATAAAAATATCTGAATCAAAACACAATCACACTTGCACCTCTTAGGGTAATCCCTCTGTTACTCCTTTCAAAAAAATTAAATTCTACTGTTTTAAATGCAAATCTAAACTTTTGTTTAGATCCGGTCAAAGGAGAATTTTCTAAAAGAAATGGGAAAGGACCTTATAAACTTAGGGTAGATCTCCTAAATTGCTTGCTCAAATCAAAACAACAAATGTCTCACATATTCATTGTTTTTCAAAACAAAACTTTCAAAAAAAGACAACATTTTGTATATATCCAAACAAGGATCATTACAAAATTAAAGATCTTTTTTTTAAAACATCTTTTCGAAAGATAAAACACTTTGTATACATCCGCACAAGGATCATTATAAAGTCAATTTACAAAATGAACTTTAAAACCACATACAAGCATTTCAAGGCAAGACAAATGATTCAAAACAAGTGAGCTAAGCAATTAAGAGCCCATGGATAACCATGGATACAAAGGGGTGCTAATACCTTCTCTTTGTATAACCTACCCCCGAACCCAAAATCTCTTAAAGGTCTTTTTCTGTTTCTTTTATAAACCTTTCCTTAATTGGATAAAATAAAAGTCGGTGGCGACTCTCTGATTTTCAAAACTCAAAAAAAAATATAAAAGAAGAGTCAGTTCGTATCTCTCACGCGAGATATATAAAAAACCGAGGGCGACAGTGCCGTTTCGGGCGTTGTGCAAGTAATTAAATGTTTTATATTATGAATGATGAATATGGGCAGTAGCCGACTTTATTTCTTTAAAACTCAATTTAATTACTAGATGAGAATTGAACATTGTGTGCATATGAGATAGGTGTGACAATGTATTTGATGTGATGATGAATTGATTGTGATTATTATTATGATTGTGATGAATGCATGACTATTTAAATGATGTTGAAAACATGTACAGACTTATTCGGTGATGTGGTGTTGAGATGAATTGTTCATCGTGATTCGGTGATGTTTTTAAGTATGTTATGTGTGTTTCATTCATTCATATGCATTTGATGATGGACCCCGGTGATGTTTGGATCGTTGGTGGACATATTTCCCATTGTGCAGAAATTGTGTCGGTGGGCCGTATCTCGATGAAGCGTAGATCGATTAGGTGGATTGATTCCATGGTTTATTGGTACCACATGCATAGTGTCAGTTGTGTCATATGCATTTCGTCATAACACGATTGTGTGGATTTCTGTGTTACGTGTTGTAATCTATCATTGTGTGAATTGATGAATAATAGATTTGAATCTGAATATGTATAATTGAGTGAACGGTATATTATGATGCTTACGAAGAAGCAAGCCACTAATGCCAAGATCAGATGGAGATATCTGCTTGATTGACTTTGTCATTCAGAAGAGGATTGTTCTACTTATTTTCTAGCATCGAGCCTAGATCAGTTTAAAGACTTCCTTTCCCGGCGTACACAGTTCGGAAGAGATATTGTTCCTGTCATGATAAACCATACTTTCAGTTGAGGGAACCGCCTCCGGATCTCGTCGATCTTACGAAGGTGTAAGCCGCTGATGCCCAGATCAGTAGGAATATCTGCCTGATGATTTAATTGCATCAGATGGGGATGTCGCCTTGGTACCCAGACCATAGATACTTACTACCCGTTGATGCCCAGATCAGCCAGAATATCTCATTTCGATTTCCAGATCGACCTAGACATCTATCCTCGATTCTTGTTCGGAAGATATCTACTACGTCTGATTCCCTGATCAGTCGAAGATGTTGCTTCTCTTGATCCCCAGATCAATTGAAGTTTTCCCCCCTGCCTGTGGGGTTGCCTGTTCCTTCTTATCGCAAGTTGGAGCTACTTAATTATCCAGGTCAATTGAAGTTTTTTCTCCCTGCTTACGGGATGGTACATTCCTTCTTATTACAAGACGGAATCTTCTATTGATCAAGAGTGCAAATTTTCGAGTTCATTCTGGTATTCAATCTCCTTCCACCTTAACGGTTCTAAACTTTCGTTTCTCACTCGTCAGGTTCAAGAAGTTTGAATAGGGGCAGCTGTTGCACCCCAAAATTTGCCCTCTTTTCCGTGCTATAAGTTATGGATGGCGTTTATTTCGTCGTTCGAAAATAAAAAAAATAAATAAAGAGCTTCTTATACATGGTGGCAGCAATCGTTAATTCATCTGAGATTCATTGGATTTCAGTGTCGAGATGTTCTAAGGTGCCTCAACTCTTATCTTCTTCAAGGATCATTAAGGCGTTATTGCTATGTTGAAGTAAGATGGCAGTCATGGATTTTGTTTGTCGTTTTTTATGCAAGTAATTTGGTTCATTGATCGAGTTAGGATTGCATCAAAGTGAAGTTCGTTCAAGTGATGATTTAAATTCAAAAATACTTCACAATTCAAGATTGGATCGAAATAGTTTTAAGCATACAAGGATGGAAGGTGTATTCATATGGTTACAAGATACAAAAATTCCAAGTACAAAATCCATGCAAATATACATTCAAGTTCATTATTCAAATTCATCAAATTCAGTACAAAGCCCATTACAAATCAGAAGCCCATTCAAATATACCATATTCAAAAATCCACATAAAATTACAATACCCTTCAATACAGTCCATTCACAAAATTATACACAAAATTTATACATCCATGATCCAATATTCAAGTCCATCCATTACCAATTAAATTGAATTACAAAAAAAACGCAGCACCTACAGATAAAAGAGAAAAGAGCAATTGGCTCAGTATCCTACTATGAACTGACCCTGCTGCTATCCAAAACTCAGCATTTTCCAACAGAAAAGGGGAGGAAATTCAGAACCGAGGATCGATAACAAACTTCTAACAAAACCTTCCCTCCACTGATTCTTACATCCAATCAATCTTTAAACCTTCTCCTTCTAGACTCTAACCGACCTTCAGCATCATTGATCACGATTAAATCAACACCTTCACAATCTTCAATTCTCCCTCGGTTCAATCCTTCGATTACTACATGATTCCCCATAACATCATTCATGAACCTGTAACACCCCAATTCTACCCAAGCATTTAGGTACAAATATCAAAGTATAAAAATTAAATTCATATAAACAATTAGGGCATTACACTTAAGTAACCACACCACCAAACATAACATACTCGCAAAAGATGCGTAACACAAATAATCAAAGAAGAAAGATTCTCATAAACACTTGACAGTATTCATATATATATATATATATATATATATATATATATATGTCGATAAACATAATATCCACCGTATTCTTCCAAAATACATCGTTTGAGAGGGTATCCAAAATGCATAATATGAATACATCCAAAGGATCAAATATACATCAAAAGGATCCTATAAGTATCATCTACAAAATAAGTGTTCGATCCCCCCTAGGTGTTACGTATCACGAGCGGACGGCACCAAAACGGACGACTACTAAAAGAGCACGTACACTTGCGGATCACCTGCATATTACCCACGAGTAGGTAACATTAAAGCAGAAGGGTGAGAATATAATTTATAATGAAAAAGCATGATAAATATAGTAATGTCAACAAGTATCATCAAGAATCATACAACAAAGTAATACACTAAGTCAACCACAACCAATATATAAGTAATGCGACACATGAATGATAACATAAATTATTAAGACAGACGATGATGAATGAGACTCGACTATGCATATGCATGTGGTACCAAATCCGGAGTAAACTCCTCCTTGTCATTATGACAAATACACCTTGCCGAGCATTATGCTGGGACTTTATTCCACTCAGGAAGCCCGCAGGCTATTGTCATCGAGCATGTAGCTCCCATTGATGACCTCTTGCCACTCTGCCTAATATACCGTTACCGAGCATTAAGCTCCTACTGGTAACCAATGCCCGCAGGCCATCTCTTAAAAACATTTCGCCATTAACGTATTCAAATGTTATGCTGTGCACACAAACGACTCGATTACATAACAACAACAACAACAATAATAATACTCGGTCACATATCCACATCACACCGGTCATATTAATCCACACGGATACATCACCAAAATTGCCACTCAGGCGTTCAAATTCACACAGCATACATATACTGTCAGAACATACTTGATTAGCAAATATCATTTCACAAAAATACATTTATGAAAAATCATTCAACCACCAACACACTTCTCTTTATCATAAAGAATACCCAATAAGCTTCATAACGCTTCAAACGGCGTCAAAAACGGAGTTACGGATCAAAAGTTATGATCGTTACAAAATCTGTCAAAAATTGGAAAAAGCAGTAGGTCGACGCATGGAAATCATAGGTCGACGCATTGAACTCCTTCCACCCTCGGGTATGCGCACGCTGACCCAATAGGTCGATGCATTCATCAGAAAACCCAGATTTTTGCCTTTTACGCTGCACAGGTCGACGCAAACCTCTGTGTAGGTCGACCTAAGCTTCGTAGAAACCTAAAATTCACCATTTCCAACACCCAGACTCTTATAAACCTTACTCTAACACATATACATCATTCTAAACATCCACAAATCACAAACACAACATAAAAGTGTGATCATGCAACATAAACAACCAACTTTGCATGGTTGACATCATTAAACTTCTCATAACCTAGTTTTTCCTTCTAATGCAAGAAAACATGGAGAAATGGAAAAACAAACATGATCAATGAAGATATGTATCATCATACTACACATACACACCACAAAATCATGTTCATAACTTCAAAGCTCACAAAACTCATAATCTACCATTGTTGGTCAAGCTTAGAAAAGAGAAAGAACAAGAACAAAACAAAACAAAACTATAGGAACCATACATTCAAGATAAATTAGATTCACCCCCTTACCTTGGTTAATCTTGATTCTAGCTTGGTTTGGATTTCTACAATTCTCTTCTTCTCTTTGTTTTTCTCTTCTTTCTCTTCTCTTCACAAGTTTTCTCTCTTTTCTCTCTAAAATATCTCTTTTTCTCTTCTATTCTAAGACATCATATATTTTACCTCTCTATAACTCTTTCTATTTCTCTACTTCTCATTTTCACCCACTCAACTCTCATAAATTCCAATTTTGGCCCAAATGTTACTAAACATTAATTCTAACCAATTAACACCAAAACATAATAATTACACACATGGAAAGTATTGAGTAAAATATTAACATAATTAATATTTACCGATTGACACGACTCAAAAACGGTAAAATTTAGGAAAATACAACAAACATCACAATTAATCAGAAAAACACATTTACAGGCGTTACAACCCTCCCCCACTTAAAAGATTTTCGTCCTCGAAAATAAAGATTTACCTACTACAAACAACTCAGGATAGGATTCTCGCATCTTACTCTCCAACTCCCAGGTCAAACTCTCACCTGCCGCACTTAACCATACGACTTTCACCAAGGCGATCTCTTTGCCTCTCAGAGTCTTAGTCTCACGATCCTCAATACGCACCGGCATCGTCTCAACCATCAGGTTCTCACGCACTTGCACATCGTCCATCTGAATCACATGGGATGGATCCGCAATGTATCTCCTCAACTGAGACACATGGAATACATCGTGCAAATTAGCAAGACTTGGCGGTAACGCCACACGATACGCAACGTTGCCAACTCGCTCCGATATCTGATAAGGACCAATAAAACGCGGAGTAAGCTTCCTCGATTTCAAAGCTCGCCCAACACCCGTGATAGGTGTAACTCTTAAGAATACATGATCACCAGCTTGGAACTCCAAATCTTTCCTTCGCTTGTCATGATAACTCTTTTGCCTACTTTGTGAACTTCTCATCTTCTCACGAATAAATTTCACCTTTTCCGTAGTCTCTCTTACCATCTCAGGTCCGAGTACTACACTCTCGCCCGATTCAAACCAACATAACGGAGTTCTACACTTACAAACATATAGCGCTTCAAAAGGTGTTATTCCGATACTAGAATGAAAACTGTTGTTGTAAGTGAATTCTATCAACGGAAGATAAGTATCCCACGAACCTCCCTTCTCAAGAACACACGCCCTCAATAAGTCTTCTAACGATTGAATAGTCCTTTCGGTCTGACCGTCTGAGGATGATAAGCCGAACTCAACCTCAACTTAGAACCTAGAGCCTCTTGTAAACCTTTCCAAAAATCTGATGTGAACCTCGGATCTCTTTCCGACACAATACTCAACGGTATACCATGTAGTTTCACAATCACTTTGATATAAATCTCAGCTAACTTCGCAACTGGAAAAGTGATGTTAATAGGAATAAAGTGAACAGACTTTGTCAACCTATCAACAATCACCCAAACCGCATCAAAACTTCTCACAGTATTCGGTAAACTCGTCACAAAGTCCATAGAAATACTATCCCATTTCCACTCTGGAATATCCAACGGTTGCAACAACCCTGCAGGACGCTGATGTTCCACCTTCGACTTCTGACATACCAAACACGCATACACAAACTGAGCCACATCTCTTTTCAAACCAGACCACCAAAAGATCTTCTTGAAATCCTGATACATCTTATTGGCTCCCGAATGAATACTCAAACTGCTCCTGTGACCTTCCTTTAAAATCATCTTCTTCAGCTCAGAATCATCGGGTACACAAATCGGACCATGGAATCTCAAAACACCCTGACCATCCACTCTGAAGTCGCCATCATCACTTTGATTTGCCACCATAAACAAATCAACAAGTTTCACATCCATCTTCTGTCTCTCGCTAACGGTCGACAGAAAATCATTCGTCACTTTCAACATACCCAACTTCACACTATCTGGTGTCAACTCACATACCAATCTAAGATCACGAAACTGCTCCAAAAGTTTCCACTCCTCCGCCATCATCGCGGACATATGCAAAGATTTCCGACTCAAAGCATCGGCAACCACATTAGCTTTACCAGGATGGTAATTCAAGCTAAAGTCATAGTCCTTCAGGAATTCCAACCACCTACGTTGTCTCATGTTCTATTCTTTCTGATCAAATAAGTATTTCAAACTCTTATAATCACTAAAGACCTCGAACCTTGTACCGTAGAGATAATGCCTCCAAATCTTTAATACAAAAACAACCGCAGCTAACTCTAAATCATGAGTGGGATAGTTCTTCTCATGAATCCTTAACTGCCTCGAAGCGTAAGCCACCACCTTACCTTCCTGCATCATAAGACCACCTAACCCCATATGCGATGCATCACAATACACCACAAACGGTTCCTTAGGATCAGGTAAAACCAAAACCGGAGCTAAAGTCAACCTTCTCTTCAACTCTTTAAAATTCCTTTCACAAACTATGTCCCAAATAAAAACCTTACCCTTGCAAGTAAGCTGAGTTAACGGAAGTGCCAACTTTGAAAAGCCTTCTATGAATCTTCGGTAATAACCTGCCAAACCTAAGAAGCTTCTGATCTCAGTAACCGATCTCAGAACCTCCCATTGTAGCACTGCATCTACCTTGGATGGATCCACTGCAATCCCGTTACCTGAAATCACATGACCAAGAAAACTCACCTCTGATAACCATAACTCGCACTTGGATAACTTAGCATACAGCTGCTTCTCCTTCAAAACCCGTAGCGCAACACGCAAATGCTCCTCATGCTCTTCCGAAGACTTAGAATAAATCAAGATGTCATCTATGAAGACCACAACAAACTTATTCAACTGATCACGGAATATGCGATTCATATACTCCATAAACACACCAGGTGCATTAGAAACCTCGAACGACATCACCAAAAATTCATAATGCCCGTACCGAGTCCTAAACGCAATCTTCTGAATATCCTCCTCCTTCACTCGAATTTTATGGTAACCAGATCTTAAATCAATCTTGCTAAACACACTGGCTCCCACCAAGTGATCCATCAAGTCATCAATTCTAGGAAGTGGATACTTATTCTTAATTGTCACCTTGTTCAACTGGCGATAATCAATACACAACCTCATGCTTCCATCCTTCTTCTTTACCAACAAAACTAGAGCTCCCCATGGTGAAACACTAGGCCTCACAAAATGTTTTGCTAGCAACTCTTCCAATTGTTTCTTCAATTCCACTAACTTTGATGCCGACATTCTATATGGCGCCATAGACACAGTCCTCGTACCAGGAACTAGATCTATGGAAAACTTTGCCTCTCTCTTCGGCGGCACATCAGAAAAGTCTTCAGGAAACACTTCGGGAAATTCTCGCACTATTGGAAAATCCCTAACTGCAGCTCGACCCTCCACAGTCAACGATGCAAACACACCAAACAACTGTGCCCCATGTGCTAACAGTCGATTCAACTCCTTGGTAGATAAGACCCCAAATTCCGCATCCTTCTCAAGAAATGGAAATCTCACCAACTTATGATAACAATCGATGTGGACACGATTATTCATCAACCAATCCATTCCTAGAACCACGTCTAACTCGTTCATTGGCAAACAAATCAAATCAACAGTAAAGTCCTTACCGAAGATTGATACCGGACAATTCTCACAAACTGAAAAAGTAGTCACCGACCCCATTGCTGGTAAATCGATAACCATCTCACCACCCAAATCAGATAGAATAAGACCTAATCTTTTAACACAATCAGAGGCTATAAAACAATACGAAGCACCCGTATCTATAATAGCAATTAAAGAAATGCCATTAATAAAATAAGTACCTCTGATCAGTCGATCACCCTTATCCGTCTGAGTTCCAGCCAATGCAAACACCTTCCCACCAGCTTGAACTTTCTTCTTCTGACATTGACCGCTCATGTGTCCTTCTTCACCACAATTAAAACACACCATTCCCTTGGACACACAGTCGGATTACATATGTCCTGCCTTTCCACACTTGTAACATCTCCTCGCGTCACTAAGGCAGACATCACTTTTGTGGCCAGGTTTACCACACTTGAAACATACAATCTTAGCAGGAGCATCTCCCCCACTAAACCTTTATCCATAACTCATCTTTTGCTTACCCTTCCCTCCGTCATACGGCTTCCCACGATTCTGCGGACCTTTGTTCCTCTTTTCATTAATCACCTTATGATGAGCATTGTTATCCTCATCATAAATCCTACAACTGTCTACCAAATCTGGAAATATCTGAATCTTTTGATACCCTACCGCCTTCTTGATATCAGAACGCAACCCATTCTGGAACTTGATGCACTTAGAACATTCTACTCCCTCACCAACAAAGTGCGGGTAGAATTTCACAAGTTCGTTAAACTTTGCCGCATACTCAGACACAGACATGTTGCCTTGAACCAACGCCAGAAACTCAGTCTCTTTCTTTCCACGGACATCCTCTGGATAATACTTCCTCAAAAACTCCCTCTTGAACACCGCCCAGGAAATCTCTTCACCTGTTGCTTCTAATCTTGCCAAAGTCTCAGCCACCAATCATCAGCTTCCACAGCCAACTGATGAGTGCCATACCTGACTTTTTGCTCTAGCGTGCAATCCATCACACAAAATATTCTCTCCATCTCCTTCATCCAAGTCAAGGCTCCCTCGGGATCACGCGTTCCTTTAAACACATGAGGATTCTCCCTCTGGAAAGTCGCTAAACTCCGAGACCTTGCATTCTCATCCGTATGCATAGCTTCACCCATAGCTTGCAATGCAGCAGCAATAGCAGCGTCACTACGTCCAGCCATCTCTAAACTTCACAATAACACCAAGAGAAGTAAGCCTAAAGAATAACACAAGAATGGTTAGACTAATTGACACGACACTTGGTCGGACAAGACCGACCCGCTCTGATACCACTAATGTAACACCCTAATTCTACCCAAGCATTTAGGTACAAATATCAGAGTATAAAAATTAAATTCATATAAACAATTAGGGCATTACACTTAAGTAACCACACCACCAAATATAACATACTCGCAAAAGATGCATAACACAAATAATCAAAGAGGAAAGATTCTCATAAACACTTGACAGTATTCATATATATATATATATATATATATATATATATGTCGATAAACATAATATCCACCGTATTCTTCCAAAATACATCGTATGAGAGGGTATCCAAAATACATAATATGAATACATCCAAAGGATCAAATATACATCAAAAGGATCCTATAAGTATTGTCGCGGGTCAAAAAAATCATCGCCACGAAATTGTATCAAACAGAGTCGCCACCAATTTTTATTTATTCCAATGGGAATGGGAAAATATTGATAAAACCCACAAATGAAATGAAATGGACAAAGTTGGTCATCGCAACCAAATTTGGGTTCGGGAGTCGGTTAAGTAAGGGGAAGGTATTAGCACCCCTTACCTCCATCGTACTCGATGGGACCCATTTAGTTATTCTTATGATTAATTGTTAGCTTATTATTTACTTGCGTTCTAATTATTATATGGACAATGAAAAAACGGGATTTGGGTTATTTATTATTGTGCTCGCCAAGACATTTGAGTCTTGTGCCTACGTATTCCCTCGAGCAATGGGAAAGTCAGAGCGTTCGTAGTTCGAGGCTACGAAATTATATTTTTTATTAGTGTGCTCGCCAAGAAATTTGAATCTTGTGCCTACATATCTTCAATGGAAGAATCAGAGCGATTGTAGTTCTAAGGAACTACGAATTTGTTGATTGATTTTATGGGTCTAATCGCACTTGGGCGGAAAAGACGAGTTTTTGAACGTAGTTCGCACTTGGGCGAGATTTGCGCTTGGGCAAAGAAAGATGAGTTTGAATTGAAATTGTTTTATGAAAAAGGAATTCAAGCATTCAGACAAAAGCTTAACGACCATCGCCTAAATGCTTGAAAGAGCAACTTGTACAAGTACGTACAAACCCCTCTTGAGCGGTGAAAGAGATTGAAACGACTCGAGTTTTGAGGAATCCTTGATGAGATACAAACATTCAAACAAAGGCTTAACGGCCATCGCCTAAATGTTTTAGAACAACTTGTACAAGTACGTACAAACCCTTCTAATTTCATCCATTGTGGACTCAACCCAATTCGATTGTAAAAAGCATTTTGATTTAAAAAAGGAACTTGGTATTGACCAAGATTTGTTATGAAAGGGATTCGCACTTGGGCGAGGAAAAGAATGATTTGATGAGTTGAAAATGTTTTTTAGTGTTTAATAAAAGAAAGAGGCAAATAAAGTTTGAATGAGTCCTAAATGGAATCTAAGCATTCAAACAAAGGCTTAACGGCCATCGCCCAAATGCTTTAGAACAACTTGTACAAGTACGTACAAACCCTTCTTTTCATCCATTAAGAACCAAACTCGATTCGATTATTTAAAACATTTTTGAAGTTTTTTTTTTATGAGAATATGAAATGGGCTTGACATTGGATCGAGTGTTTATTGAATAAAAATTATTTTTTAGGGTTTTGAATTTATTCTAGGTAAAAACTTATTTTTATGTTTAAAAGCTAAAACTAAAATTAAAATTAAAATAAGATAGTAATGGTGAAACTATGAAATGGGGGTGTGAATTTGTAGAGGGGGCGTTGGGCCCTTGTCAGACCAAGCCCAAAGTTATTTTTTTTAGTGAAAATAAAATGGGGTATAGAAATGAAATAGGGTGTCGTCTTGGTGAAGAAATTGGGATCGGGTTAGGCCCAAGAAGCCTCAGAATCCTAAACTACCAACCAAATAACATTTGCCTCTCTCTCTCGTTCACCATTTTTTCTGGAAAAAAAAAACGATTAAAGCAGCTAACTCATCGGTCTCTCACGCAAGAACTCTCTCGATCGCTCTCGTCTCACTCGTCGTTTGATTCATCAACAAAACAAGCATCGCAAAGGTAGAAAATCGGAGCAAACAAAACCCTTGCCCCCAAAAATCCCTAATACCCCAAATTCAAATTATGATGTAGAGATTACAGATATATTATAGGGTATTACAAAGCATAAAACGAAAGGCAAATAAAAGTAAGTTCTTTACTCTGCTCGAGTCTTTTTCTTCTGAGCTTCTGTGATTTGATTCTTTTTTTGCTACTTCATCTTCTTCTCCGCTTCCGTGTGTTGTGTTGTCGGTATGTGTTGTTGTTGTTGTTTCTGAGGTAGAGTTTTGGTTATGTATGGATTGAAGGTTAGGTTTTGAGTATAGTTTAGTGGTGTGCTTGAAGGGTGTGGTTTGAGTGTGAATGATTGAAGCAAGAGTGTGGTCTTTTTATATGGCTGCTGAGTTTGCAGGGGGTAAGGTTGAGTTAATGGTGAGGCTGTAAAATGAAGTTTGAAGGGAAAGTTCTGAGTAGTTGGAATGAAGGAGCCGATGAGGTTGAGTGAAGTGTGTATGAATTGGTTTTATGAGTGTTTCTTCTGGGCAGAAGTTTGATTAAGAATAGAGATTGTTTTTTTGTTGTGCTGAGTGAAACTATGAGCGTATGATGTCGAACTCTCTTTTTCTTTTTTCTTGCTGCTGATCTCTTGTTATATAGATAGATGAAAATGAATTTGGGGGGAAAACTTGTTAGAATTTTGAACAATTTGATTGACTGCTTTCATTGTCTTTTTGCAGCAGGTTTTTGTATGGACAAATTAGTGTAAATATTGGACTGGTTCGTGCAGTAGGTTGGTGGAGCAGAGCAGCAATATGCCGGTTTTTGGACTGGCATAGCATAGTGGTGGAGCAGATTCTTGGACTGATTTGGTGGAAATGGGGTGAAGCACAGTGTGTCCTTACTTGACCAGATAGCAACAACAACTACTTTTGTTTTTTCTTGCAATGGGCCAATGGTTGTGTGATGGGCCTTATTTCGAATGAAATCAAAAAATGGTGTAAAAACTTTTAAAACATTAATTTCTATTTATTTATTATTATTTTTTTTTAGATTTAATAAAAAATTAGTCAAAAAAGGAAATGCAAGTTAATCTATAAAAGGAAAAAATACAAATGGCAAATTTGTATTCAAGATGCAAAATGAAATGAAATGATGAGAAATAAAAAATGCAAATTTCCTACTGATTTAAAATGTAATGTGCGGGATCGAAACTTATTTTTGGATGCAATTGATTTAACCGATGCTAAATGCGAATGAATAAAAACTTAGGTCAAAATTTAGGGTGCGACAGATGCCCCTATTTAATTATCTTTAGCTAGATAGCTCGAACGACTTTGATCTTCGGGATATCAATGGCGAAAGGTAATTAAATACCAAGTGACCTGAATTTTGGCCCTTGACGCGATGAAACGTCATGAATGCATGGATGCATGAATTTTTGTTGGGGATATGGAAATGGAGAGTGATCTTTGTGTGGATTGAAGAAAATGATCGTGTCAAGGAGTTCCAAAGAGAATACTTGTTGGGGAAAGGCAATGGTGCCAAAAAGAGTCGTTCACAACCAATGAGTTGAGTGCGATCAAAACAGATAGATGCCAACATCAACCAATGAGTTAATGAAGGTAAACGACAATTCGGTATCAACCAATGAGTTGACTTTAAAAGGCATAACTGACATCAACCAATGAGTTGAGTACGATTTAAAACAGAAAAACGCCAACATCAACCAATGAGTTTAATGTAAGTAAACGACAATTCAGTATCAACCAATGAGTTGAAAAAAAGACAACTAACATTAACCACTAAGCTGATGAAAGTCGACACATCGTTCTCAACCAATGAGTCGAGTACGATTAAAACAGGAAACGCCAACATCAACCAACGAGTTAATGAAGGTAAACAACAATTCGTTATCAACCAATAAGTTGATTTTAAAAGACATAACTGATATCAACCAATGAACTGATGAGGGTATGAAGAAATTGATCTCAACCAATGAACTGATGAGGGTATGAAGAAATTGATCTCAACCAATGAGTTGACTTACGTTAACCGGAAAATAAGACTGAAATTTCAACCAATGAGTTGAGGAGGTAAATGATAAATTTCAACCAATGGACTGACAACAAGAGAAAGATTATTTTCAACCAATGGGTTGATTCAGAATGACAAGAGAATTGGTGATTGATTTTAACCAATGGGTTGGCTCAAATTGACAAGAAGATAATGATCTCCTATGCATGCTTTATGCTGATGTATGAGACATCTTTGTTTTTTCTTTTGTGCAAATTGATGCACGTGTAATGATGTATGATGGTTGATTAATGCAAGTAATGAATTTACTGGATGTGTGCCAATGGGTAATGCATTTTTTGGATGTCCATGGTGGTCTGGGCTTGATTTTCAATGGAAAAGATCGAGCAAGATTGAATTTTTTTGATTTGATGTTGTGGGAGATTGCCCCATGAATGATATGCATGATTAATGAATGCATGCTATGAATGAAATTTATGGTTTGGAATATTTGAAGGGATGCCCCAGTGGAGGGAAATGATTTTTTTTTGTGAAGTGGGAAAGGTCCCTTTGTAGAAGGTTTGTGCAAGCGTAATTCCCGACACCAATTCTGAGTTTGAGGACTACTTGATATGGCATAGTCTGCTTGGACTATTTGAAGGAAAGGTCTTGGCCTTGATATGCCCTAGAATGCTGAGTCTATGGAGAAATTTATTTCAACAAAGCTTTTGGATTCAAATTGATGATCCTGAAATGACATGCCCCAGTCCTTGGGAACTTTGAAATGAATTACCCCTGAATGATGGACTTCTGAAGTGATGTGACCTTTATAGTTCCACTTTAGGCTCTTCAATTGATTTCCATTATTGGAACTTCCTTGATAGAAAGTGCTAATATTACAAATGAAACTATTCTATAAAAAATGGTAATTTTAATGCGACGTGCATGCAAGTTTTAAAAACAAATCATTTATTGAAATGAAACTGCGGTATATGATGAATAGATCCCAATGAGGATGCAATGGAAGTTTGAAATTCAAGTTGTGAAAGATGATGTGATATCGTGGTATCAAAAAAAATGATTAGCAAATATTCAGGAGTCAGGTTAACGCAACCTTGCTTTAGTTATGCTTTCAAAAGAAACCTTGCTTCAATTAGGACTTTTGGAGGTTGTAACGTGGTCAGGTTCACGGTTTAAGAAACAAAGGATATAGGCTCAAAAAATTTATTTTTAACCCACCCATTCTTCGTGATGTACTCCAGTCCTAAGTTCAGTTAACTCTTACAAGTATTCGACTTCCAAGAGAATTTGCAGACGATGTTTGAGAACCAATGGATTCTGAGGTGGCAGTCACCTATTCTTCTTTGAAAGTCACACAAGTTTGTTCTTGCTTTTGACAATGATCTTTTGATCTCTTTTTTTTTACCTTTATATCCCTATTTTTTTCTTGCCTAAGTCTCCTTTTTTAGGTTTTGACTTAGCGGGGTTTTCTTTGATTTTTTTGGAACAAACTTGTATGACATTTGTTCAATGATATGAGAATTGGAGCGTTGTGACTGCCATATTGATGTTCCAAGGGAAACAACTGTTGTAAGCTTTGGATGTTCACTACTACTTCGACATTGTGTACGAAGAGAGGATGCGGTTGAACCTTTGGTCAGGAATGGTTCCCATGAAATGATTCTCTTGGAAGTGTGATGTATTAATCATTGTAACTGAACAACTACCCTGCCCCAGGTTTTGATTAAGGGTTTCAATTGCGTGCAAAATAAAACACATACTTCTAAGGCTCAAAGGGGTTTAACGAGGGATTATCATCCTTATATCTCCAGTGTTTGGGGATTTGAAGCAATGCCTGTACATCATCAACAAAGTTTTATTTGAAAGCACACTGATGCAAATTGGGTATTTGTTTATCATCATCCTCCCTCAAATCTTGCTTAGACAGAAAGCTGACAAAGAAAGTGAAGTGGAAAAGCAAAATATTTTTTTAAATTTTGATTTTGTGTAAGTGATACGGAAATAAAACAAGAGAACATGTTCTGATTGATTCAAAACAAACGCAATGCTCGTTTCATTAAAATTACGATTAAGGATGAAAAAGTTCAAATGCAATATAGCACAATACCAACTAGGATGAACTTTCTCGTCTGATAGCTGGCTTTAGGCATGTTCTCAGTGTCTTGGCACTCTTCAAGGCATGGGGTTGTTTAACCACATCGTGTGTCGAGGTTGACCATTCTTGGTGTTTAGTGCTTTGGAGCATTTCCATGATATTGACCACGGATCTTCTGAATTTATTTTTTATCCCTTTGGAGCTCACTCAATGTCTTTTATGGCATGCTTCGAGTCCAATAGAGTGTCGGGTAATTAACTTGCTTTGCCAATCGTTGGAGGAAGAAAAGTATGAGTATTGGATTTTGGAAATGAGAATGCATGTTAATGAATGCAAATGCATGATGATTTTTTTTGTTTTTAATGCAAAAATGAATGCCATGTCATATCATGTATGATTCACATGTAATGGATTTTCAATCAACTGGATACAAAAAGATTCAAATTACTTGGCACATAGTGGCTCACCACAGGATAGTTCTAAGGTTTTTTTTTTTTGACAAGGTTCTAGACGCGGTTCTCAGAGTTACAAACTCCTTTTGAAAACTCAGTCATCTAGTAAATAACTTACCATCCAACTGTGTTTTCAAACGAAGCCTATTCTGAGTGTGGTTTTCGCACATACCCAAAGTAATAGTTACGTTACGCAAGTTGGGTGCGAAACCACCATTTCCTAAAAAGTCTTGGTTTCAGGGTTTTTCTAAAGGTCCCTAGAGTTAACGATCCAAATTGAAAACATCATCGCTCAAGTAAATAACTTACTCAACCAAAGACATCTTCTCAAAGGACCTACTCTAGGCGGGATATTAGTACCTCCTACTTGACACTACGTCAAGCAAGTTTAATACTAAACCACCATCTTATCTTATGTGTTTCTTGAGCTCGGGCGTAGAGCTTTGTCCATAAAGTGCCAATAATAGAAAGATTCCAACATAATGATGAGAAATCAAACAGTGATATAATAAAAGAAATAAAGAAGCAAGTAAATAAAGCTAACAATAATACAAGGAAAACTAAACTAGGGTTGACTCTCTTGGAAGTCCCCAGCAGAGTCGCCAGCTGTCGCGGGTCAAAAAAATCATCGCCACGAAATTGTATCAAACAGAGTCGCCACCAATTTTTATTTATTCCAATGGGAATGGGAAAATATTGATAAAACCCACAAATGAAATGAAATGGACAAAGTTGGTCATCGCAACCAAATTTGGGTTCGGGAGTCGGTTAAGTAAGGGGAAGGTATTAGCACCCCTTACCTCCATCGTACTCAATGGGACCCATTTAGTTATTCTTATGATTAATTGTTAGCTTATTATTTACTTGCGTTCTAATTATTATATGGACAATGAAGAAACGGGATTTGGGTTATTTATTATTGTGCTCGCCAAGACATTTGAGTCTTGTGCCTACGTATTCCCTCGAGCAATGGGAAAGTCAGAGCGTTCGTAGTTCGAGGCTACGAAATTATATTTTTTATTAGTGTGCTCGCCAAGACATTTGAGTCTTGTGCCTACATATCTTCAATGGAAGAATCAGAGCGATTGTAGTTCTAAGGAACTACGAATTTGTTGATTGATTTTATGGGTCTAATCGCACTTGGGCGGAAAAGACGAGTTTTTGAACGTAGTTCGCACTTGGGCAAAGAAAGATGAGTTTGAATTGAAATTGTTTTATGAAAAAGGAATTCAAGCATTCAAACAAAAGCTTAACGGCCATCGCCTAAATGCTTGAAAGAGCAACTTGTACAAGTACGTACAAACCCCTCTTGAGCGGTGAAAGAGATTGAAACGACTCGAGTTTTGAGGAATCCTTGATGAGATACAAACATTCAAACAAAGGCTTAACGGCCATCGCCTAAATGTTTTAGAACAACTTGTACAAGTACGTACAAACCCTTCTAATTTCATCCATTGTGGACTCAACCCAATTCTATTGTAAAAAGCATTTTGATTTAAAAAAGGAACTTGGTATTGACCAAGATTTGTTATGAAAGGGATTCGCACTTGGGCGAGGAAAAGAATGATTTGATGAGTTGAAAATGTTTTTTAGTGTTTAATAAAAGAAAGAGGCAAATAAAGTTTGAATGAGTCCTAAATGGAATCTAAGCATTCAAACAAAGGCTTAACGGCCATCGCCCAAATGCTTTAGAACAACTTGTACAAGTACGTACAAACCCTTCTTTTCATCCATTAAGAACCAAACTCGATTCGATTATTTAAAACATTTTTGAAGTTTTTTTTTTTATGAGAATATGAAATGGGCTCGACATTGGATCGAGTGTTTATTGAATAAAAATTATTTTTTAGGGTTTTGAATTTATTCTAGGTAAAAACTTATTTTTATGTTTAAAAGCTAAAACTAAAATTAAAATTAAAATAAGATAGTAATGGTGAAACTATGAAATGGGTGTGTGAATTTGTAGAGGGGGCGTTGGGCCCTTGTCAGACCAAGCCCAAAGTTATTTTTTTTAGTGAAAAGAAAATGGGGTATAGAAATGAACTAGGGTGTCGTCTTGGTGAAGAAATTGGGACCGGGTTAGGCCCAAGAAGCCTCAGAATCCTAAACTACCAACCAAATAACATTTGCCTCTCTCTCTCGTTCACAATTTTTTCTGGAAAAAAAACGATTGAAGCAGCTAACTCATCGGTCTCTCACGCAAGAACTCTCTCGATCGCTCTCGTCTCACTCGTCGTTTGATTCATCAACAAAACAAGCATCGCAAAGGTAGAAAATCGGAGCAAACAAAACCCTTACCCCCAAAAATCCCTAATACTCCAAATTCAAATTATGATGTAGAGATTACAGATATATTATAGGGTATTACAAAGCATAAAACGAAAGGCAAATAAAAGTAAGTTCTTTACTCTGCTCGAGTCTTTTTCTTCTGAGCTTCTGTGATTTGATTCTTTTTTTGCTACTTCATCTTCTTCTCCGCTTCCGTGTGTTGTGTTGTCGGTATGTGTTGTTGTTGTTGTTGTTTCTGAGGTAAAGTTTTGGTTATGTATGGATTGAAGGTTAGGTTTTGAGTATAGTTTAGTGGTGTGCTTGAAGGGTGTGGTTTGAGTGTGAATGATTGAAGCAAGAGTGTGGTCTTTTTATATGGCTGCTGAGTTTGCAGGGGGTAAGGTTGAGTTAATGGTGAGGCTGTAAAATGAAGTTTGAAGGGAAAGTTCTGAGTAGTTGGAATGAAGGAGCCGATGAGGTTGAGTGAAGTGTGTATGAATTGGTTTTATGAGTGTTTCTTCTGGGCAGAAGTTTGATTAAGAATAGAGATTGTTTTTTTGTTGTGCTGAGTGAAACTGTGAGCGTATGATGTCGAACTCTCTTTTTCTTTTTTCTTGCTGCTGATCTCTTGTTATATAGATAGATGAAAATGAATTTGGGGGGAAAACTTGTTAGAATTTTGAACAATTTGATTGACTGCTTTCATTGTCTTTTTGCAGCAGGTTTTTGTATGGACAAATTAGTGTAAATATTGGACTGGTTCGTGCAGTAGGTTGGTGGAGCAGAGCAGCAATATGCCGGTTTTTGGACTGGCATAGCATAGTGGTGGAGCAGATTCTTGGACTGATTCGGTGGAAATGGGGTGAAGCACAGTGTGTCCTTACTTGACCAGATAGCAACAACAACTACTTTTGTTTTTTCTTGCAATGGGCCAATGGTTGTGTGATGGGCCTTATTTCGAATGAAATCAAAAAATGGTGTAAAAACTTTTAAAACATTAATTTCTATTTATTTATTATTATGTTTTTTTAGATTTAATAAAAAATTAGTCAAAAAAGGAAATGCAAGTTAATCTATAAAAGGAAAAAATACAAATGGCAAATTTGTATTCAAGATGCAAAATGAAATGAAATGATGAGAAATAAAAAATGCAAATTTCCTACTGATTTAAAATGTAATGTGCGGGATCGAAACTTATTTTTGGATGCAATTGATTTAACCGATGCTAAATGCGAATGAATAAAAACTTAGGTCAAAATTTAGGGTGCGACAAGTATCATCTACAAAATAAGTGTTCGATCCCCCCTAGGTGTTACGTATCACGAGCGGACGACTCCAAAACGGACGACTACTAAAAGAGCACCTACACTTGCGGATCACCTGCATATTACCCACGAGTAGGTAACATTAAAGCAGAAGGGTGAGAAAATAATTTATAATGAAAAAGCATGATAAATATAGTAATGTCAACAAGTATCATCAAGAATCATACAACAAAGTAATCCACTAAGTCAACCATAATCAATATATAAGTAATGTGACACATGAATGATAACATAAATTATAAAGACAGACGATGATGAATGAGACTTGACTATGCATATGCATGTGGTACCAAATCCGGAGTAAACTCCTCCTTGTCATTATGACAAATACACCTTGCCGAACATTATGCTGGGACTTTATTCCACTCAAGAAGCCCGCAGGCTATTATCATCGAGCATGTAGCTCCCACTGATGACCTCTTGCCACTCAGGCTAATATATCGTTACCGAGCATTAAGCTCCTACTAGTAACCAATGCCCGCACGCCATCTGTTAACAGCATTCCGCCATTAACGTATTGAAATGTTATACTGTGCACACAAATGACTCGATTACATAACAACAAAAACAATAATATAACTCGGTCACATATCCACATCACACCAGTCATATTAATCCACACGGATACATCACCAAAATTGCCACCCAGGCATTCAAATTCACACAGCATACATATATTATCAGAACATACCTGATTAGCAAATATCATTTCACAAAAATACATTTATGAAAAATCATTCAACCACCAACACACTCCTCTTTATCATAAAGAATACTCAATAAGCTTCATAACGCTTCAAATGGCGTCAAAAACGGAGTTACGGATCAAAAGTTATGATCGTTACAAAATCTGTCAAAAATTGGAAAAAGTAGTAGGTCGACGCATGGAAATCATAGGTCGACACATTGAACTCCTGCCACCCTCGGGTATGCGCACGCTGACCCAATAGGTCGACGCATTCATCAAAAAACCCAGATTTTTGCCTTTTAGGCTGCACAGGTCGACGCAAACCTCTGTGTAGGTCGACCTAAGCTTCGTAGAAACCTAAAATTCACCATTTCCAACACCCAGACTCTTATAAACCTTACTCTAACACATATACATCATTCTAAACATCCACAAATCACAAACACAACATAAAAGTGTGATCATGCAACATAAACAACCAACTTTGCATGGTTGACATCATTAAACTTCTCATAACCTAGTTTTTCCTTCTAATGCAAGAAAACATGGAGAAATGGAAAAACAATCATGATCAATGAAGATATCTATCATCATACTACACATACACACCACAAAATCATGTTCATAACTTCAAAGCTCACAAAACTCATAATCTACCATTGTTGGTCAAGCTTAGAAAAGAGCAAGAACAAGAACAAAACAAAACAAAACTATAGGAACCATACATTCAAGATAAATTAGATTCACCCCCTTACCTTGGTTAATCTTGATTCTAGCTTGGTTTGGATTTCTACAATTCTCTTCTTCTCTTTGTTTTTCTCTTCTTTCTCTTCTCTTCACAAGTTTTCTCTCTTTTCTCTCTAAAATATCTCTTTTTCTCTTCTATTCTAAGACATCATATATTTTACCTCTCTATCACTCTTTCTATTTCTCTACTTCTCATTTTCACCCACTCAACTCTCATAAATTCCAATTTTGGCCCAAATGTTGCTAAACATTAATTCTAACCAATTAACACCAAAACATAATAACTACACACATGGAAAGTAATAAGTAAAATATTAACATAATTAATATTTACCGACTGACATGACTCAAAAACGGTAAAATTTAGGAAAATACAACAAACATCACAATTAATCAGAAAAACACATTTACGGGCGTTACAGAACCTACACAAAAAAAGAGAACGAAGAATCAAAGAAAAAACAAAAAAGAAATTGATACTCACCTCATAACCGAATCGTATCAAACTACACCGGAGCGTCATCGTTCTTCATCGGTCATCATCAATCACCTTCAATCTTGAACCTTCTCTCACAAGAGAATCATCTTCAACACTCTCCATTCATCACCAACCTGCAATAAATTCTCTGGAATCTCTAATCACAAATACAAAAAATCACCAATCAATCTCCCTCGAAATTCAATCTTCAAGAAGCCTCCATCACGCATCAATCTTCAGCGCTTATCTTGCATCGCCGATGAACCTTTATCGTCAATATTCAACAACGTTCATCCTCTAAGCAAGACATTGTCTATCTTGAGCATTGCACCATTTGCATTGTTCGAATCTGTAACACCCCAATTCTACTCGCGGAATTTAAATGACCGCTTTCTTGATTTCTGGATGCAACCCATTCTCAAACTTGATACACTTGGAAAACTCACCATTCGCACCATCATAGTATTGGTAAAACTTAGCTAGCTCACCAAACTTAGCAGCATACTCCACAACAGACTTGTTCCCTTGTTTCAGCTCAAGGAATTCAATCTCCTTCTTACCAAGGACATCCTCAGGAAAGTATTTCCTTAAGAACTCCATGCGAAACGCAATCCAAGTGATCTCCTCACCATGAGCCTCCAACCTCCTACGGGTCTCTAGCCACCAATCATCTGCTTCCTTAGCCAGCATATGAGTGCCATATCTAACCTTCTGTGCAGGAGTGCAATCCATAACACGGAAGATTCGCTCGATCTCCTTCAACCACTCAAGAGCACCATCAGGGTCATGCGTACCCTTGAACACCGGCAGATTTTCCCTCTGGAAAGTCGCCAAACTATGAGATCCAGCACTCTCGTCAGCATTCGGTTGGTTCTGCATAGCCTAAGCCATCGCTTCCAAAGCAGCAGTAATCGCAACATCATTCCTCCCAGCCATAGCGTCACTACAACACAAAAACAATCAGCACAAACAACAATACATGACTGTTAGACAACAGTACGACTCGACACTTGGCCGGACAAGACCGACCTGCTCTGATACCACTAATGTAACACCCCAATTCTACTCGCGGAATTTAAATGAAATCAAAGTATAAAAATTCACAAATGAAACAATTGAGGTATCACATATTCATTCACAAAGACAATCACCTCGTCGCATAAAGAGGATACATAGCATTCAGAAAGTACGGAAGAACCGACAAGCCTCAAATAATAGTCTTTAACATAAAACAACTTCCATAGAAGTGCAACGGAAACTCAAAAATTTGTTCAAAGATTCATAGCATCATAATTCAACAATTAACACAATTAAAGTGACAATCCCCAAAAGACAACTCAAGTATTTGTCAAAATATAATAAATCAAAAGCAAGTAAATTAACGCGTTCGTCCCCCCGAGTGCTACGTATCAGAGCGACAACGACTCAAGACCAACTCGGCTAACCTCCTCTCGATGCGAATCACCTGCACGTTACCAATATAAAGGCAACGGCGAAACAAAGAAAGGGTGAGATATCAATTCATATAATCGAGCGCATGATAAATTATATATTAGAAATTAGACATATTCGGTTAATCGCGTTCACAAGTATTAATATAGTCATTCTATCATTAAGTCACAAATTCACATCTTCGCATAATCCCATCATTTAATAAGTCACAAAAATACAAATCACAACAAAGTCACAAACGTCACGCTATGAATCACATAGAAATATATGGGACATGACTCATGTACATGCATGTGGTACCAATCGGAGCTTCAGCCCCCGTCACCAATTGCCCAATTCAGAGGCACAAGGCATAAGCCTTCGTCACTAATTTGCCAATCCAGGCCGTCACAATAAATATGCAAATGCATGCGACTCGATGAACCGAACATCACACAACACCGTCATCATCATTTACTTCACTAAAATATTCGTCACAAGGCACACGCCCATATCACAATTATTACCGATTATTAAAGGTAATACACCACACATAATACAACAACTTCATACAACAACGAAACAATTCCGACAATTCATCAAATCAACGGACGATGCCATTAGCAAAAGAATCACAAAGATATTCACAACAATCACATTCACGGTCAAATTTGCAAGATACCGTAATTTACCGCTAAACCGAATAGTTAATCTAAGTTCAATTTATTCTAATTAAATAGGCTTATTACAAATCAATTCAACTATTAATTTAATCGACCGATTAATATCACAATTTCAAAAAAATAACACCACCACGTTAATATACTAATTAAACTTAACTACCCCGTCATTTTTCATCAAATTCCGGACAACTAATTATACCGTTTAATTCGGCTATTTCGGTCAAACGAGACTGTTTTGTATTTTATTATAACTGTTGCTATTTGTTTCTGTTTTCTATTAATTACCACTAGGTTACATAATTATTAAATGTCACTTAAACTAAATCCATTATAAGGATACACCAAGTAACAAAAGAGACAAATGATGGAGGCAGGGATGGCCATGATTATGATTTTGATCTAAATAAAAAAAAAAAGCTGATAACAAGATATAAGGGGTGGCGCCCTTAATTCAATCTCTCTCACATCACATTCTTTTTGCTTTTAACCACACTAACTTGATGTACCAAACACACATAAAGGACAAATGTATTTTCTTCACTAATGTAACATAATAGATTAATTAAAGAGAATCTAATTGTAAACTTGAATGAGACTTAGAACTTAGTTAGTGTGTTGCACATTCTACTGTGATTTGAAAAGAGTTGTGTACCAATAAGATTGAAATAAGAAACAAGACTCTCCTCTCTCTCTACGATGACACTCTTCCAACGACAACACATTCCCATTTTTCATTATACAATTTTTTTTTAAAAAAGAACATACTCAATCAAAACAATAGAAATAAGATGAACAACCAGTCATAAACCAATGTTCCAGCATGGTAAAAACAATTCTAAGTATGTTGTTGTGTAAGTAGGTCTCTAGCCGAAGGCAAAACAAGATAGAGCAAAATACAGAAGGCATCATTTTATAGATTTTCAATTTTTAACAATTTATCACAGCAAATGTAATAACCTAATTCCTTAATCCCCAACATACAAGGTTTCATAAGCCCCACTATAGGAAGAGAACCCCACCCTTACCTTGGATTGAGTGCAGCTCTAATGAATTCTTGGAGAAATTTGGAGAAATTAGCTCTTGAATGGAATCCCTCTTTGGCCTCCTCCTTCCCTCTAAAACCCTAGTTTTCTTTCTTTCTCCCAAATGACTTTCTCTCTATATTTCTTTTCTGGTTTGCTCTACTCTATCTCTCATTCTAACTACACAAAACTTATTATTTCTATAATATTGGGCTTAATAAATAACACCCCCTTCACCAATCTTTACTAAATCAAAAATAGGCCCAATAAACTCATTAACTCAAAATAAATTAAAATACTATTTCTAACACTATTCCACTATTATTCCATAAGAAAAGTAATATCTGATTATTTAATATACCGGGTTAATACTCAATAACTCATATTTACGGTATAATCTCAAATACTCCGAAAATTCCCAAAATGCTACATATTAGCTTATTAATATTTCTAATACTAAAAATATTAAAATTTTCGATTAAATGTCGATCCGCTATCCCGAACTAATACCGACTAAAACGCTTCAAAACGCGAAAATTCAATAAACATCACAAACGTCTAAATTAAGCGAATAAATAAATTTCCGGGCGTTACAACTCTCCCCCACTAGAATATTTTCGTCCTCGAAAATAGAAATTTACCTGATTCAAATAACTCGGGATAGGAGTCTCGCATCTTGCTCTCCAGCTCCCAGGTTAGGCTCTCACCAGCAGCTCCCAAACTGACAACTTTCACCAATGGAATCTCTTTGCCTCTTAGAACTTTCACTTCGCGATCCTCAATTCGCACAGGCATCGTCTCCACTGTGAGATTATCACGCACTTGGAAATTGTCCATCTGAATCACATGAGACGGATCTGAAACATACTTCCGGAGTTGTGACACATGAAACACATCGTGCAAATTAGCAAGATTTGGCGGTAACGCCACATGATAAGCAACCTTCCCAACTCGATCTGATATCTGATACGGACCAATAAAGTGAGGAGTGAGCTTCTTAGACTTCAGAGCTCGTCCAACACCAGTCACAGGTGTGACCCTCAAAAACACATGATCACCAGCTTGGAATTCCAAATCTTTTCTTCTCTTGTCATGGTAACTTTTCTGCCTACTTTGAGAAGCTTTCATCTTATCTCGAATAAGCTTCACTTTCTCCGTAGTCTCCCTAACCATCTCGGGTCCAAGAACCACACTCTCACCCGACTCGTGCCAACATAACGGAGTCCTACACCTCCGACCATACAACGCCTCAAAAGGTGCCATCCCAATACTAGAATGGTAACTGTTATTGTAAGTGAATTCAATCAACAGAAGATAAGTATCCCACGAACCTCCTTGCTCAAGAACACATGCTCTCAACAAATCCTCCAATGACTGAATAGTCCTCTCAGTCTGACCATCTGTCTGTGGATGATACGTCGTACTCAACCTCAACTTAGAACCCAACGCTTCTTGCAAACTTCTCCAGAAATCGGAAGTAAACCTCGGATCTCTATCTGACACAATACATAAAGGTACACCATGTGTAGCGGTAAAAATTTGACTCGAGCGTTTTCGCGCGCTCGAAATACAACAGAGTCGCCACCGAACTTTATTTATTCCAAGAGGAAAGGGAAAATATCGATAAAACCCACGAAGAGAAAAGAAATGGATAAGATGGTTGTCGCAACCAAATTAGGGTTCGGGAGTCGGTTAAGCAAGGGGAAGGTATTGGCAACCCTCACCTCCATCGTACTCGATGGGACCCATTTAGTTAGTTTTGTGTTTGAGTGTTAGCGTAATGTTTGCGTTCTTTAGCTTATTAAACGAGAAAAGATAAAAGAAATGATTTTTAGGTTTTTTATTATTGTGAAGAAAAAGAAAATATTTTTTATTATTGTGCTCGCCAAGACATTTGTATCTTCTGCCTACGTATTCCCTAGTGCAATGGGAAAGTCAGAGCAATCGTAGTTCGGGCTAAGAACCATGAAAGTTTTGTTGGTTGATTTTAGCGAGAGGTACTCGATCGCTTTCAAATGGAAATACTACGCGCACATGGATATGTGATCACTACAAGAATGGATAACTAAATCAAGAGTGAGACAAGATTTTAGCCATTATCACATTCGAGTGGAAGATATTCGATCTTCACATGTGGAAGTATGTTCGCATTTGAACTTGACAAAGTACCTCGTTTATGAAAAGAGTTTTAGAATGGTAAGGAGATATTTGCGGACGTTTAGCAAAGGATTGAGCATAGGTGTTCACCTAGCGCGTCTTTACCCATGGTATTCAACAAGAGCGAGCCCCATTGTCACTTGTTTTCCTTGTTTATTAAAGTGTTTTAATTCAAAAGATCAAGGTATTCAAGAGGTGTGTACTTCTTGTCACTCGATCTTTCGGTTTGATTAATGTGTTTTGATTCAAAGGATCAAGATATTCAAAAGGTGTTCACTTCTTGTCACTTGATCACTTTGATTAATGTATTTTAACTCAAAAGATCAAGGTATTCAAGAGGTGTTCACTTCTTGTCACTTGATCACCTTGTTTCGATTAATGTGTTTTGATTCAAAGGACCAAGGTATTCAAGAGGTGTTCACTTCTTGTCACTTGATCACTTTGATTTGATTAACGAAGATTTTAACTCAAAGGACCAAAGGTATTCAAGAGGTGTTCACTTCTTGTCACTTGATCACTTTGATTTGATTAAGAAAGCTTTTTATTTAATGTTTTAATCCAAAAGAATCGAGGTATTCAAGAGGTGTACACTTCTTGTCACTCGATCTTTCGGTATGGTTTAAAGAATTTTTGTGAATAAGAAACTCGACATTGAATCGAGAAGTTATTTGACGACTTGGCGTTGGACCAAGGTTTATTGATTTTTGGATCGAAGAAATAATCTAATGTTTTTTTTTTGTATTTTTATAAAAAAATAGAATCTAAATATATAAACATATTTTTGTATATTTGAATAGAAAATTAAAACAATTATATAACTAAACTTGAAACAAGTGAAATAATATAATAAAATAGGCTAAATACAAAGCAGAACATGGGGTTGTAAACAGGAAAAACGTTGTTGGGCTGTATGAAAAAAAGATGAAGGCCCAAAACTTAACTAACATTAATCATCAAAGGAGGTATCACAGACTGCACAGGGGTGTAACATAAAATAATATGAATTGGGTTAGTCATATGAAACAGTTTGGCCCAAATCAATTTGAAAAGGAAAAAAAACCTAGAATAAACTATAGTTGGAGCAAAACCGTCCCCACACCAAATTTCACGTGAGAAAAAATCCTGTTTCAATGTTCTTCATCACTATCACGTTTTGCAGATCTCCCACTCTCTAATTCTTTCTTAATCAAACCTCACTCTCTCGATCTCTCACGATAAACAACAATAGCATAAAACATCATACAACAACAACAACAACAGCAAAGAGGCATACGATTTCGAGGATAAATTAAGGGCAAATCAGCAACAGTCCAACAACAAAATCAGTACAAGCATGAATGTGAAATACAACCATTAATAGCAAATAATAACCGTGACGAGAACGATTACCGTCCGGAAGTTATCATGGTGACGAATCCACTCAGGTATGCTGCCTCCTCGTTTCTACTGCTTCTTCTGATTCAATCTTCTGTGTGCTTTCTGTTGTGAGCTTCTGTTGTTGTTACCGTGTTGTGAAGGATGCGTGTGTTGTTGTTCTGAAAATGAGATGATGTTGCCGAGGGTTTGAGGATTGAGTGTTGTTGAGCTTGCTATGCGTGTTGCTTGGTTTGTAATAATGTTTCAAGTTTGGAGGGGATAAGGTTTGAGAATGGTTCGAAGTGAAGGTTGTGTTGTAGTGGTTGTGTGTATTTTCTGTGTGTGTGGTTGCAAGACAATGAGTGTGAATTCGGAATGGTATGGTGAGTGAGTGTGAAGAGAGGATTGTGAAGTTGTTGTCGAGGATTAAGTATGGTTTTTGAGGTTTCAAATTTGCAGAGTTTTCTTATTTCTTTTTCGTGTGGCTCCCCCCTCTTGCTTGTGCTGAATGCTTGTTTATATAGATGGAATGAAGGGAAATTGGGGGGGGGGGGATGTTTGAGATGAATTTGAACAATTTTGTTAACTGAGCTTGTTGTTTTTTTGGTACAGGTTTGGCTTGGTCTACTTCAATGCAATGTTTGGACAGATGCAATTTTTTGACCGTTTGTTGCTTGGCAGATCTTTGGTGGAGCAGAGCAGGATTTTGGACTGGTTTGGACAGCTATGCAGAAGCGTGGGATAGAGAAAGATGAAGGAGGACTTTTTTTGTTTTTGTTTTTTTTGTTTATTGTAAGATAAAATAAAATAAACGGGCTTATAGAAAGGACTTGAGCCCAAAATACAAAGCCTTCTTCTATTTTTATTGAACAAAATCTTTTTTAGAAGAAATACTAATAAAAAATGTAGAATAAATATAAACTATAAAATAACACTAATTCTAATAATCAAAATTAGACTAACAATTAAAACACATATTTTTTCTATTGCTTTTTTTTTAAATTGAAATGATGTAAAGACCTAAATCTAAATGAAATTAATGATTTTTTTTTATTTTTTGAAGTAGAAATTAAAAGGATGAATAAAACCGGGAAATATGCAACAAATGCGACAATTTGAATGCAAACGAAATACGAACGCAACATGATCATATGAATGAAATTTGTAGGTCAAAAATTGGGGTGCGACAGATGCCCCTATTTAAGTTTCTTCTATCGAAGATGTGAAGAGACTTAAATACAAAGTACACAATTTTTGTCCTTCATATGCAAATGGAATGCAATGCATGGACTCTTTTTTTGTTATTTTGAATGCAATATGATATGAGACATATGTTGAACTCTGTGGGGAACTAGTGCCACATGAGACAAACTGTTGATGGAGAAACTTGGAAAAGATGGATAAAACTCTGGGTAAGAAAAGGTAGTAGGAATGTCTAAGAGTAGCTTTAGACGGCGGAAATCATTAGAGACATTCATGAGTGGCTTTGAATGAATCTGAAACAAAACTTTGGGTAGGAACGTCTAAGAGTGGCTTTAGACGACACCAAACATCAGAGACATTCAAGAGTGGCTTTGAATGAATCTGAAAATAATCCAAACTCTGGGGAAACATCGGAGACATCCAATAGTAGCTTCGGATGGAAGGAAACCAACAAGACTCAAGAGTGGCTTTGAATGCAAGAGGAGACCTACAAGCTCGGAGATATGCCAGAGACGTCCAAGAGTAGCTTTGAACGAATGGAATCCAAACTCTGAAAAACATCGGGGCAATCCAACAGTAGCTTTGGATAATACGGAAACCAAAGAGATTCAACAGTGGCTTTGAATGCAAAAAGGAAACCGGAACCTAGAAACGTATCAGAGTCATCCTGAGGAGCAATAGATGAAATGGATACCAATTTTGGAAAATATGAGCGACCATCTAATAGTAGCATTGGATGGGAAGGAAAAAACAAAGTCAAAAACATCCAAGAGTGGCTTTGGATGAGAAAAGAATGGTATTCCCGCTCAAAGATATAAAGATCATTCAACAGTAGCTTTGAATAACACTTTACTAAGGATTGTGATATCCAACAGTAGCTTTGGATAACGGGAGAGAAACAACATGTCCAAGAGTAGCTTTAGACAGAGAGAAACAAATACAAATCCAAGAGTAGCTTTGGACGAAGAGAAACAACAAGACATCCAATAGTAGCATTGAACGAAGATAGACAAATACAAATCCAAGAGTAGCTTTGGATGAAGAGACAAACATCATTTTGGTAGATGCCAAGTAAGTTGGGCTTTGATCTCAAGGTGAAGTGTTGATAACAATGAGACCTTGAAAGAATGCAAATGAGTATGAATTTTGTTTCTATGCATGATATTGAATTTTTCTATGCATGAGATGTGAATGTAATGTAATGCAATCGGTTATGACAACTAAGGTAGACTCTTTTGTGAGGGTAGATCGAAACTCTGATTCCTCAACACAAGAACACTGCCAATCATGGTCTTGTCACACTGATGATCCTCTTGGAAGGACTGATAAACTGCTTGGGGATTGCTGAGGAGACTTCCCCTGATTGACTGATTGTTATCTGATCGTTGCTTCAGTCCTTGAAATGAATGTCGGGAACACTTGCCCCAGTATAAATTTTGAACAACAGGATCTTGAAGTAACGTGCCCCTGATAGGATCATTGATCAAGTTTCTCGACTGTTTGGACTTCCTTGAAAGATGAGTACTTGCAAATAAAATGTTCATTCAAAAATGGTAATTTTAATGCAACGCTCAAAGCATATTTTGAAATCAAAATCATTTATTGGAATGATGCTATTGATGTAAAGCAAATGAATCAAAGGTCCAAACACAATTGCCTAGACATTCAAAGTGATGGATAAAACAAAAGGTATGGTAAAACAAAACGATTTGCAAAGATCTTTAGGAGTCAGGTTAACGCAAACTTGTTATAGCATGCTTTCAAAATAAACCTCGCTTCAATTAGGTCTTTTGACGGTTGTAACGTGGCTTGGTTCACGGTTTATGAAACAAAAGATATAGGCTCAAAATATATTTGTACCCACCCCATTCTTCGTGATGATTTTCAATCCTACGCCCAGTTAAATTAAATTATACATCCAGGTTCCAAGATGCTTTTAGAATTGCACCTATTCATATGATGACGGTTTTAAGACCAAGGGAATCTTTGAGATGGCAGTCACCTCTTCCTTTCGATAGTCACAACATTTTGTTGTTATTCAGGAATTTATTGACTTCTCCTTTTTTTTTATATCCCTACTTTTGCCTAAACTGTTTTATTTGAGATTACAGCTAGCGGGATGCCCCAATTTTTCCTAAGTCTCCTTCGTAGGTTTTGACTTAGCGGGCTTTTTTCTTTGAATATTTTTTGTTATCGGAAAGATAGTGACTGCCTTGTTAATGATTAATGATAACCATCTTGGTCACTTTTGATTGAAACCCTTATTGAAAGGTGTACTTAATGATTCTCTTGAAATTAAATTCACAACCAAAATAACTGAGAACTACCCTGCCCTAGGTTAAAATTGCGGGTTTTTTCGTTTAAAAAAAAAACTCCAACTTCGAAGGCTCAGAGGGGTTGACTAGGATTAACTTCCTTATTTGTCCAGTGTTTGGGGATTGAAACAATGCCTGTACATCATCAGCAAAGTTTTATTTGAAAGCATACAATTGAACAATTTGGGTATTTTGTTTTCATCATCCTCCCTCCAATCTTTGCATAAAACACAAGTTTGATAAAGAAAATGAAGAAGAGATATATTTATTGTTTTTTTAGAAAGATAACACATAAAGATAAACACAGTGGATGTAAATGGATTGATTCAAATATGTAATGCTCATTTCATTAAAATTAACATTCAGGAACAAACAAAGTTCAATGCAGTACACAATACAACACATGGAATTTGCAAACAGAAGGAAACTTGGCTTAGTGACCAATCAGTGACGAGGATGAGTTGCCTTGTCTGATATATTGGCTCCTCAATTGGATAACTTCTACTCTTGGCCTCGTTGAAGTTCTTCCATAGTCTTCAGATTCATGCCTCCAATTCAATGTGTTAAGGAATCAACTTGACGGTAGACAGACCACTTGAGGGTGAAAACAGATGAAATGAGTCTTTTGTCGACAACTTGAATGTATGAACGCAAATGCATGATTTTTTTAATTTTTACATGCAGGAATGATGCAATGTCATATGATATGGAATGCAACACGATGTTATACATAGATTGAATTAAAATGATAAATGTAAATGGATAACAGAACCTACTGAGGAAAGCTTCTTATAATAGGACAGTTTTATATTCTTTAACCAAGAATCCCCTCACAAGGTTAGCTCTAAAGTTTTTGGATATAATGGTTCCTAGAGGCATCCGAGCATGATCAGAATTTCATCATGCGACAGGTGAACCGTCTTATAACAAATTTCATGAATATGCAACCTCTAGGCGAAGTTATTGTACCAATCAAACAAGGAGTGCACCTTGGGGATCGATACATAACTTCTTTAGATGGAACGGGTTCTAAAGGTCCTTGGAGTTAGCGACGAAATCAGATTTCTGCCATGCGATGGGCGAACCATCTTATGACAAATTTCATGACTAAGTCTCCTCCAAGTGGGGTTTTCGTATTAGCCATTCAAGGTGTTCACCTTGGGGACTAGCACTACACAACCACCTCCTAACTTATGTTTTTCTCTTGTTTTTCGAAAGCTCGGGTTGAGAGCTTCACTCGAATATATTCCCATATCCACAATTGAGTATATACAGAAATAAATAAAAAGTGATAAAACAAGAGTAGAGAAACATAAATAATACAAGAATAAATATAATGAACATAAGCATAAAAACACAAGAATAAACAAGCAAAAGCAAACACTCAAATAAAAAACAAACTAAACTAGGGTTGAATCTCTTAGGATAGTCCCCAGCAGAGTCGCCACTTTCTGTAGCGGTAAAAATGTGACTCGAGCGTTTTCGCACGCTCGAAGTACAACAGAGTCGCCACCGAACTTTATTTATTCCAAGAGGAAAGGGAAAATATCGATAAAACCCACGAAGAGAAAAGAAATGGATAAGATGGTCGTCGCAACCAAATTAGGGTTCGGGAGTCGGTTAAGAAAGGGGAAGGTATTAGCACCCCTCACCTCCATCGTACTCGATGGGACCCATTTAGTTAGTTTTGTGTTTGAGTGTTAGCGTAATGTTTGCGTTCTTTAGCTTATTAAACGAGAAAAGATAAAAGAAATGATTTTTAGGTTTTTTATTATTGTGAAGAAAAAGAAAATATTTTTTATTATTGTGCTCGCCAAGACATTTGTATCTTCTGCCTACGTATTCCCTAGTGCAATGGGAAAGTCAGAGCAATCGTAGTTCGGGCTAAGAACCATGAAAGTTTTGTTGGTTGATTTTAGCGAGAGGTACTCGATCGCTTTCAAATGGAAATACTACACGCACATGGATATGTGATCACTACAAGAATGGATAACTAAATCAAGAGTGAGACAAGATTTTAGCCATTATCACATTCGAGTGGAAGATATTCGATCTTCACATGTGGAAGTATGTTCGCATTTGAACTTGACAAAGTGCCTCGTCTATGAAAAGAGTTTTAGAATGGTAAGGAGATATTTGCGGATGTTTAGCAAAGGATTGAGCATAGGTGTTCACCTAGCGCGTCTTTACCCAAGGTATTCAACAGGCGCGAGCCCCATTGTCACTTGTTTTCCTTGTTAATTAAAGTGTTTTAATTCAAAAGATCAAGGTATTCAAGAGGTGTGTACTTCTTGTCACTCGATCTTTCAGTTTGATTAATGTGTTTTGATTCAAAGGATCAAGATATTCAAGAGGTGTTCACTTCTTGTCACTTGATCACTTTGATTAATGTATTTTAACTCAAAAGATCAAGGTATTCAAGAGGTGTTCACTTCTTGTCACTTGATCACCTTGTTTCGATTAATGTGTTTTGATTCAAAGGACCAAGGTATTCAAGAGGTGTTCACTTCTTGTCACTTGATCACTTTGATTTGATTAACAAAGATTTTAACTCAAAGGACCAAAGGTATTCAAGAGGTGTTCACTTCTTGTCACTTGATCACTTTGATTTGATTAAGAAAGCTTTTTATTTAATGTTTTAATCCAAAAGAATCGAGGTATTCAAGAGGTGTACACTTCTTGTCACTCGATCTTTCGGTATGGTTTAAAGAATTTTTGTGAATAAGAAACTCGACATTGAATTGACAAGTTATTTGACGACTTGGCGTTGGACCAAGGTTTATTGATTTTTGGATCGAAGAAATAATCTAATGTTTTTTTTTTTTTTGTATTTTTATAAAAAAATAGAATCTAAATATATAAACATATTTTTGTATTTTTGAATAGAAAATTAAAACAATTATATAACTAAACTTGAAACAAGTGAAATAATATAATAAAATAGGCTAAATACAAAGCAGAACATGGGGTTGTAAACAGGAAAAACGTTGTTGGGCTGTATGAAAAAAAGATGAAGGCCCAAAACTTAACTAACATTAATCATCAAAGGAGGTATCACAGACTGCACAGGGGTGTAACATAAAATAATCTGAATTGGGTTAGTCATATGAAACAGTTTGGCCCAAATCAATTTGAAAAGGAAAAAAAAAACCTAGAATAAACTATAGTTGGAGCAAAACCGTCCCCACACCAAATTTCACGTGAGAAAAAATCCTGTTTCAATGTTCTTCATCACTATCACGTTTTGCAGATCTCCCACTCTCTAATTCTTTCTTAATTGAACCTAACTCTCTCGATCTCTCACGATAAACAACAATAGCATAAAACATCATACAACAACAACAACAGCAAAGAGGCATACGATTTCGAGGATAAATTAAGGGCAAATCAGCAACAGTCCAACAACAAAATCAGTACAAGCATGAATGTGAAATACAACCATTAATAGCAAATAATAACCGTGACGAGAACGATTACCGTCCGGAAGTTATCATGGTGACGAATCCACTCAGGTATGCTGCCTCCTCGTTTCTACTGCTTCTTCGGATTCAATCTTCTGTGTGCTTTCTGTTGTGAGCTTCTGTTGTTGTTACCGTGTTGTAAAGGATGCGTGTGTTGTTGTTCTGAAAATGAGATGATGTTGCCGAGGGTTTGAGGATTGAGTGTTGTTGAGCTTGCTATGCGTGTTGCTTGGTTTGTAACAATGTTTCAAGTTTGGAGGGGATAAGGTTTGAGAATGGTTCGAAGTGAAGGTTGTGTTGTAGTGGTTGTGTGTATTTTCTGTGTGTGTGGTTGCAAGACAATGAGTGTGAATTCGGAATGGTATGGTGAGTGAGTGTGAAGAGAGGATTGTGAAGTTGTTGCCGAGGATTAAGTATGGTTTTTGAGGTTTCAAATTTGCAGAGTTTTCTTATTTCTTTTTCGTGTGGCTCCCCCCTCTTGCTTGTGCTGAATGCTTGTTTATATGGTTTCTCACGGCTTTGTTGATTCTTGCCCCTCTTCTTATTAATAACACGATAATGAGCGTTGTTGTCCTCCTCATAAATCCGACAACTATCAACCAAATCAACAAAAATATGGATCTTCTGGTAACTGACCGCTTTCTTAATTTCTGGACGCAACCCATTCTCAAACTTGATACACTTGGAAAACTCACCATTCACACCATCATAGTATTGGTAAAACTTAGCTAGCTCACCAAACTTAGCAGCATACTCCACAACAGACTTGTTCCCTTGTTTCAGCTCAAGGAATTCAATCTCCTTCTTACCACGGACATCCTCAGGAAAGTATTTCCTTAAGAACTCCATGCGAAACGCAATCCAAGTGATCTCCTCACCATGAGCCTCCAACCTCCTACGGGTCTCTAGCCACCAATCATCTGCTTCCTTAGCCAGCATATGAGTGCCATATCTAACCTTCTGTGCAGGAGTGCAATCCATAACACGGAAGATTCGCTCGATCTCCTTCAACCACTCAAGAGCACCATCAGGGTCATGCGTACCCTTGAACACCGGCAGATTCTCCCTTTGGAAAGTCGCCAAACTATGAGATCCAGCACTCTCGTCAGCATTCGGTTGGTTCTGCATAGCCTGAGTCATCGCTTCCAAAGCAGCAGCAATCGCAGCATCATTCCTCCCAGCCATAGCGTCACTACAACACAAAAACAATCAGCACAAACAACAATACATGACTGTTAGACAACAGTACGACTCGACACTTGGCCGGACAAGACCGACCTGCTCTGATACCACTAATGTAACACCCCAATTCTACTCGCGGAATTTAAATGAAATCAGAGTATAAAAATTCACAAATAAACAATTGAGGTATCACATATTCATTCACAAAGACAATCACCTCGTCGCATAAAGCGGATACATAGCATTCATAAAGTACGAAAGAACCGACAAGCCTCAAATAATAGTCTTTAACATAAAACAACTTCCATAGAAGTGCAACGGAAACTCAAAAATTTGTTCAAAGATTCATAGCATCATAATTCAACAATTAACACAATTAAAGTGACAATCTCCAAAAGACAACTCAAGTATTTGTCAAAATATAATAAATCAAAAGCAAGTAAATTAACGCGTTCGTCCCCCCGAGTGCTACGTATCAGAGCGACAACGACTCAAGACCAACTCGGCTAACCTCCTCTCGATGCGAATCACCTGCACGTTACCAATATAAAGGCAACGGCGAAACAAAGAAAGGGTGAGATATCAATTCATATAATCGAGCGCATGATAAATTATATATTAGAAAATAGACATATTCGGCTAATCGCGTTCACAAGTATTAATATAGTCATTCTATCATTAAGTCACAAATTCACATCTTCGCATAATCCCATCATTTAATAAGTCACAAAAATACAAATCACAACAAAGTCACAAACGTCACGCTATGAATCACATAGAAATATATGGGACATGACTCATGTACATGCATGTGGTACCAATCGGAGCTTCAGCCCCCGTCACCAATTGCCCAATTCAGAGGCACAAGGCATAAGCCTTCGTCACTAATTTGCCAATCCAGGCCGTCACAATAAATATGCAAATGCATGCGACTCGATGAACCGAACATCACACAACACCGTCATCATCATTTACTTCACTAAAATATTCGTCACAAGGCACACGCCCATATCACAATTATTACCGATTATTAAAGGTAATACACCACACATAATACAACAACTTCATACAACAACGAAACAATTCCGACAAGTCATCAAATCAACGGACGATGCCATTAGCAAAAGAATCACAAAGATATCCACAACAATCACATTCACGGTCAAATTTGCAAGATACCGTAATTTACCGCTAAACCGAATAGTTAATCTAAGTTCAATTTATTCTAATTAAATAGGCTTATTACAAATCAATTCAACTATTAATTTAATCGACCGATTAATATCACAATTTCAAAAAAATAACACCACCACGTTAATATACTAATTAAACTTAACTACCCCGTCATTTTTCATCAAATTCTGGACAACTAATTATACCGTTTAATTCGGCTATTTCGGTCAAACGAGACTGTTTTGTATTTTATCATAACTGTTGCTATTTGTTTCTGTTTTCTATTAATTACCACTAGGTTACATAATTATTAAATGTCACATAAACTAAATCCATTATAAGGATACACCAAGTAACAAAAGAGACAAATGATGGAGGCAGGGATGGCCATGATTATGATTTTGATCTAAATAAATAAATAAAAAGTTGATAACAAGATATAAGGGGTGGCGCCCTTAATTCAATCTCTCTCACATCACATTCTTTTTGCTTTTAACCACACTAACTTGATGTACCAAACACACATAAAGGACAAATGTATTTTCTTCACTAATGTAACATAATAGATTAATTAAAGAGAATCTAATTGTAAACTTGAATGAGACTTAGAACTTAGTTAGTGTGTTGCACATTCTACTGTGATTTGAAAAGAGTTGTGTACCAATAAAATTGAAATAAGAAACAAGACTCTCCTCTCTCTCTATGATGACACTCTTCCAACGACAACACATTCCCATTTTTCATTATACAATTTTTTTTTAAAAAGAACATACTCAATCAAAACAATAGAAATAAGATGAACAACCAGTCATAAACCAATGTTCCAGCATGGTAAAAAGAATTCTAAGTATGTTGTTGTGTAAGTAGGTCTCTAGCCGAAGGCAAAACAAAATAGAGCAAAATACAGAAGGCATCATTTTATAGATTTTCAATTTTTAACAATTTATCACAGCAAATGTAATAACCTAATTCCTTAATCCCCAACATACAAGGTTTCATAAGCCCCACTATAGGAAGAGAACCCCACCCTTACCTTGGATTGAGTGCAGCTCTAATGAATTCTTGGAGAAATTTGGAGAAATTAGCTCTTGAATGGAATCCCTCTTTGGCCTCCTCCTTCCCTCTAAAACCCTAGTTTTCTTTCTTTCTCCCAAATGACTTTCTCTCTATATTTCTTTTCTGGTTTGCTCTACTCTATCTCTCATTCTAACTACACAAAACTTATTATTTCCATAATATTGGGCTTAATAAATAACACCCCCTTCACCAATCTTTACTAAATCAAAAATAGGCCCAATAAACTCATTAACTCAAAATAAATTAAAATACTATTTTTAACACTATTCCACTATTATTCCATAAGAAAAGTAATATCTGATTATTTAATATACCGGGTTAATACTCAATAACTCATATTTACGGTGTAATCTCAAATACTCCGAAAATTCCCAAAATGCTACATATTAGCTTATTAATATTTCTAATACTAAAAATATTAAAATTTTCGATTAAATGTCGATCCGCTATCCCGAACTAATACCGACTAAAACGCTTCAAAACGCGAAAATTCAATAAACATCACAAACGTCTAAATTAAGCGAATAAATAAATTTCCGGGCGTTACAACTCTCCCCCACTAGAATATTTTCGTCCTCGAAAATAGAAATTTACCTGATTCAAATAACTCGGGATAGGAGTCTCGCATCTTGCTCTCCAGCTCCCAGGTTAGGCTCTCACCAGCAGCTCCCAACCAGACAACTTTCACCAATGGAATCTCTTTGCCTCTTAGAACCTTCACTTCGCGATCCTCAATTCGCACAGGCATCGTCTCCACTGTGAGATTATCACGCACTTGGAAATTGTCCATCTGAATCACATGAGACGGATCTGAAACATACTTCCGGAGTTGTGACACATGAAACACATCGTGCAAATTAGCAAGATTTGGCGGTAACGCCACATGATAAGCAACCTTCCCAACTCGATATGATATCTGATACGGACCAATAAAGTGAGGAGTGAGCTTCTTAGACTTCAGAGCTCGTCCAACACCAGTCACAGGTGTGACCCTCAAAAACACATGATCACCAGCTTGGAATTCCAAATCTTTTCTTCTCTTGTCATGGTAACTTTTCTGCCTACATTGAGAAGCTTTCATCTTATCTCGAATAAGCTTCACTTTCTCCGTAGTCTCCCTAACCATCTCGGATCCAAGAACCACACTCTCACCCGACTCGTGCCAACATAACGGAGTCCTACACCTCCGACCATACAACGCCTCAAAAGGTGCCATCCCAATAATAGAATGGTAACTGTTATTGTAAGTGAATTCAATCAATGGAAGATAAGTATCCCACGAACCTCCTTGCTCAAGAACACATGCTCTCAACAAATCCTCCAATGACTGAATAGTCCTCTCAGTCTAACCATCTGTCTGTGGATGATACGCCGTACTCAACCTCAACTTAGAACCCAACGCTTCTTGCAAACTTCTCCAGAAATCGGAAGTAAACCTCGGATCTCTATCTGACACAATACATAAAGGTACACCATGTGTAGCGGTAAAAATTTGACTCGAGCGTTTTCGCGCGCTCGAAATACAACAGAGTCGCCACCGAACTTTATTTATTCCAAGAGGAAAGGGAAAATATCGATAAAACCTACGAAGAGAAAAGAAATGGATAAGATGGTCGTCGCAACCAAATTTGGGTTCGGGAGTCGGTTAAGCAAGGGGAAGGTATTAGCACCCTTCACCTCCATCGTACTCGATGGGACCCATTTAGTTAGTTTTGTGTTTGAGTGTTAGCGTAATGTTTGCGTTCTTTAGCTTATTAAACGAGAAAAGATAAAAGAAATGATTTTTAGGTTTTTTATTATTGTGAAGAAAAAGAAAATATTTTTTATTATTGTGCTCGCCAAGACATTTGTATCTTCTGCCTACGTATTCCCTAGTGCAATGGGAAAGTCAGAGCAATCGTAGTTCGGGCTAAGAACCATGAAAGTTTTGTTGGTTGATTTTAGCGAGAGGTACTCGATCGCTTTCAAATGGAAATACTACGCGCACATGGATATGTGATCACTACAAGAATGGATAACTAAATCAAGAGTGAGACAAGATTTTAGCCATTATCACATTCGAGTGGAAGATATTCGATCTTCACATGTGGAAGTATATTCGCATTTGAACTTGACAAAGTGCCTCGTTTATGAAAAGAGTTTTAGAATGGTAAGGAGATATTTGCGGACGTTTATGATAAATACACCTTGCCGAGCATTATGCTGGGACTTTATTCCACTCAGGAAGCCCGCAGACTATTGTCATCGAGCATGTAGCTCCCATTGATGACCTCTTGCCACTCTGCCTAATATACCGTTACCGAGCATTAAGCTCCTACTGGTAACCAATGCCCGCAGGCCATCTGTTAAAAACATTTCGCCATTAACGTATTCAAATGTTATGCTGTGCACACAAACGACTCGATTACATAACAACAAAAATAATATAACTCGGTCACATATCCACATCACACCGGTCATATTAATCCACACGGATACATCACCAAAATTGCCACTAAGGCGTTCAAATTCACACAGCATACATATACTGTCAGAACATACTTGATTAGCAAATATCATTTCACAAAAATACATTTATGAAAAATCATTCAACCACCAACACACTTCTCTTTATCATAAAGAATACTCAATAAGCTTCATAACGCTTCAAACGGCCTCAAAAACGGAGTTACGGATCAAAAGTTATGATCGTTACAAAATCTGTCAAAAATTGGAAAAAGCAGTAGGTCGACGCATGGAAATCATAGGTCGACGCATTGAACTCCTGCCACCCTCGGGTATGCGCACGCTGACCCAATAGGTCGATGCATTCATCAGAAAACCCAGATTTTTTCCTTTTACGCTGCACAGGTCGACGCAAACCTCTGTGTAGGTCGACCTAAGCTTCGTAGAAACCTAAAATTCACCATTTCCAACACCCAGACTCTTATAAACCTTACTCTAACACATATACATCATTCTAAACATCCACAAATGACAAACACAACATAAAAGTGTGATCATGCAACATAAACAACCAACTTTGCATGGTTGACATCATTAAACTTCTCATAACCTAGTTTTTCCTTCTAATGCAAGAAAACATGGAGAAATGGAAAAACAAACATGATCAATGAAGATATGTATCATCATACTACACATACACACCACAAAATCATGTTCATAACTTCAAAGCTCACAAAACTCATAATCTACCATTGTTGGTCAAGCTTAGAAAAGAGAAAGAACAAGAACAAAACAAAACAAAACTATAGGAACCATACATTCAAGATAAATTAGATTCACCCCCTTACCTTGGTTAATCTTGATTCTAGCTTGGTTTGGATTTCTACAATTCTCTTCTTCTCTTTGTTTTTCTCTTCTTTCTCTTCTCTTCACAAGTTTTCTCTCTTTTCTCTCTAAAATATCTCTTTTTCTCTTCTATTCTAAGACATCATATATTTTACCTCTCTATAACTCTTTCTATTTCTCTACTTCTCATTTTCACCCACTCAACTCTCATAAATTCCAATTTTGGCCCAAATGTTACTAAACATTAATTCTAACCAATTAACACCAAAACATAATAATTACACACATGGAAAGTATTGAGTAAAATATTAACATAATTAAAATTTACCGATTGACACGACTCAAAAACGGTAAAATTTAGGAAAATACAACAAACATCACAATTAATCAGAAAAACACATTTACAGGCGTTACAACCCTCCCCCACTTAAAAGATTTTCGTCCTCGAAAATAAAGATTTACCTACTACAAACAACTCAGGATAGGATTCTCGCATCTTACTCTCCAACTCCCAGGTCAAACTCTCACCTGCCGCACTTAACCATACGACTTTCACCAAGGCGATCTCTTTGCCTCTCAGAGTCTTAGTCTCACGATCCTCAATACGCACCGGCATCGTCTCAACCATCAGGTTCTCACGCACTTGCACATCGTCCATCTGAATCACATGGGATGGATCCACAATGTATCTCCTCAGCTGAGACACATGGAATACATTGTGCAGATTAGTAAGACTTGGCGGTAACGCCACATGATACGCAACGTTGCCAACTCGCTCCGATATCTGATAAGGACCAATAAAACGCGGAGTAAGCTTCCTCGATTTCAAAGCTCGCCCAACACCCGTGATAGGTGTAACTCTTAAGAATACATGATCACCAGCTTGGAACTCCAAATCTTTCCTTCGCTTGTCATGATAACTCTTTTGCCTACTTTGTGAACTTCTCATCTTCTCACGAATAAATTTCACCTTTTCCGTAGTCTCTCTTACCATCTCAGGTCCGAGTACTACACTCTCGCCCGATTCAAACCAACATAACGGAGTTCTACACTTACAAACATATAGCGCTTCAAAAGGTGCTATTCCGATACTAGAATGAAAACTGTTGTTGTAAGTGAATTCTATCAACGGAAGATAAGTATCCCACGAACCTCCCTTCTCAAGAACACACGCCCTCAATAAGTCTTCTAACGATTGAATAGTCCTTTCGGTCTGACCGTCTGTCTAAGGATGATAAGCCGAACTCAACCTCAACTTAGAACCTAGAGCCTCTTGTAAACCTTTCCAAAAATCTGATGTGAACCTCGGATCTCTTTGCGACACAATACTCAACGGTATACCATGTAGTTTCACAATCACTTTGATATAAATCTCAGCTAACTTCGCAACTGGAAAAGTGATGTTAATAGGAATAAAGTGAACAGACTTTGTCAACCTATCAACAATCACCCAAACCGCATCAAAACTTCTCACAGTATTCGGTAAACTCGTCACAAAGTCCATAGAAATACTATCCCATTTCCACTCTGGAATATCCAACGGTTGCAACAACCCTGCAGGACGCTGATGTTCCACCTTCGACTTCTGACATACCAAACACGCATACACAAACTGAGCCACATCTCTTTTCAAACCAGACCACCAAAAGATCTTCTTGAAATCCTGATACATCTTATTGGCTCCCGAATGAATACTCAAACTGCTCCTGTGACCTTCCTCTAAAATCATCTTCTTCAGCTCAGAATCATCGGGTACACAAATCGGACCATGGAATCTCAAAACACCCTGACCATCCACTCTGAAGTCGCAATCATCACTTTGATTTGCCACCATAAACAAATCAACAAGTTTCACATCCATCTTCTGTCTCTCGCTAACGGTCGACAGAAAATCATTCGTCACTTTCAACATACCCAACTTCACACTATCTGGTGTCAACTCACATATCAATCTAAGATCACGAAACTGCTCCAAAAGTTTCCACACCTCCGCCATCATCGCGGACATATGCAAAGATTTCCGACTCAAAGCATCGGCAACCACATTAGCTTTACCAGGATGGTAATTCAAGCTAAAGTCATAGTCCTTCAGGAATTCCAACCACCTACATTGTCTCATGTTCAATTCTTTCTGATCAAATAAGTATTTCAAACTCTTATAATCACTAAAGACCTCGAACCTTGCACCGTAGAGATAATGCCTCCAAATCTTTAATACAAAAACAACCGCAGCTAACTCTAAATCATGAGTGGGATAGTTCTTCTCATGAATCCTTAACTGCCTCGAAGCGTAAGCCACCACCTTACCTTCCTGCATCATAACACCACCTAACCCCATATGTGATGCATCACAATACACCACAAACGGTTCCTTAGGATCAGGTAAAACCAAAACCGGAGCTGAAGTCAACCTTCTCTTCAACTCTTCAAAATTCCTTTCACAAACTATGTCCCAAATAAAAACATTACCCTTGCAAGTAAGCTGAGTTAACGGAAGTGCCAACTTTGAAAAGCCTTCTATGAATCTTCGGTAATAACCTGCCAAACCTAAGAAGCTTCCGATCTCAGTAACCGATCTCGGAACCTCCCATTGTAGCACTGCATCTACCTTGGATGGATCCACTGCAATCTCGTTACCTGAAATCACATGACCAAGAAAACTCACCTCTGATAACCATAACTCGCACTTGGATAACTTAGCATACAGCTGCTTCTCCTTCAAAACCCGTAGCGCAACACGCAAATGCTCCTCATGCTCTTCCGAAGACTTAGAATAAATCAAGATGCCATCTATGAAGACCACAACAAACTTATTCAACTGATCACGGAATATGCGATTCATATACTCCATAAACACACCAGGTGCATTAGAAACCCCGAACGACATCACCAAAAATTCATAATGCCCGTACCGAGTCCTAAACGCAGTCTTCTAAATATCCTCCTCCTTCACTCGAATTTTATGGTAACCAGATCTTAAATCAATCTTGCTAAACACACTGGCTCCCACCAACTGATCCATCAAGTCATCAATTCTAGGAAGTGGATACTTATTCTTAATTGTCACCTTGTTCAACTGGCGATAATCAATACACAACCTCATGCTTCCATCCTTCTTCTTTACCAACAAAACTGGAGCTCCCCATGGTGAAACACTAGGCCTCACAAAATGTTTTGCTAGCAACTCTTCCAATTGTTTCTTCAATTCCACTAACTCTGATGCCGACATTCTATATGGCGCCATAGACACAGTCCTCGTACCAGGAACTAGATCTATGGAAAACTTTGCCTCTCTCTTCGGCGGCACATCAGAAAAGTCTTCAGGAAACACTTCGGGAAATTCTCGCACTACTGGAAAATCCCTAACTACAGCTCGACCCTCCACAGTCAACGATGCAAACACACCAAAAAACTGTGCCCCATCTGCTAACAGTCGATTCAACTCCTTGGTAGATAAGACCCCAAATTCCGCATCCTTCTCAAGAAATGGAAATCTCACCAACTTCTGATAACAATCGATGTGGACACGATTATTCATCAACCAATCCATTCCTAGAACCACGTCTAACTCGTTCATTGGCAAACAAATCAAATCAACAGTAAAGTCCTTACCGAAGATTGATACCGGACAATTCTCACAAACTAAAGAAGTAGTCACCGACCCCATTGCTGGTAAATCGATAACCATCTCACCACCCAAATCAGATAGAACAAGACCTAATCTTTTAACACAATCAGAGGCTATAAAACAATACGAAGCACCCGTATCTATAATAGCAATTAAAGAAATGCCATTAATAAAATAAGTACCTCTGATCAGTCGATCACCCTTATCCGTCTGAGTTCCAGCCAATGCAAACACCTTCCCACCAGCTTGAACTTTCTTCTTCTGACATTGACCGCTCATGTGTCCTTCTTCACCACAATTAAAACACACCATTCCCTTGGACACACAGTCGGATTACATATGTCCTGCCTTTCCACACTTGTAACATCTCCTCGCGTCACTAAGGCAGACATCACTTTTGTGGCCAGGTTTACCACACTTGAAACATACAATCTTAGCAGGAGCATCTCCCCCACTAAACCTTTGTCCATAACTCATCTTTTGCTTACCCTTCCCTCCGTCATACGGCTTCCCACGATTCTGCGGACCTTTGTTCCTCTTTTCATTAATCACCTTATGATGAGCATTGTTATCCTCATCATAAATCCTACAACTGTCTACCAAATCTGGAAATATCTGAATCTTTTGATACCCTACCGCCTTCTTGATATCAGAACGCAACCCATTCTGGAACTTGATGCACTTAGAACATTCTACTCCCTCACCAACAAAGTGCGGGTAGAATTTCACAAGTTCGTTAAACTTTGCCGCATACTCAGACACAGACATGTTGCCTTGAACCAACGCCAGAAACTCAGTCTCTTTCTTTCCACGGACATCCTCTGGATAATACTTCCTCAAAAACTCCCTCTTGAACACCGTCCAGGAAATCTCTTCACCTGTTGCTTCTAATCTTGCCAAAGTCTCAGCCACCAATCATCAGCTTCCACAGCCAACTGATGAGTGCCATACCTGACTTTTTGCTCTAGCATGCAATCCATCACACGAAAGATTCTCTCCATCTCCTTCATCCAAGTCAAGGCTCCCTCAGGGTCATGCGTTCCTTTAAACACAGGAGGATTCTCCCTCTGGAAAGTCGCTAAACTCCGAGACCTTGCATTCTCATCCGTATGCGTAGCTTCAGCCATAGCTTGCAATGCAGCAGCAATAGCAGCGTCACTACGTCCAGCCATCTCTAAACTTCACAATAACACCAAGAGAAGTAAGCCCAAAGAATAACACAAGAATGGTTAGACTAATTGACACGACACTTGGTCGGACAAGACCGACCCGCTCTGATACCACTAATGTAACACCCTAATTCTACCCAAGCATTTAGGTACAAATATCAGAGTATAAAAATTAAATTCATATAAACAATTAGGGCATTACACTTAAGTAACCACACCACCAAATATAACATACTCGCAAAAGATGCATAACACAAATAATCAAAGAGGAAAGATTCTCATAAACACTTGACAGTATTCATATATATATATATATATATATATATATATATATATATATATATATATGTGTGTGTCGATAAACATAATATCCACCGTATTCTTCCAAAATACATCGTATGAGAGGGTATCCAAAATACATAATATGAATACATCCAAAGGATCAAATATACATCAAAAGGATCCTATAAGTATCATCTACAAAATAAGTGTTCGATCCCCCCTAGGTGTTACGTATCACGAGCGGACGACTCCAAAACGGACGACTACTAAAAGAGCACCTACACTTGCGGATCACCTGCATATTACCCACGAGTAGGTAACATTAAAGCAGAAGGGTGAGAAAATAATTTATAATGAAAAAGCATGATAAATATAGTAATGTCAACAAGTATCATCAAGAATCATACAACAAAGTAATCCACTAAGTCAACCACAATCAATATATAAGTAATGTGACACATGAATGATAACATAAATTATAAAGACAGACGATGATGAATGAGACTTGACTATGCATATGCATGTGGTACCAAATCCGGAGTAAACTCCTCCTTGTCATTATGACAAATACACCTTGCCGAGCATTATGCTGGGACTTTATTCCACTCAAGAAGCCCGCAGGCTATTATCATCGAGCATGTAGCTCCCACTGATGACCTCTTGCCACTCAGGCTAATATACCGTTACCGAGCATTAAGCTCCTACTGGTAACCAATGCCCGCACGCCATCTGTTAACAGCTTTCCGCCATTAACGTATTGAAATGTTATACTGTGCACACAAATGACTCGATTACATAACAACAAAAACAATAATATAACTCGGTCACATATCCACATCACACCGGTCATATTAATCCACACGGATACATCACCAAAATTGCCACTCAGGCATTCAAATTCACACAGCATACATATACTATCAGAACATACCTGATTAGCAAATATCATTTCACAAAAATACATTTATGAAAAATCATTCAACCACCAACACACTCCTCTTTATCATAAAGAATACTCAATAAGCTTCATAACGCTTCAAATGGCGTCAAAAACGGAGTTACGGATCAAAAGTTATGATCGTTACAAAATCTGTCAAAAATTGGAAAAAGCAGTAGGTCGACGCATGGAAATCATAGGTCGACACATTGAACTCCTGCCACCCTCGGGTATGCGCACGCTGACCCAATAGGTCGACGCATTCATAAAAAAACCCAGATTTTTGCCTTTTAGGCTGCACAGGTCGACGCAAACCTCTGTGTAGGTCGACCTAAGCTTCGTAGAAACCTAAAATTCACCATTTCCAACACCCAGACTCTTATAAACCTTACTCTAACACATATACATCATTCTAAACATCTACAAATCACAAACACAACATAAAAGTGTGATCATGCAACATAAACAACCAACTTTGAATGGTTGACATCATTAAACTTCTCATAACCTAGTTTTTCCTTCTAATGCAAGAAAACATGGAGAAATGGAAAAAAAATCATGATCAATGAAGATATCTATCATCATACTACACATACACACCACAAAATCATGTTCATAACTTCAAAGCTCACAAAACTCATAATCTACTATTGTTGGTCAAGCTTAGAAAAGAGCAAGAACAAGAACAAAACAAAACAAAACTATAGGAACCATACATTCAAGATAAATTAGATTCACCCCTTTACCTTGGTTAATCTTGATTCTAGCTTGGTTTGGATTTCTACAATTCTCTTCTTCTCTTTGTTTTTCTCTTCTTTCTCTTCTCTTCACAAGTTTTCTCTCTTTTCTCTCTAAAATATCTCTTTTTCTCTTCTATTCTAAGACATCATATATTTTACCTCTCTATCACTCTTTCTATTTCTCTACTTCTCATTTTCACCCACTCAACTCTCATAAATTCCAATTTTGGCCCGAATGTTGCTAAACATTAATTCTAACCAATTAACACCAAAACATAATAACTACACACATGGAAAGTAATAAGTAAAATATTAACATAATTAATATTTACCGACTGACATGACTCAAAAACGGAAAAATTTAGGAAAATACAACAAACATCACAATTAATCAGAAAAACACATTTACGGGCGTTACAGAACCTACACAAAAAAAGAGAACGAAGAATCAAAGAAAAAACAAAAAAGAAATTGATACTCACCTCATAACCGAATCATATCAAACTACACCGGAGCTTCATCGTTCTTCATCGGTCATCATCAATCACCTTCAATCTTGAACCTTCTCTCACAAGAGAATCATCTTCAACACTCTCCATTCATCACCAACCTGTAATAAACACTCTGGAATCTCTAATCACAAATACAAAAAATCACCAATCAATCTCCCTCGAAATTCAATCTTCAAGAAGCCTCCATCACGCATCAATCTTCAGCGCATATCTTGCATCGCCGATGAACCTTTATCGTCAATATTCAACAACGTTCATCCTCTAAGCAAGACATTGTCTATCTTGAGCATTGCACCATTTGCATTATTCGAATCTGTAACACCCCAATTCTACTCGCGGAATTTAAATGACCGCTTTCTTGATTTCTGGATGCAACCCATTCTCAAACTTGATACACTTGGAAAACTCACCATTCGCACCATCATAGTATTGGTAAAACTTAGCTAGCTCACCAAACTTAGCAGCATACTCCACAACAGACTTGTTCCCTTGTTTCAGCTCAAGGAATTCAATCTCCTTCTTACCAAGGACATCCTCAGGAAAGTATTTCCTTAAGAACTCCATGCGAAACGCAATCCAAGTGATCTCCTCACCATGAGCCTCCAACCTCCTACGGGTCTCTAGCCACCAATCATCTGCTTCCTTAGTCAGCATATGAGTGCCATATCTAACCTTCTGTGCAGGAGTGCAATCCATAACACGGAAGATTCGCTCGATCTCCTTCAACCACTCAAGAGCACCATCAGGGTCATGCGTACCCTTGAACACCGGCAGATTCTCCCTCTGGAAAGTCGCCAAACTATGAGATCCAGCACTCTCGTCAGCATTCGGTTGGTTCTGCATAGCCTAAGCCATCGCTTCCAAAGCAGCAGCAATCGCAACATCATTCCTCCCAGCCATAGCGTCACTACAACACAAAAACAATCAGCACAAACAACAATACATGACTGTTAGACAACAGTACGACTCGACACTTGGCCGGACAAGACCGACCTGCTCTGATACCACTAATGTAACACCCCAATTCTACTCGCGGAATTTAAATGAAATCAGAGTATAAAAATTCACAAATGAAACAATTGAGGTATCACATATTCATTCACAAAGACAATCACCTCGTCGCATAAAGCGGATACATAGCATTCATAAAGTACGGAAGAACCGACAAGCGTCAAATAATAGTCTTTAACATAAAACAACTTCCATAGAAGTGCAACGGAAACTCAAAAATTTGTTCAAAGATTCATAGCATCATAATTCAACAATTAACACAATTAAAGTGACAATCTCCAAAAGACAACTCAAGTATTTGTCAAAATATAATAAATCAAAAGCAAGTAAATTAACGCGTTCGTCCCCCCGAGTGCTACGTATCAGAGCGACAATGACTCAAGACCAACTCGGCTAACCTCCTCTCGATGCGAATCACCTACACGTTACCAATATAAAGGCAACGGCGAAACAAAGAAAGGGTGAGATATCAATTCATATAATCGAGCGCATGATAAATTATATATTAGAAATTAGACATATTCGGTTAATCGCGTTCACAAGTATTAATATAGTCATTCTATCATTAAGTCACAAATTCACATCTTCGCATAATCCCATCATTTAATAAGTCACAAAAATACAAATCACAACAAAGTCACAAACGTCACGCTATGAATCACATAGAAATATATGGGACATGACTCATGTACATGCATGTGGTACCAATCGGAGCTTCAGCCCCCGTCACCAATTGCCCAATTCAGAGGCACAAGGCATAAGCCTTCGTCACTAATTTGCCAATCCAGGCCGTCACAATAAATATGCAAATGCATGCGACTCGATGAACCGAACATCACACAACACCGTCATCATCATTTACTTCACTAAAATATTCGTCACAAGGCACACACCCATATCACAATCATTACCTATTATTAAAGGTAATACACCACACATAATACAACAACGAAACAATTCCGACAATTCATCAAATCAACGGACGATGCCATTAGCAAAAGAATCACAAAGATATTCACAACAATCACATTCACGGTCAAATTTGCAAGATACCGTAATTTACCGCTAAACCGAATAGTTAATCTAAGTTCAATTTATTCTAATTAAATAGGCTTATTACAAATCAATTAAACTATTAATTTAATCGACCGATTAATATCACCATTTCAAAAAAATAACACCACCACGTTAATATACTAATTAAACTTAACTACCCCGTCATTTTTCATCAAATTCCGGACAACTAATTATACCGTTTAATTCGGCTATTTCGGTCAAACGAGACTGTTTTGTATTTTATTATAACTGTTGCTATTTGTTTCTGTTTTCTATTAATTACCACTAGGTTACATAATTATTAAATGTCACTTAAACTAAATCCATTATAAGGATACACCAAGTAACAAAAGATACAAATGATGGAGGCAGGGATGGCCATGATTATGATTTTGATCTAAATAAAAAAAAAGCTGATAACAAGATATAAGGGGTGGCGCCCTTAATTCAATCTCTCTCACATTCTTTTTGCTTTTAACCACACTAACTTGATGTACCAAACACACATAAAGGACAAATGTATTTTCTTCACTAATGTAACATAATAGATTAATTAAAGAGAATCTAATTGTAAACTTGAATGAGACTTAGAACTTAGTTAGTGTGTTGCACATTCTACTGTGATTTGAAAAGAGTTGTGTACCAATAAAATTGAAATAAGAAACAAGACTCTCCTCTCTCTCTACGATGACACTCTTCCAACGACAACACATTCCCATTTTTCATTATACAATTTTTTTTTAAAAAAGAACATACTCAATCAAAACAATAGAAATAAGATGAACAACCAGTCATAAACCAATGTTCCAGCATGGTAAAAATAACTCTAAGTATGTTGCTGTGTAAGTAGGTCTCTAGCCGAAGGCAAAACAAGATAGAGCAAAATACAGAAGGGATCATTTTATAGATTTTCAATTTTTAACAATTTATCACAGCAAATGTAATAACCTAATTCCTTAATCCCCAACATACAAGGTTTCATAAGCCCCATTATAGGAAGAGAACCCCACCCTTACCTTGGATTGAGTGCAGCTCTAATGAATTCTTGGAGAAATTTGGAGAAATTAGCTCTTGAATGGAATCCCTCTTTGGCCTCCTCCTTCCCTCTAAAACCCTAGTTTTCTTTCTTTCTCCCAAATGACTTTCTCTATATATTTCTTTTCTGGTTTGCTCTACTCTATCTCTTATTCTAACTACACAAAACTTATTATTTCTATAATATTGGGCTTAATAAATAACACCCCCTTCACCAATCTTTACTAAATCAAAAATAGGCCCAATAAACTCATTAACTCAAAATAAATTAAAATACTATTTCTAACACTATTCCACTATTATTCCATAAGAAAAGTAATATCTGATTATTTAATATACCGGGTTAATACTCAATAACTCATATTTACGTTGTAATCTCAAATACTCCGAAAATTCCCAAAACGCTACATATTAGCTTCTTAATATTTCTAATACTCAAAATATTAAAATTTTCGATTAAATGTCGATCCGCTATCCCGAACTAATACCGACTAAAACGCTTCAAAACGCGAAAATTCAATAAACATCACAAACATCTAAATTAAGCGAATAAATAAATTTCCGGGCGTTACAGAATCCCTAAAGCACTGACAAATTGCGTGTGACTTCGCTAGAACCTTCTTCCAAGCAATTTTCAAAAGTGGTTTACATAGACACCTCTCATTTTCATGGTTCTGCTTCGTATCTCGAGTCACCTCTTCATGGAGTTTCCTATTTCAGTAGCCTTCGCTTGTCAATGGAGACAGAAAGAATATGAGAAATAAGCTGGCGAGATCCCCATGCCCTTATGTTAAGTTGCTTCACTCCTTGTTGGAATTTCAATTGGTTAAGATTTGTGCTTTGGGTGTTTCTCACCACAGATAGCTCTCCTGATTTCGATGACAATACTTGGTGTTTTCCATTCCCGGGGCGCCTGATCATATTGTCAAGCCTTACAAGGTGTTGAGGTATAAAGAGTCCAGAACTTCCTCGATGCAGAGATGTTCAAGTTTATTCATATTGGTATCCACTAGTCAATTCTATTTCATCCATCGCAAGTAGAATGTTTGTTCTTCCTTGAGGAGTAACTCATGCGAATCACTGGCAATCTGTACTTCTAGAGGCTTCCTTCCCAATAACTATTGTATGTTCCAAGTAATGACATTGGTGGCCATGTGGGAGAGGTTATTGTTGTTTGTCGATGATAATACAAGGTTCCTCCATTCATGATGGTGATGACTGTTTTAGTAGCTATATTTAGGGCTCCCGACCGAGGGATAAGAAAGACTCCTTGTATCTTGAGTTTATTCACCACTGGCACGACTCAAATCCCTAAAGCTGAGCACTTACAATTTCTGTATGACTTTGCCGGAATCTTCTGCTGGGAAGTAATCTAAAGTGTTCTGCAGGAACAGATACTATTTCTTGGTGTGCTTTCCACTCTGGGGGCACTTGATTATCTGATTGGAGGTTGTCAGCTATTCAAAGACAAGGTTCAAGACCTGATTGACTCAAAGGCTATCACATTCGCACCTGAAGGCCAGAATTGAAGTTCTCCTTAATGCAATGGATCTTCTGAAGAAATAAGTCCATACGGAAAGGATCTCCTCAACATTGGCAATTCCTAATTCATCATGCATGTTCATGTTTAAGCTTTCTTGTTTTGTTCAATTTTGTTTGCATGTAAAACTTGTTTGTTTTTGAACTATAATCAGAATGCATTGGATACGTTTGTCTTGAAAAAATCCATTCGCTTTTGCTCTTATATGTTTTTCTATGCTTTTTGTGGTACTAAACTCTTGTTAACAAAGCACGATAACTCTAAAGGAAGAATGATGAGCATAATACCAATAATCTCAAATGGTATTCTTTTGAGTAGAACCCTGTTGATGATGTACATGCATTGTTTCAAATTCCCAAACACTGTAGATATAAGGGAGTGAAACCTTCGTTAACCCCTCTGAGCCTTCGAAGTAGGAGTTTCTTTTCTATATAAAAAAACCATCACATTTAACCCATGGGCGGGTAGTGTTCAGTTAACCTGATCAAGAATTCGGAACTCATCAGGAGTACGCATTCAAGGACATAACAATGGCTATCCTTCAAAATATTGAGGAAAGTCAAATCCACAACGATTATCCCTCACCTTAGGAGGTCGAGATATCAAATTTATCCCTCACATCAGGAGGTCGAAACCAACATCAAAGTCGCTGTGGTTTATCCCTCACCTCAGGAGGTCGAGACATCAATACCACAATGGTAATTCTTCATCAATCAAGAATTCAGGCAGTCACAATCACTTCAAACAAATCCGAGATTCAGGATCACACGACTTGTTCAAAAAAAAAAGAATGAATGAAAAAAGAAAGAAAGCCCGCTAAGTCAACAACTTGAAAGCATGTGATTTAGGCAAAAATTAGGGCATCCCGCTAGACATCCGACTCGAAATTCAAAAGAATTTGTCCAGGCAAAAGTTAGGGAAAAAAAGAAAAAAGAAAAGCAAAGCAAAAGTGAAAAACAAGGATTAGAAAATAAAGATCCTCAACAAAGAATTAAGTCGTGTGATCAGACACCAAAAACAAAAGGTAAAGTGATTGCCGTATCCAAAAGACGTCATTGAATCCTCAATCATTCCCAAACTCCTCTTGAAAGATGAATGCTCGTGTCAAGTTAACTGAACTTAGGACTGGAGAACATCATGAAGGGGGTGGGCACCAAATAATTTGAGCCTAAAATTTTTTTTTCTAAAAACCGTGAACCTGGCCACGTTACAACCCTTAAAAGTCCTAACTGAAGCATGGGTTAATTCGAAGGCATACAGTAACGAGAATACGGTAAGCCAACTCCTAGGAGTTTTGCTAAACGCTTGAGTTGGTATCACACCATCTTTCTTTCACAAAAAAATTGATGTTACGACATCCTTTCATAAAGTTTCTTTGAACTTCAAGACAAACATACTCTTTGCATTAGAATCATATTTCTCATAATAAACATTCTTTGCATATGAACAAGTTGTTGACATCAAGGAAGTTTCCATCATGAACTTCAGATGAAAAGTTTTATCCTCCCGAAGGACAAGTTGTCTTCAGAACTCCGTTGAACAGAGGCAGCAACATTTCAAAGTTTAATCACCCTCAGGGGCACAAAATCAATTGAATACTTTGTCGAGCAAGTTTTCACTCAATTTAGGCAAACAGGTCAAGATTCGAAGAATCTCTCAAAGTGTTGAGTAATCAGGGGCATTCACCTAGATGCATCTGAAGCTACTTACAACGCTAGTCAGGCATGCGCATGGTGCCAAAATTCTTGATACTGGGGCAAGTGAGTTTGATATGAACGGATATCCAGAGGTCCTTTCGAGACGAATTTCTTCAAAGTCCTTATAGGATGGGGCAAGACACTATGCATTGGAATTTTATCCTCATCAGGAGGCGTGCAGTTTAAAAGTTAGGGTGTGAGCTAAACAAATTATGAACTTGAGAACCGTCAGGGTCATCATCCTCAGCAATCAGAAGCTGAAAGTCCAATCTTTAGGGGAATCTCTTTGCATGTCAGTGTGATTTTCAAAACCCTTCCAGAGGTTGCAACCGTTGGTTATTGGTATCCCTCAACTAGAGTACTGTCATGTGGACATCGAATTCCTTTGCTTTCCGACCCTCGAGTCGTGAGTTTCCAACTCTCGTGTTGTGAATCCTTTGCTTTCCGACCCTCGAGTCGTGAGTTTCCAACCCTCGTGTTGTGAATCCTTTGCTTTCCGACCCTCGTGTCGTGACTTTACCTCCTTTCCGACCCTCGTGTCGTGAGTTTATCTCCTTTCTGACCCTCGTGTCGTGAGTTTGTCTCCTTTCCGACCGTCGAGTCGTGAGTTTGTTTCCTTTCCGACCCTCGAGTCGTGAGTTTACCTCCTTTCCGACCCTCGTGTCGTGAGTTTGATTCCTTTCCGACCCTCGAGTCGCGAGTTTCTAATCTTTCATCTGCTCTCCGACCCTCGAGTCGTGAGTTTACAACCATTCATTGTCTTTTCGACCTTCGTGTCATGGATTTCCAACAGTTGCGGATAGTTATCATATACACTCCAATGTGTCTGTAAGCCCATTACTTGATTGGCATCCTTACAATCAACACGAATATGCAGAACACTGTGAAAGCCAATGCCAATTTGGTTCCTTTGAAGTCAACATTTGCTTGACCCCTTAAGCCCACTTCCTGGTGGCATTCTCATGGAGAACCAATGCCTGTTTGATGCTCCGGCCGATACTTGTTTGGTGTTCTAATCACTGCTTGCTTGTCAACTCGTGAATCCATTGCCTGTTTGGAAAGTTTCAAAGCATATTTGTCTAACAATCTGTTTGCTCTTGCAGTTACCCATCGTGGGTGAACATCGTCATCCTCTTCCATGTGAGGAAACCATGCAAATATTACATGCTATATCCTGGGGCATTTTCATATGTTTATCTCGCAGGTACATCCTTTCGAGTTCACCACATCAACGTATAGGTTGATCTAGCCAAGTGAGAGACCCTCATTTCCCAACTGAGTGCATCCAGATGAGGTTCTCATTGTTCCAAGATTCTCATCTCCTCGGCAAAGCACATCTCAATGCAATCTCCGTGCTTCAGAAGCTTTATTCCCCGGCGGAATGTCTTCTCCCCAATTGAATCATGATTGAATGGTATCTGATTCCCTAGCAATGCTCTTAATGAGGTTCTTTTCCCGAATGCCTCATTTTCCCCAGTAGAGCGTTTCTCTCCCCAACAGATTGACCTGTTTTCCCCAGGAGAGTCATTTTATTCCCCAGTGGAGTTGTCTAAACAAAAGGTTCTTATGCCAGGTTCCTTATCCCCAACGGATTTCCTATCTCCTCAGCGGATCGTCATGTAGAAGTATTCATCTTCCCCACTGAGTCTTTCCTCAGCAGAGATTCACATGCATCCTCAGCAGAATCTATTCCCGTCAAGGACTTCCCCAGCAGAATGCATCCTACACAAGCAAGTTGGTTACTCCCCATCAGAGTTGTCTCCATGACTTGCCCTTATCTCCACATCCCCAGAGTGTCGAGAATTTGCTTCTCTAGTGAAGTTGCCAGGGTATTCCCTAAGCAGTCAATTGGGATGTTTGAATCCCCAAGCAGGATTTATTCCCCAATTAGAGCTCGCGTCTAGATTTGATCGTCTCCAGCAGATTTTTGATCCATCTTTGCCAGCTCGCAGTTGTGACCCTTGGTCACTCATCTTGTCCTCCCCGTAGAGTTCTATACTCTCCCTAGGACTTCTTCAGCAATTCAGTGCTCCTCCGCTGTCTCCCTAAGCAGCATCCGAATCATGCATCATTCGCATTGCATTCTCAAATCATATAACGTCTTCCTTCTCAGGAACGTCATTCCACAAACATTCATACATGTATCATGCATAAATCATATCATATTTGTTTCTTTCTACAGGAAAGTTATCAAGTTTCAAAATGCCTCCTAGAGAGCAACTCGCCTAATCGTTACAGACGCTTATCCTGATGTTCAAATCAGAAGAAGTTTGTTTCCCTATCTTGACATCGTCAGATCAGTTGAATGCATTCATATTCCCGATGCCCTTAGATCGGTTGAAGATATTTGTTCCTATCCTGATTCCAGTTTAGTTGAAGGAACCGCCTCCGGATCCCTGTCGATTTTCCGAAGGAGCAAGCCTGCTGATGCCTCAGATAAGTTGGAAATATCTACGTCCTGACGATTTATTTTCGTTCAGAAGAAGAACTCATCTGCCTAGTCCTGGTGCCTACTATCAGTTGAAGATGTTTTCTTTTCCCGGCGTAAACAGTTCGGAAGAGATATTTGTTCCTATTCCTGATAAATCAGACTTTCAGTTGAGGGAACCGCCTCCGGATCTCATCGATCTTACGAAGGAGCAAGCCACTGATGCCCAGATCAGATGGAGATATCTGCCTGATTGACTTTGTCATTCAGAAGAGGATTGTTCTACTTATTTTCTAGCATCGAGCCTAGATCAGCTTAAAGACTTCCTTTCCCGGCGCACACAGTTCGGAAGAGATATCCGTTTCTATTCCTGATAAATCAGACTTTCAGTTGAGGGAACCGCCTCTGGATCTCGTCGATCTTATGAAGGAGAAAGCCACTGATGCCCAGACCAGATGGAGATATCTGCCTGATTGACTTTGTCATTCAGAAGAGGATTGTTCTACTTATTTGCTAGCATCGAGCCTAGATCAGCTTAAAGACTTCCTTTCCCGGTGTACACAGTTCGGAAGAGATATTGTTCCTGTCCTGATAAACCAGACTTCCAGTTGAGGGAACCGCCTCCGGATCTCGTCGATCTTACGAAGGAGCAAGCCGCTGATGCCCAGATTAGTAGGAATATCTGCTTGATGATTTAATTGCATAAGATGGGGATGTCGCCTTGGTACCCAGACCATATATACTTACTACCCGTTGATGCCCAGATCAGCCGGAATATCTCATTTCGATTTCCAGATCGACCTAGACATCTATCCCCGATTCCTGTTCGAAAGACATCTACTACGTCTGATACCCTGATCAGTCGAAGATGTTCCTTCTCTTGATGCCCAGATCAATTGAAGTTTTTTCCCCTGCCTGTGGAGCTACTTAATTATCCAAGTCAATTGAAGTTTTTTCTCCCTGCTTACGTGATGGTACATTCCTTCTTATTACAAGACGGAATCTTCTATTGATCAAGAGTGCAAATTTTTGAGTTCATTCTGGTATTCAATCTCCTTCCACCTTTACGGTTCTAAACTTTCATTTCTCACTCGTCAGGTTCAAGAAGTTTGAATAGGGGCAGCTGTTGCACCCCAAGATTTGCCCTCTTTTCCGTGCTATAAGTTATGGATGGCATTTATTTCGTCGTTCGAAAATCAAAAAAAATAATAAAGAGCTTCTTATACATGGTGGCAGCAATCGTTAATTCATCTAAGATTCATTGGATTTCAGTGTTGAGATGTTCTTAGGTGCCTCAACTCTTATCTTCTTCAAGGATCATTAAGGCGTTATTGCTATGTTGAAGTAAGATGGCAGTCAAGGATTTTGTTTGTCCTTTTTTATGTAAGTAATTTGGTTCATTGATCGAGTTAGGATTGCATCAAAGTGAAGTTCGTTCAAGTGATGATTTAAATTCAAAAATACTTCACAATTGAAGATTGGATCAAAATAGTTTTAAGCATACAAGGATGGAAGGTGTATTCATATGGTTACAAGATACAAAAATTGCAAGTACAAAATACATGCAAATATACATTCAAGTTCATTATTCAAATTCATCAAATTCAGTACAAAGCCCATTACAAATCAGAAGCCCATTCAAATATACCATATTCAAAATCCACATAAAATTACAATACCATTCAATATAGTCCATTCACAAAATTATACACAAAATCTATACATCCATGATCCAATATTCAAGTCCATCCATTACCAATTAAATTGAATTAAAAAAAAATGCAACACCTACACATAAAAGAGAGAAGAGCAATTGGCTCAGTATCCTACTATGAACCGACCCTGCAGCTATCCAAAACTCAGCATTCACCAACAAAAAAGGGGAGGAAATTCAGAACCGAGGATCGATAACAAACTTGTAACAAAACCTTCCCTCCACTGATTCTTACCCCCAATCAATCTTTAAACATTCTCCTTCAGACTCTAACCGACCTTCAGCATCATTGATCACGATTCAATCAACACCTTCACAATCTTCAATTCTCCCTCGGTTCAATCCTTCGATTACTACACGATTCACCATAACATCATTCATGAACCTACACAAAAAAAGAGAACGAAGAATCAAAGAAAAAACAAAAAAGAAGAATGTAACAAACTTGTGGCCAAAACGTAACAGAAATTGATACTCACCTCATAACCGAATCGTATCAAACTACACCGGAGCTTCATCGTTCTTCATTGTTCATCATCAATCACCTTAAATCTTGAACCTTCTCTCACAAGTCATCTTCAACACTCTCCATTCATCACCAACCTGTAATAAACGCTCTGGAATCTCTAATCACAAATACAGAAAATCACCAATCAATCTCCCTCGAAATTCAATCTTCAAGAAGCCTCCATCACACATCAATCTTCAGCGCATATCTTGCATCGCCGATGAACCTTTATCGTCAATATTCAACAACGTTCATCCTCTTCGCATCTCAACAGATCTTCAATCGTTCAAGGAGAAACTTTCAATCTTTCCTCTTCAATCTCTATCCTTCGTTCCTCAATTCAAAGAAAAGCATCATCGGCAACGGATCTTCACTTAAGCATCAGCAACGAATCTTCACGAAGCAACAACAACAATATTCGTGCTCATTCACCAACAACAACAACCACGTCGCAGTGAGTTTACACGGAAGGATCTGAACGGATAGAAGAAGTTTCAAAAACCATAAGCGCAGGGGAGACGAAATCGGACAAAGAGAGATGAAGAGAGCGAGAGGGCGTTTTTGGTGGTGGTGGACAGCGAAGCCTCGCCGGTGAAGGAAGGATTCCGGCCGCACATTCGCTGGTTTGAGGGAGAAGAGAACCAAGTTCTGTTTCATGTAACCTAAATCCCTCTCTTAGTTCATTTTTTAGTAATTGTGGTTGATTGTTGGTAATTATGGTTAGCTGTTGTTAATTATGCTTAATTGAATCAAATAATCATAATTGGATCATAACCTTGGGCCTGTCACACGAATTCCTCTCCTCACCCCTTTAAGTCCAATGCACCTCTGTTTGATACAAAATTGTGAATAAAATACTCCCTCGGATGAGTGTATATGGGCCTACGCTTGTTTCTGTACTGCACCACTATTTTCTATATTTCACCCCCTGTTTCAATATTAATTCACATTAGTTTTAGTTTTTTTTTAACTAGTTTGCTTTCCATTATTTTTAGCATAATAAAAAACACGAAAACAAAATTTTGCTAGACTTTTGCTTGATAAAAATGAATAAAAACATGTATTATTTTGCTTGTTAGAATTTAGTTGTCTTGTCATACAGTTTAGTTTTTATCGTTTTTACACGATTTTACCGTTTCAGTGTACCTTTTGATTTGTAAATACTTGCTTTGGTTTCCATGATACTTGTGTACATATTTGACTAACATTTGAGTGCTATTTTTGGTTGTTATCTTACTTTCGCTCGATTTAGGTTTAAAAAGTGTGTTAATGTCAAATTTATCATTTCGTTATCTTTTTTCGGTGTAAAGCACCAACGCAATTCTGATTGCGATGTTTGTTATCTCTAACTTGTGTGCTAGTGTGCAAGGTTTTTGGATAGTCACCGATCGACGCTTATTACCTGAGTGTTCCGCTTTATCTATGGGACACGATTTCATTCACTTGCTTCGTGTTTTCGTCCTGGAGACACGTTCCTATTACTTTATATTTGCTTGTTTGGTTTGCTTGTTCCTCTGGAAGGTGTATTATGATTATTCTCGACGCGCATGTCGACCTTTGTGTGCTTTCATGGCTAATCGGTGTGCTGACCATTTGCTTTTACTTTGCTAGCTTGCTCGCGGGATCCTAGTTTCTTTGCTTTTCTTCGCTACAGTTTATGGATCATCATCCGTTTGGTATTGATTCCGTTTCATTTTATTTTTCCCACACTCTATCGCTTTTCGCATCATCCTTTAACATGAGAAGTAGGATTTAGACATGCATCTAGCCAAGCCCTCGAAAGAGGCTCTGTTTTTGTTGGGGTGTTTATATTTGTGCTTTGCGGCAGGGAGTGTGGTGTCGTTTTCTTTACCTCCCTGTTTCACTTGGGAGGACGGCACGCTAGACCCTTCACGCGAAATTTGGAAGGAGGAAGCGCCCGTGGCGGGATGAATTTTGTTTCAGTTCTGAAGGATAGAAAAACACTTAGAAAGGGGGGGATTGAATAAGTGTGACTTTAAATCTTGGACGATAAAAATAAATGCACAAATATTTTTATCCTGGTTCGCTGTTAACGAAGCTACTCCAGTCCACCCCCGCAGAGATGATTTACCTCAACTGAGGATTTAATCCACTAATCGCACGGATTACAATGGTTTTCCACTTAGCCGCAACTAAGTCTTCCAGAGTCTTCTGATCACAACCTGATCACTCCAGGAACAACTGCTTAGTTCACTCCTAAGACTTTTTCTAGAGTCTACTGATCAACACGATCACTCTAGGCTTAGTTCACTCCTAAGACTTTCTGCTCAGCCAACTGCTAAGACTTCCTCTAGAGTATTCTGATCAACCTGATCACTCTAGTTACAAACTGCTCAGCCAACTGCCAAGACTTCCTAGAGTATACTGATCAACCGATCACTCTAGTTCCTTACAACTTAATGTAATCAATTCAAGAGTTTACAAATGCTTCTTAAAAGCGATAATCACAACTGTGATATTTCTCTTACAGTTTAAGCTTAATCTCACTAAGATATTACAACAGCAATGTAGTGAGCTTTGATGAAGATGAAGATTCTGAGTTTTGATTTGAACAGCGTTTCAGCAAGTTTGATATAAGTTGATTTTTTGCAGAATCGTTAACCTTGCTTCTCATCAGAACTTCATATTTATAGGCGTTGAGAAGATGACCGTTGAATGCATTTAATGCTTTGCGTGTTCCGTACAGCTTTGCATTTAATGTTATACGCTTTTGTCAACTACCTCGAGCCTTGTTCACGCTGTGTCTACTGACGTAGCCTTTAGTAGCTTTAACGTTCCTTTTGTCAGTCAGCGTAGTCTGCCACGTGTACTTCCTTCTGATCTGATGTTTGTGAATACGACGTTTGAATATCATCAGAGTCAAACAGCTTGGTGCACAGCATCTTCTGATCTTCTGACCTTGAAGTGCTTCTGAGCGTGATACCATCTTCTGATTTTCAGTGCTTCTGATCTCATGTTCTTCTGATGCTTCCATAGACCCATGTTCTGATTCTGCTTCGACCATCTTCTGATGTCTTGCCAGACCATGTTCTGATGTTGCATGCTGAACCATTTGAGACACATCTTCTGAGCGCTGAATTATGCGTACTCTTTATATATTTCCTGAAAGGGAAATTGCATTGGATTAGAGTACCATATTATCTTAAGCAAAATTCATATTATTGTTATCATCAAAACTAAGATAATTGATAAGAACAAATCTTGTTCTAACAATCTCCCCCTTTTTGATGATGACAAAAACATATATAAATGATATGAATTTGCGATCAGAAAGAGTAGACGGCAAAAGACAAATTACACAGCTATAGCATAAGCATATGAATATGTCTCCCCCTGAGATTAACAATCTCCCCCTGAGATAAATAATCTCCCCCTGAAATAAATACTCGAAGAACTTTGATAAAAGACTTCCCTGATTATTTCGGTAGAGACGATCATATAAGCTTCTGCCTTCAGAGAATTCATAGCTTCTGACTTCTGCTTCCATTGGACAGCTTCAGAACTTGAATTTCTTTGATCTTCAGAACATTCACAGCTTCTGACTTCTGCTTCCATTCAGGACAGCTTCAGAACTTGAATTACTGGATCTTTTAGAACATTCACATCTTCTGATTTCTGCTTCCCTCGGATAGCTTCAGAACTTTGAATGTCTACCAACATCACTTCATGCTAGATTTGTATCAGAACATTGTTGAATGTACCAGAGCATCATCTGAGCATCTCTACATCCTGAAATGTTACAGAACAAAAACTAAACGACAAAAGTCAGCATGAACGAGTTAGAACATAAAATGTATATTCAAATACATGATATGTATCAGAGCCAAATGTATCAGAGCATTTAGGCTAAAAACATGTATCAGAGCAAATAATGTATCAGAGCCATAACATTATATGTATCAGGGCAAATAGAATTTTGTCATAACAGGATAGACAATGATATTCAAATTCTATTATCAGTGCTTCTGATTCATTCTTCTTTCTTGCTTCTGATCTCTGAAGCTTGACAGCACTCAGCTTGCTTCAGTTTCCATGGTTTTGCTTCTAGTGTTTGCTTTGAAGATTCACTTCACTTCTCTGTACCTGCAAAACACTTAAACCATATAGAACTTGCAGTTCTTGTTAGTGAATGTGTGGGAGCCTTTACCCAGCAACTGATAGATTTAATCAAATCATTTATCATTTATCTTTCTCCCCCTTTTTGTCATAACATCAAAAAGAATATATAAAAAAATCAGATGTATAAAACGACAAAAGAAAACATTTACTGGAATGTAAAACACAAAGAAACTTTTTCATTGATCATCAAAAGATATTACAAAAGGTTCCTATGTTTAACAAGCAGAAAAAACATTCCTAGCAAATACAAAAAAGGATTTCCAAAAAGGAAATCACTACAAAAAAGGATTTCCAAAAAGGAAATCACTACAAAAATTAAAAACAGAACCCTAGCTAGACACGCTCTGTGTCAACCCATCAAGAATCCCGGAGGACTTCTTGTCTTCCAGACTGAAACCTCCACTGTAGGAGAGATCCCAGAACCAAGGAGGAAGTGAGGGACAGTTCACAGACAGAGAGCTAATGTTGCAAACGGGGCTTTCCCTTAACATAGAAGTTAAGAATATCATTCTTAACCTCCTCCCATAACTCAAGAAAGTCTTCTGTCTTTGGGTGAAAGTTGATAACAACATCAAAGAAGAGTCTGACTTGAGCGGTATTAGAAGAGCCATCCCGAGATGCACAGAGATCTGTCGCCTTTGAGTCATGGAGCTTCAACAGGCTTAGGGTGAACGCTAGGTTTTGAGAGAAGAAATGAAAACCGAGAGAGAGAGAGAGAGAGAGAGAAAACTTTTAAGAGGAAAACAAAAAGATAGGAAACCAAAAAACCATTTTGAAGAGTATTTAAAAGAAAATAAAGTGAAACGAATGATGACTAGCATTTAATGTTACGTGACGTGAGGAGAGATAATAAAGACAAATGAAGTGACTGGCACAGTTACCTATGGTCGGCGTCCCTTCAACTGCACGCGCGCTTACATGAATAGTAACGACAGGTTTACCATCCCGAGATAAAACGTAACAGCTGTTTTGCTTTAAAAGAAGTTCTGAATCAACTTAGACAATGAAACGTTAGTAATAACCGAATCATAATTTCTAAAAGATTTCAATCAGAACTTCTGAAAAAAAAATTGTTCCACGTTCATTTCAGAAGATACTCATACATGAGAACTTCTCATCTTCTCATTCTGGGCATAAATCCATACTGATGTTCTTCAGAATGAACTTAAACCTATCTTCAGCCAGGGGTTTTGTAAAGATATCAGCCCATTGATGGTCTGTATCAACAAAGTTTAAAGAAATAACACCCTTCTGAACATAGTCCCTTATGAAATGATGTTTTATCTCAATATGTTTAGCTTTTGAATGAAGAATAGGATTCTTAGATAAACATATAGCAGAAGTATTATCACAGAATATAGGAATGTTACTCTCAAATATCTGATAATCTTCTAACTGACTCTTCATCCAGAGCATCTGTGTGCTACAACCAGCAGCAGCGACATATTCTGCTTCTGTTGTTGATAGAGCAATAGTTGCTTGCTTCTTGCTGTACCAGGAGATCAAATGACTTCCAAGAAATTGGCAACTTCCTGAAGTACTTTTTCTTTCAATTCTGTCTCCAGCATAGTCAGCATCGCAAAATCCTACTAAGTTGTATTCTTTAGATTTTCTGTAAACTAAACCAACATTAGTAGTACCTTTCAGATACCTTAGAATCCTCTTAACAGCAGTTAAATGAGATTCTCTAGGATCTGATTGGAATCTAGCACACAAACAAACACTGAACAGAATGTCAGGTCTAGAAGCAGTCAGATATAGAAGAGATCCAATCATACCTCTGTATAGCTTCTGATCTACCTTCTTACTTACCTCATCCTTACCTAGGATGCATGTTGGATGCATAGGAGTTTTGGCTTCTTTGCAGTCTAGAAGATTAAACTTCTTCAGAAGTTCCTTCACATACTTGGTCTGGTGAACATACGTTCCTTCTGATGTTTGATTTATTTGTATTCCAAGGAAATACTTGAGTTCTCCCATCATGCTCATTTCAAACTCAGCCTGCATAGACTTAGCAAACTCCTTTCCAAGTGTAGCATTAGATGTTCCAAAAATAATATCATCTACATATATTTGACAAATTAAAATATCCTTTTCAAAGGTTTTACAAAAGAGAGTAGTGTCCACTTTTCCTCTAGTGAAACCATTATCCAGAAGGAAAGAACTTAAGCGTTCGTACCAAGCTCTGGGAGCCTGTTTCAATCCATACAATGATTTCTTAAGTTTAAAAACATGATTAGGAGACATAGAGTCTTCAAAACCAGGAGGTTGATGGACATAAACTTCTTCATCTATATAACCATTTAAGAAGGCACTCTTAACATCCATCTGATAGAGAGTGATGTTATGTTGAGTGGCAAAAGAAATTAATAGACGAATAGATTCTAACCTGGCCACTGGTGCAAAGGTTTCTGTGTAGTCAATCCCTTCTTGCTGACTATAACCCTGAGCCACCAGTCTGGCTTTGTTCCTTACCACTTCGCCTTTCTCACTGAGCTTGTTTCTGAAGACCCATTTTGTACCGATTATATTGAATCCATCTGGTCTAGGAACAAGATCCCAAACATCATTCCTTGTAAACTGATTTAGTTCTTCTTGCATAGCAATTATCCAGTCTGGATCTTCTAGAGCATGATCAACAGAAGTTGGCTCGATCAAAGATACAAGACCTAATTGACAGTCTGCATTGTTTCTAAGGAATGCTCTTGTTCTGATTGGATCATCCTTCTTTCCAAGAATGACATCTTCTGAATGACCAGAGATGAGTCTGGATGATCTTCTGACAGATGGTTCTTCAGAAATACTTAGATCCTCCAGAGAAGCTGATACTTGATCTTCAGATTCTTTGCTTCTGAGAAGCTCTGCTTCTGATGCGTTGCTTCTTGGCTCAACAACTTCTGATATGTCAATATCACAACCTGCAAAATTATCAACTTGCTTTGGTTTTTCAGAACCAAGCTTATCATCAAACCTGATATTGATTGATTCTTCTACAACCAATGTTTCAGTATTGTATACTCTGTAGCCTTTTGAGCGTTCAGAATATCCAAGAAGGAAACACTTTTGAGCTTTGGAATCAAACTTACCAAGATGATCTTTAGTGTTCAGAATAAAGCACACACATCCAAAAGGATGGAAATATGAAATGTTGGGCTTTTTATTCTTCCACAATTCATAGGGAGTCTTATTAAGAATAGGTCTGATAGAGATTCTATTCTGAATATAACATGCAGTGTTTATTGCTTCTGCCCAGAAATGCTTAGCCATATTGGTTTCATTGATCATGGTTCTGGCCATTTCTTGAAGAGTCCTATTCTTTCGTTCTACAACCCCATTTTGCTGTGGAGTTCTAGGACAAGAGAAATCATGGGCAATACCATTTTCTTTGAAGAATTCTTCAAAGGGTCTGTTCTCAAATTCACCACCATGATCACTTCTGACCTTTATGATTTTACACTCTTTTTCAGATTGAATCTGAATGCAGAAATCAAAGAACACTGAATGAGTCTCATCCTTGTGTTTCAAGAATTTTACCCATGTCCAGCGGCTATAATCATCTACGATGACTAATCCATATTTCTTTCCTCTGACAGATGCTGTTTTGACTGGGCCAAACAGATCAATGTGCAAGAGTTCTAATGGCCTTGAGGTAGAAACAACATTCTTAGACTTGAATGCAGGTTTGGAGAACTTGCCCTTCTGACATGCTTCACAAAGAGCATCTGATTGGAATTTCAAATTAGGGAGTCCTCTGACAAGATTCAGTTTGTTAATCTGAGAGATCTTTCTCAAACTAGCATGACCTAATCTTCTGTGCCAGACCCACTGCTCTTCAGAAACAGACATAAGACAAGTCACCTTCTGACTCATAAGATCTTGCAGATCTGTCTTATAAATGTTGTTCTTCCTCTTGCCTGTAAATAGGATTGAGCCATCCTTCTGATTTACAGCCTTGCAAGACTTTTGATTGAAGATTATATCATAACCATTGTCACTTAATTGACTGATAGATAAGAGGTTATGAGTTAATCCTTCTACAAGAAGTACATTAGAAATGGAAGGAGAGTTACCAGACTTTATAGTTCCAGAGCCAATTATCTTGCCCTTCTGATCTCCTCCGAACTTGACTTCTCCTCCAGACTTAAGCACCAGGTCTTGGAACATAGACCTTCTTCCTGTCATGTGTCGCGAGCATCCAGAGTCCAGGTACCATGACATGTTGTGCTTTGTCCTTCTTGCAGCCAAGGATATCTGCAATAGGAATAATCTTATCCTTAGGTACCCACATCTTTTTGGGTCCTTTCTTGTTAGATTTTCTCAAGTTCTGATTGAACTTGGGTTTAACATTGTAAGCAATAGGAGGAACAGCATGATAATTCTTAATGTGAGTTTCATGATATTTCCTAGGTTGTGTCACATGCTTCTTAGTGTGTGTTATGTGAAAACTTTGTGCATGTGAGGTGTGCCTAATATCATGAGAGTGGCCATACTTGAACTGATCATACAATGGCTTGTATGTAATTTTCATTTCATCAACAGGTTCAAGTTTGTATGGGGTTTCACCCTCATAACCAATGCCAACTCTTTTGTTTCCAGACACAGCATATATCATAGAAGCTAGCTGACTTCTGCCAATACTTCTAGATAAGAACTTTCTGAAACTTAAATCATATTCTTTCAGAATATGGTTCAGACTAGGAGTGGATTTTTCTGAATCAGAAGGAGATCCAACATTATTGGATAATTTTAAAAGTTTTTCTTTTAATTCAGAATTCTCCAACTCAAGCTTCTTTGTTTCAAATTCAAATTGCTTTTTCAGCTTTTTGTATTTGAGACTAATCTGAGACTTGAGTTCCAGAAGTTCAGTTAGACCGGAAACTAACTCATCTCTAGTAAGTTCAGAAAATACCTCTTCAGAATCTGATTCTGATGTAGATTCTGATCCGTCATCTTCTGTCGCCATCAGCGCACAGTTGGCCTGCTCATCTTCTGAATCATCTTCTGACTCATCCCAGGTTGCCATAAGACCTTTCTTCTTATGAAACTTTTTCTTGGGACTTTCCTTTTGAAGATTTGGACATTCATTCTTGTAGTGTCCAGGCTCATTGCATTCATAGCACATGACCTTCTTCTTGTCAAATCTTCTTTCATCAGAAGATTCTCCACGTTCAAATTTCCTTGAACTTCTGAAGCCTCTGAACTTCCTTTGCTTGGTCTTCCAGAGTTGATTTAGCCTTCTGGAAATCATGGACAGTTCATCTTCTTCTTCAGATTCTGGTTCTTCAGGATCTTCTTCTCTGGCCTGAAAAGCGTTAGTGCATTTCTTGATATTTGATTTTAATGCAATAGACTTACCTTTCTTTTGAGGCTCATTTGCGTCCAGCTCTATTTCATGACTTCTCAAGGCGTTGATAAGCTCTTCCAGAGAAACTTCATTCAGATTCTTTGCAATCTTGAATGCAGTCACCATAGGACCCCATCTTCTGGGTAAGCTTCTGATGATCTTCTTCACATGATCAGCCTTGGTGTATCCTTTGTCAAGAACTCTCAATCCAGCAGTAAGAGTTTGAAATCTCGAAAACATCTTTTCAATGTCTTCATCATCCTCCATCTTGAAGGCTTCATACTTCTGGATTAAGGCAAGAGCTTTTGTCTCCTTGACTTGAGCATTTCCTTCATGAGTCATTTTCAAGGACTCATATATGTCATAGGCCGTTTCCCTGTTAGATATCTTCTCATACTCAGCATGAGAGATAGCATTCAGCAAAACAGTTCTACATTTATGATGATTCCTGAAAAGCTTCTTTTGATCATCATTCATTTCTTGCCTTGACAGCTTTACGCCTCTGGCATTTACAGGATGTTTGTAACCATCCATCAGAAGATCCCATAGATCACCATCTAGACCCAGAAAGTAACTTTCCAGTTTATCTTTCCAGTATTCAAAGTTTTCACCATCAAATACCGGCGGTCTAGTATAACCATTGTTACCGTTGTATTGCTCAGCAGAGCCAGATGTAGATGCAGGTGTAGGTATAGTCCTTTCACTTTCATCAACCATCTTTTAAATGAAGCGTTTTTCTCTTCCTGAATCTTTTCTAAACACGGTTAAGTGCTTGCACCTTAGAACCGGCGCTCTGATGCCAATTGAAGGATAGAAAAACACTTAGAAAGGGGGGGATTGAATAAGTGTGACTTTAAATCTTGGACGATAAAAATAAATGCACAAATATTTTTATCCTGGTTCGCTGTTAACGAAGCTACTCCAGTCCACCCCCGCAGAGATGATTTACCTCAACTGAGGATTTAATCCACTAATCGCACGGATTACAATGGTTTTCCACTTAGCCGCAACTAAGTCTTCCAGAGTCTTCTGATCACAACCTGATCACTCCAGGAACAACTGCTTAGTTCACTCCTAAGACTTTTTCTAGAGTCTACTGATCAACACGATCACTCTAGGCTTAGTTCACTCCTAAGACTTTCTGCTCAGCCAACTGCTAAGACTTCCTCTAGAGTATTCTGATCAACCTGATCACTCTAGTTACAAACTGCTCAGCCAACTGCCAAGACTTCCTAGAGTATACTGATCAACCGATCACTCTAGTTCCTTACAACTTAATGTAATCAATTCAAGAGTTTACAAATGCTTCTTAAAAGCGATAATCACAACTGTGATATTTCTCTTACAGTTTAAGCTTAATCTCACTAAGATATTACAACAGCAATGTAGTGAGCTTTGATGAAGATGAAGATTCTGAGTTTTGATTTGAACAGCGTTTCAGCAAGTTTGATATAAGTTGATTTTTTGCAGAATCGTTAACCTTGCTTCTCATCAGAACTTCATATTTATAGGCGTTGAGAAGATGACCGTTGAATGCATTTAATGCTTTGCGTGTTCCGTACAGCTTTGCATTTAATGTTATACGCTTTTGTCAACTACCTCGAGCCTTGTTCACGCTGTGTCTACTGACGTAGCCTTTAGTAGCTTTAACGTTCCTTTTGTCAGTCAGCGTAGTCTGCCACGTGTACTTCCTTCTGATCTGATGTTTGTGAATACGACGTTTGAATATCATCAGAGTCAAACAGCTTGGTGCACAGCATCTTCTGATCTTCTGACCTTGAAGTGCTTCTGAGCGTGATACCATCTTCTGATTTTCAGTGCTTCTGATCTCATGTTCTTCTGATGCTTCCATAGACCCATGTTCTGATTCTGTTTCGACCATCTTCTGATGTCTTGCCAGACCATGTTCTGATGTTGCATGCTGAACCATTTGAGACACATCTTCTGAGCGCTGAATTATGCGTACTCTTTATATATTTCCTGAAAGGGAAATTGCATTGGATTAGAGTACCATATTATCTTAAGCAAAATTCATATTATTGTTATCATCAAAACTAAGATAATTGATAAGAACAAATCTTGTTCTAACAAGTTCTTCCTACGATATCACACAAACTTTTTAATTATCCTACGAGTAGGAAAGGGGAAAAAGATCTCAAATAAACCCTAGGAGTTTGCTAAGTGTGGGGATTCACCTAGACTAGAAATTCTGGAGTCCGGGAGGTCGGTTATATATAGGGAAGAGTTTAAGCACCCTACATATCCGCAGTACTCTACGGGAACCTTCTTTGTGTCTATGTGTTTGTGTTTGTTGCTTATTATTGGGAAATTTTCTCCTTTATGTTAGGAGGGATCTGAATTGGAGGGATCTGTTATATAGGAGAAGGTGATTGAATCTGGTGCGTAGGATTAGTGAGAAACGGTTTTGAATCTGAGGGTGGGGATTGAGCGGTTAGAAAGTTGGTTACAATTAGTTAGAGGTTAGTCGTGATTAGTTACAGGTGGATTCTAAATTTCTGTTTCAGTTTGAACTAAAGTGAAGTCGGTTAAAAAGTTAGTTAAAAATTGGTTAGAATCTGTTAGTGGGTGTTAATGAGTTTGGAACTGATAGTGACTTTTATGGTTCTTCCTGTTGATTTTGTAACGTGCAGGTATAGATTTATTTTTTGGGGTTTAGATGCAAGTGGCTTTGAGGACCGGTTCGGTTTATAAATGGTATGCTCGGACTTTTGTACATGTATAAGCTTGGAAGGTTTTAAGCTAGGTTAGTTTATGTTGATGATAGGATGTAAGCAGCCTAATGTCTTGTATTTGTGAGCTTTTGTTATAATTTTCTGTATGGGGTTCAAAGTTCTAACAGGTGCTGGAATATGGAGCTGAGTTAGCAGGGACTGGTTTATTTTCTGAGTTTTTTTTGGTTCAGTTTGTGGCTTTTTAATTTGGACTGATTGTTTTTGAATGGTGTAGGGATTTCAATATTGATGCAGGTCTGGTAGGTTTGAATGTTACTGTGGCTGACTTTGGCTTTGTATTTTGGTAATGGGCGTCGAATTGATGTTAAATCATGTATGGGTTTCCACTCGGGGTGTATTGTGATATGTATATGATTATGGCAGCCTGTTTTTATGTAGGTAGCACCTGGTTAATGCCTAGAGTTTAAAGGAAACTGTTAAATGTTAGCTTATTTTTCGTTGTTCTAAAACTGAGTTCCAATCGAACCGTTCGAAGCTTGAACTTTCTGCTAAGCATATGTTGGCTTTTTTGTTGCAGGGCATTATGTAGGGACTGTTTTGCAATAGGTGGAGAAGGATATTGAACATGAAGCATGTGGTTTGATGGATTGGAATGTGTGGAACGGTTTGGTTCATGATCGGGCTTCTTTTCTTGTAGTTCAGGACTCTGTTATTTTTGAATCTTGTGAGTTAACCTTGGTTTTATGCTGCAAGATTGTTCATGTGTGCATGGAATTAATTTGAAACTGGTTTTGTTGAATGCATGGCTATATGGCTAGTTGACATGAAGAAATGTTGAAGAAGCTTTGAAGACAGATGCTGAAGCTTTTTAGGAATAGGCTTTTTCTTTTGTAACTTCAAAATTTTTTTAATCATTTTTCCTTGTAATGGCTCCTTTTTTTCTTGTAATGACTGTGATTTGGAATTTTGAATTTTGAATCTCTCTTCCTCCAAAGTGTATCAATTAAACTTAAAACTCCAATGATTTAACCTGATTTCATGGTGCTAACGAACATAACAAGGAATTATTTCAATATAGGCCTTAGTCAAAACGTGACTAGATATCCTCAGGTTCGAAACAACACCATATTCTTCATTCGATTCCTGTGAATAACCAGTGAAACTATCTTAAAGACGGACCAATTTGAATGGATGGAATGAGTCCGCCGAGTCCACATCCTTCTCTTGCACAAGAACTAGAGCCAATGACTTATAATCCATGTAATTAGGTGATCCAATACTTCAAATGATAGGAAACCCAATTGAACCAAGTTGTCAGAGACGATGAGGACCAATTGAATTAAACCTTAGATGATAAAATCTGATCCACCTTTGAAGAACCAATCTTGCCATGCACATGTCCAGTCCCAAGATGAAATCCAATGTTGAGACTTGAAAACAAAACCAATTCTTAGTACTAAAACCCTAGAATTCCACTGATGATATAGACCAAAGCAAGCCATAATCCGGGATTCTTGTTCCACATGGACCTCAAATGAAATGACCCCACACATACAACAACTCTCTTGGTCTTCCGATCCATTGCCAGATTACTGATTAATGAATGCATGAGTCATGTTAATGTCCTAAAAGAAGATGCATATGAAATGAGAAATCTGAGCCAGTTAGGAATAAATATATGGGCAAATTTTGGGGTGCAACACTCGCTGAGATTCCTTGTGAACCTCATGCCTACATATCCCTAATGGAAGTCAGAACTTAATGTAGTTCGGGGAACTAATTAGGTATTTTAATGATTTTTGGTGCCTTGCTTGAAGCTCAAGGTTGAAGCTTTGAATTAAATCTCTGTTTACAGTAAAGAGACATGAAATCGTCTTTACAGAGAGGTATTTCTACTATTCCACCACAAACATTTTTAAAGTGACAGAAAAGCTAAAATGTTTCATTAAGAGAGGGAGCCTACTTGGTTGATCAAGTATGACAGCCAACATGCCTCTTGAATGAAAGATTCTCAACCAAATTAGGGAAAGTTGTACAAGTCTGGGTTGTGTGTCAGAGCAATGCCTTTCACGAGTCCTAAATGGGAGAATGTTTGAAATGATGATTTGTTTGAAATGATTGTTTGTAATGATTGCTTGTTTGTGGTGAGATAGGAGAAATACCTACCTATGAAGATGAGCTATGTCTATCTATTGTTTGAAAGATTTGATTTTTTAGCTGGCTTGTATGAGGCCCAAGCTTGAGGCTTTTGATTGATTTATTGACTCTGTAAGATAACTCCACTGGGATGGATTTAAACTAAAGAGTTTTTGTGTTCTGTACAAAGCCCAGAATTGAGGCTGACTCTAGCTGGAGAGCATTTATTTGATGGATTTTATTTGGTGTTCTGTACAAAGCCCAGAATTGTGGCTGACTTTACTTAGGGAGACTCTATTTTGTGCCTTGTATGAAGCCCAAGGTTGTGGCTGACTCTCAACTGGGGAAGTTATTGTTTCATGCCTTGTATGAGGTCCAAGGTTGAGGTTGACTCTTTGGGGAGTTTTACTCTGCTGGAGGATTCATCTATTAAAAGACTGTCTTTTTGGAGGCTAACCCTTTCCAGGGGTTTTGACTCAGCTGGTGAAATTATCTATTAAAAGACTGATTTTTTGGAGGCTAACCCTTTCCAGGGGTTTTAATCCGCTGGAGAGTTTGTCTTTTGAAAGTTCAATTTTTGGAGGCTAACCCTTTCCAGGGGTTTTGGATTTAAAGGAGTAATTTTGGAGGCTGACCCTTTCCAGGGGTTTTAAATGATGGCATAAATATTATCTAATTGAGACTTCTTGTTTAAAGCCCAAGATTAAGGCTGACACTAACTGAGGATAGACAACTGTGGATCCTAGACTCTGCTAAGGAAATTAATTATGATAAGGGTGACAGAGATTGTCCATGTCTCTCATTCCAAAAGGTGTACTCAATATGAGATTGAGACAATCTTAGCTTGTTTAAAGTCTGGTTTGAAAAATGGAAGAAACTCACCAGGATAGGCTAAGAGGTGACTAAAGACCTGTTCCTATGTTTATAAGAAACCTGATGGGTCCTTGTATACAAGCTCAAGAGTAAGCTGGAAATGCTTTTAAGAAGCCTGTGGGTCCTTGTACAAAGACCAAGAGGAGGCTAATCGAGGGTCATCGAGGGTCCTTGTTATAGCACAAGAGAAAGCTATGTCGTTTTGAACTTATTTTGGCTTTAAGCAAATGGGTAAGAGGTTTCACCGGGAATAATTCCTCTTTGGGTGGATGTGTCCTAGTTTGGGTTCTAAGGCTTTTTTCAAGATGTTTCACCGGGAAGACATTCTCAATCCTAGGCCATATTCCTATAATATATATATATATATATAGTTTAACTGTCCTAAGATTTACACTCAGACGTAGTTCTAAACAATATATAAACAGTTCTATATTTGACAGTAATCTAAGTAAAGACTGTAAATTGAAAGCTTGTAAAGCCTAACCTGGATGGAGTGGAGGCCTTTGAAGAAGTATGTACAAAGCCTCACCAGCAATTTTATTGTTTAATGATAACAGTTGAATATTTATAATAAACAGTTAAAGATTTTTGAAAACAGAAGAAGTGAAGATGGACAAAGGTCACATAGGTATCTGAAGAGTTTCACCGGGAATAATGCCTTTCAAATACCAGAAGAATGTTTTGAAAACAGAAAGAAGATTTTGTAAATATAGTTTTTTAAAACAAACTAATGAAAAGAAAAAGGTTTTGGGTCTTACACTCTATTAGAGGCCCAGTACTTTATAGTACTGGTTGACGGTTATGAAAACAGTTTTGAACATTGACAAAAGCCAACATAATTAGGGTAAAGACAAAGTCTATACCTAATTAAGACCTACATGATTAGGGTTTTATCACAAAAATATTTATAAGAGATTAGGTTTTGAAAATCAAGAGAAAACTATGTTTAAGTATTTTAGAATACTTAAAAATATGTTATTTTACACCTAAAAAATATATATCAAATAAATAATATTTTTGTGATTTTTTGGGTTATTAATAAAATAGATATGTTAAATGATAAGTGTGTGAAAAATGAAGTAAAAATGATTTAATTTGATAGGTGAATTAATTATGTGAAGTTGTGAAGAAAATAAAGGAAATTAGTGGTAAAAAATAGGTTTGTCTCCACCATGGCTTGAACCCATGCCCTTGCAATCAACTACTCAAAACAACACCACTGGGCCAACGCGCGCTTGGTGTCAAAGGAGTGACTCCATTGCAATACATATGTTATCCAAGTGTATAGAAGCAAAAAAAAGAAATAAAATCAAAAGGTCTGGGGCGAGGGGGATTTGATCCCCAGACCTTGGGCACGCGCAACACACAAACACTCTTTACCACTGGGCTATAATGATTTAGTCGTTCATGAAACAACCACCATTCAAAATAAAATAAACTTTAGCCCTGAATTTGAATTTTGCGCGCCACCACCATTGTCATCTTCTTCCTCAAGCTCTCAAATTTAAAATTTGTGAACTTGCTCGTTTCTCAACCAAACAGGGCGATGTAAACATGGATTTCACTCTAAATTTCCTCACGAACTCATATATGTAACTAACACAGATTTATATTAACTACATCTAACAAATTTACTAAAAAACGTGAAGAACCCTAGAATTTGAAAATCAAATTAAATGGCTATACTGAAAGATAAATGAATGATGATAGAGGGTTTTTAATCCTCTTATGATGCTGAACAAACTGGTATCGAGATATATGAGAAAGAGTACTCGAATAAGTGGGTTAGAGTTTGAAAAAATACCTCTGAAAATGGAGGTCGTGAGGATGATGAGGAACACCTGGGCTTGTGTGAGTGATCCTAAAAGCTTCCTGGGGACTCAGTGATGCTAACTGAATACTTATTATGACTTGAATCCTTCTGAACCGTCCAACTCAACCCCTTCAAATTGAGCTTCAAGTGAACATGGAGGTTGATGAATTTGTAGTTACAGATGTGCTGCAGGCATCTGAATAGCTTCACTACACCTCTGGGAACATGTTGATGTGCTTGGCTTGGCTCGACACCTCCTGAATTCTTCTACAGACCTCCAATTGCTTAAGATCCAAAGTGAGAGTGACTATGGTGTTACTCCACTTACAGAAGTGATCCAGGTGCTTGGATCACCTCTAATGAACCTCCTTGAGATGTTAGAATGCTTACTTCTCAAAGAAGAGCTCTGGTTTGAAGAAAACGATTCTTCTTGCCAAAGAACTTTGAAAAACCATAAGCATGAGGGAGAGAAAGAGAAAGCAAGAATTGGAGTTGCTTTGGTGTGTTTAATATGAAGGAGGGCACTTGTATTTATAGGCAAAGAGTTCTGTACAGATTGAGGGAGTTAGCTTGCTTAATGAGAGAGTTTTGGTTTCTTGGCCATGAAGAAATTCAAAGAATCTCCAAAATGCAATGATGGCCAAACCGAGTTAGCTCCCTATCCAATGATTCTATCTGATCTTGGGGAACATTTCTGATATGTAGAGGCTTTCTATTGGCTTAGGAGAAGATTCCAATTGATGAATCATTACTTACCATAAATTCTCAAAAGTAATGATTACATAATCACATGTTCTTGCTTTTGGGAATCTTCTTCAATTCTTATGCCATGGTGAAAATGAATGCATGGCATGTTTGCAGATGTGTTATGGGTCGTGTAGCATCCATTAGTGAAGCCATATGCACAAAATTGCAAAGATCCAAATTGTACATGACCTATAATTTTACTTCATGAGGCCAACTTTGAACAAGCATAACTCCTAGCTCAAAATGAATTTGGAGAAGGTTGAGCACAATTTGGAAAGCCCTAAACATTTATTTCAATTCATTGGTTTGGGATTTCTTCAGAATCATTTGGGAAATTTGTGAAAAATGGGCCTAAAGTTGGAAGAAAACTAGGTTAAAAACACTTAGAATTTTTCTAAGTTCTTATGACCTAAAACTTCAAAATTCACAAATCTCTTAAATGATTGATTCCTTGAAAAAAGTTGTCTTGTAAGATGTTGTTTTATTTTTCAAGACCTACAACTTTCATGTTGGGAGATTTTTGAGGGTGTAAGCAAAATTTTGAGTTCCCAAAATACCCTCAAAAACCCTAATTCCTGACTTTTTGCTCCATGGTGAATTTTCTTGAATTTCTTTTGCCAAATGACTTTAATAATCATATATTGATGATATTGATCTTAAAAAGTCATGTTTTGGCCAAAAATCCTAAAAGTCAAAGCTTATCTTGTATAGTTGACTTTTTCCAAATGAAGTGAAATCTTGGACTTTTGTGATGAATCAAACTCTCCTCCTCAAATGAATGATATGAATGAATTATATTGAGGTAATGTAAGCTCTTGAGTCATGCTTTGAGTTTTGGATCCATGTCCTGATTAAAAGTCAACTATCTTGGTGAATTAGGTCAAAAACCCTAATTGTCGACCAAATGAAATTGATGACTATAGACCTTGAATTGAAGTGTAATGCCTTATGGATATTGTCATATGAACTAAATGAAGATGATTAAAACCTTTGAGTGATGCCCTGGGGCTTTTTAGGGTTTCCCAAATGTGATCCCTGATTTTAGTCCTTGATGGGCTCAAAACCCTAGACTGGTGAATTAGGCAAACCTGAGTCCAGGTGGTGGGTGTGTAATCAAACATAGGTGAATAGAATGAGGCTTTTGAGTCCTATGGTTGTGTTAGAGACCATACCTTTTATTGATTGATCCTTTGCCTGAGCTCTTTTGTTTCTGAACACCCTCGATTAAGCACCAGATGAACAAGTGACTGTTCTGAGTATCTGTTTTGATTCTGATGAAAAGCCTGAAAGTATATAATCTCAGGGGGGGTTAAAATTAGGGTATGACAGGGAGTCATGGTGTAATAAGTCCTATATGGCACTCCGTTAAGTCCTCTTGGAAGGCACGCGGAAAGGGTTAGCAATCAACCCCCGCCTAGTCTCATCGAGTCCGTTCGGTATGTGCACGTTACGCGTTGCTCGCTTCCGAACTTGCACAAGATCTTGTTATCGAGTATGTCAGGAAAAGGGTTCATGCAACCGGACCCCCGCACTTCCTATAGCTCGCGTCGCTCGACGTTGATGCTCGGTGTATACACGCACCATTTTCCTTTCGGATCCGTGACGGCTTGGTTGCTGAGAGGGACTCGCCCCTCTTGTCTATGGCCCAATCATTTTCGCGAGGTTTAATGCTCGGTTGACTCGGGTGATTCGCTCCTCTTGGCTATGGCGGGACCGCTTTTCTACCATTCGACCAGTGTCATTGGTTTGTTTGCTTTACGAGCGGAGCTCGTTTGTGTGATACTCTTGTTTGTTTTCCCTTTTCCTCGTAGGTTGCTAGTTTAGTTTAGACTTGTACCCTTTGTATGATAACATTAGGTAGCAAGCTTTCCCCCTTAGCTTAGGTCTTCCTCATGCATTCTTTAAAACACAAACCACACTCTTTGATTTTCTTTTCTTAAGAGCATGTTATTTCCGCTCCATTACCAAGCCTAAGTCTCCAAAGGTCGAGCAGCGTAGTGTGAATGTAACTTGCCCACCTAAAAAATACAAAACAAACAGAAACTAGTTAGCCGAGCTACGGTACCTCTGATTCCGCAAAACGGATACGTAGGTAGCGAGGTAGGGCCCGTGCGAGCACAACTTTTTTTCCCTACATTTTGCATGCATACTAGTCCAGATTAGCGTAGATTTGTTACACACCCATAGTTTTAGACACAAGCGTGGATACCATCGAGTACAATGGGCGCGAGGGGTGCTAATACCTTCCCTTCACGTAACCGACTCCCTTACCCTTTTTCTCTGGTCATGAGACCGTTGTTTTGTTTTGTGGTTTGCTGGCATTCCCTTTCTTTTTAGGATAAATATGTTAGTGGCGACTCTGTTAATTTCCGCGGTAGCGACAATTACTTCATTTTATTTGGTGTTGGATTATATTTCCATTTGGTTGTATTTGATGATGTTTCTTATTCCGCTGTGATAAACATGATTATGTTTTGGTGAACCGTTTCCTAGTGAAGCATGACTTGACCATGGTTGGTTTATTTATTTTAAATAATTGTGGCACCCTTGTGTTTATGTTTTTACTCTGATATATTTATTTAATTTGTCACGGGGTTTAGAAGGGTGTTACACTGACCCCACGTATGGAATTCCGTATTCCTTGATGGTTGGAAGTCAGTCGACGTCAAGTCCTGCTTTAGTTTCGGATGCACAAGGATCCACACCAAGTGCCCAAAACAGGGCAAATCAGAACAGAGTTGTGCCTTTGTCGAACACATATGTAGTTGTGCTTAGGCAACAGATGGACGATAACAATCATGAGTTGGTAAACATGCTAACTAACCAAATGGGAACTGTCTTTAATCCTATAGTGCAGGAATTAACAGAGTCGAATAGACAGGTGGTCGATCTACTCACTCGACTATGCAACTACTTGGGGGCACCTCAGACGACCGGTCGACAACCTCCTCAAGCTCATAGGCAGGTGGTCGTGCATACACCTACAGAAGACGATTCATTGGATGAAGAAACAGTACCACAAAATCAAATCCCTATGTGGCGACCAAATCAAGGTGGAGTACGAGGAAGACAACAGGTTGTGATGGTGGGTCGACAACAGGATGCTGATCAATTTGTTGAGCAGTATCAACAGGAAGAAGTAGCCATGGAGAATAACCTTACTACAACGATCGAAAGGATTATGGCTAGAAACAAAATGAATACTCCATTAGAAAAGCCGACATATTCTTCCCCGTTAGTTGAATACATTGTACAGACAGAGAATCCTAGGGGCTGGAAAATACCTAAGTACACCAAGTTCGGAGGAGAAACAGGAGAATCGAAAGTCGAGAATATTGCCAGATATCCGACTGAATCAGGAGACATGGCGAATAACGAAAGCCTCAGAGTTAAGCATTTTCCATCGTCTCTTACAAAGGCAATATTCACCTGGTTCACTACATTACCCCCCAACTCTATCGACTCATGGCCAAAATTGGAAAAGCTTTTCCATGAGCAGTTTTATGAAGGCCATTCGAAAATCAGTCTGGTCGAACTGTCGAGCATCAAAAGGAGATTCGTAGAGACCATCGACGACTATCTGAATAGGTTTAGGTCACTTAAAGCTAAATGTTTCACGCAGGTGCCTGAACATGAACTGGTTCAGATGGCGGCAAGAGGTTTAGATTATTCCATTAGGAAGAAAATAGACCCAACTTTTGTCAAAAGTATGTCGCAGTTAGCTGATAGGGTTCGACACCTTGAACTCTTAAGACTAGAAAAAGTCAGGCATACCAAGGCAAAAGCTAAAAAAGAAAGGGTAGCTTATGTCGATTACGATGATACAGACCCTATATACGAAGCTGACTACATCTCGCCGACAAAGGCAGAGATTGATCTGGCCGAAATGAAACCAGGGCCAGCATACGAATGTAAATCGTTATTTTCGTCGAAAGGAAAGAATGTCCCTGTTGATAACAATTCGAAATTACCGCCATTAGAACAACGACAAAAAAGAGGTTTCTGCAAGTGTCATAACTATCTTGGGCATTCAACCTCTCAATGTTTTCTTTTCAGGGATCTGGTCCAGAAATCACTTCAGGAAGGTCGACTGAAATTTGCTGCCAGGAGGATGAAAATCGATGCTGACCCACTCAAATAAGAAGAAGCTTTGTTTGCTGATGCTGTCGACATCAACATGATGGAACAGTCTGAGATACCTGATGATATGCTGGAAGAAAGCACTAGAGAGACCCCTCAGGTTCAAATGGCTGACGTGTATCCTAGGTTGGAGGAAGATCTGTTGGACTTCTTGTTTCGATGCAAGAACCAAGATTCCCAAGTGGGACTGTGCCCCAAGTGAAGTGCTTTGACTGACAGGGTTGCTGCAGAAAATTTCCAAAAGCTGCAGTTGGAACGAGGCAGAGCCCAATGGAAAAGGAGGAACCCTAGGAAAGCGTCTCAAAACAGGCCAAGAAGCTATGTGCCTCCAGCTTCTGCTCCCAAGGGGGCTTGGATAAAGCCTCAGATGTCGAGGGAAAAAATTGAGTTTGTCAAAGCTGAGAAAGACAGGAAAGGAAAAGCTCCAATGAGTTATCATTTGGAGATTCACTCTGAGAGAAAGAGACACATATCTGAGAACTACATGGGCAAAAATCCCATGAGTCAAACCCCGTGGAGGCGTTTTCAAAGAAGGAAGTAGGCTGAAAGGCAAGCTGTTGCTGCTACTAGGTAGGCTGCAAATGATCAGGTCTATAAAAAGAAGCAATATAAGGTGAAGGTCGATTCAGCTGCAAATCAAGGAATTTTTTGGTAAACCTGCAACCAAGGATCCAGACGAAGCAATAGACGACTTTGCTTCTGACTCAGGAGAGAGCCTCGACATCCTAGTCAATGTGGTATCGATCTTTCCCCAAGAGTTCAATGTCCCGACCAAAGCTGAGGATGTGGACGAAACTGCTGCTGCTGAAATGGTCTTACATTGGCCTACATGTTACTTTGTGATGAACAATGGTTCCATAGAGAACCAAGATGCGTTTTTTGAACGCCCAGACATGGCAATGAGAGGCCATTTGAAACCTTTATTGATAAGAGCTAAGGTAGAGGAGGTAGCTGTGAACAGAGTGCTGGTCGATTATGGTGCGACAGTAAACATTATACCACATCACACGCTGAAGAAAATTGGAATGTTCGACACTGACATAGTGGGTGTCATTCAACTGAACATCACTGTCGGTTCAGTAACTCGACCAACCATCTTCATGGTTATCAAAGGAAAGCCCAGTTACAACATGCTGGTTGGAAGAGAATGGTTACATGGTGTAAGAGCTGTACCTTCATCCATGCACCAACGGTTAATCATCTGGAGGAAAGATGGTATTGTCGAAAATATTGAGGCCGACCAGAGTTAACAATATTGGTCAAAAGCAGTTTGACATGAAGTTGGCCAACATAGCACCTTGCCAGCCATTTGAAGATGTCTACCCAAACCTTAGCGAAGCATTCGTCTCCTTAAAACTACACGAGACATATGGCTTTATCTGGGATGCGGAGCCTTTAGAGGATCCATACGTGTCGAACCCTGCGCCATCAGGCTGGGGAAACACAAGTGATGATGTCTGAGCTAGAAGCTCTGAAAAGGATTTCCGCATATATTGCTGAAAACAAAATCAATTCGGCTTTTGAAACTGAAACCGACATGGTTGACGAAGCAAATCAAATACAAGCCATCGAAGATAGTTCGATCATAAAAGCAGAAACATCAAATGGAAACACCTCAGAAGACGTCGATAATCAGCGTTTTGACTGCATATACGACGAAGAACCTTTTGGGTTCGAAAAGGACCCTATGGCGCCAGAGAAGATGCAGCCACAAGATCCTTTGGAAGAAATCGATTTGAGCAAAGAGGGAGATAAGAGACCCACGTTCATCAGCGCCAACATAGACCAAGAACTCAGATCACATGTAATTTAATTATTAAAATAATTTAAAGATTGCTTCGCATGGGAATATAATGAAATGCCTGGATTGAGCAGGGAATTGGTCGAATTAAAATTGCCAATACAAGTTGGAAAGAAACCATTAAAATAAACACCTCAACGTTTTGCGCCAGCAATAATGTCGAAGATAAAGGAAGAGGTCGAACGACTTCTTAAGAGCAAGTTCATAAGGACTGCAAGGTACGTTGAATGGTTGGCGGACATAGTACCAGTTATGAAAAAGAATGGGAAACTAAGGGTATGCATTGATTTTAGAGATCTAAATGCTGCTACCCCAAAAGACGAGTATGCCATGCCGATAGCAGAAATGTTAATCGATTCAGCGGCAGGTTTTGAATATTTAAGTATGTTAGATGGTTATACAGGTTATAACCAAGTTTTTATTGCAGAAGAGGACGTGCCGAAGACGGAATTTCGATGCCCGGGGGCATTAGGAACATATGAATGGGTGGTTATGCCATTCGGCCTGAAGAATGCCGGAGCCACTTACTAGAGGGTAATGAATTCTATGTTCCATGACTTTATCGAAGATTTTATGCAAATATATATTGATGATATTGTCATAAACTCGACTTGCAGGTCGACATATTTAGCACATCTTAGAAAATCTTTCGAAAGAATGGGACAACATGGATTAAAAATGAATCCATTAAAATGTGCTTTTTATGTGCAGGCTGGAGATTTCCTTGGCTTTGTAGTGCATAAAAAAGGTATAGAGGTCAACCAAAGCAAGACCAAAGCCGTTATGGATATTAAACCTCCATCGACAAAGAAGGAACTTCAATCTTTATTGGGAAAGATAAATTTCTTAAGGAGGTTTATATCTAACTTAAGTGGAAAGACGAAGGCGTTCTCACCACTACTTCGATTGAAGAACGAAGACTTCATCTGGCAAAGTCAGCATCAAGAGGATTTCGACAAGATCAAAGAATATCTGACGAAACCTCTAGTATTAGCACCACATGTCAGAAGCAGACCCATGAGGCTGTACATTGCAGCCTCGGAATCAACTATAGGAAGTATGTTAGTTCAAGAAAATGATAACGGTGTCGAAAGACCGGTGTATTACCTTAGTCGAATGTTAAATGATCCCGAAACTAGGTATAGTGATATAGAAAAACTATGCCTGTGTCTGTATTTCTCTTGTATGAAGTTGAAGCAATATATAAAACCAGTTGATGTGTATGTTTCTTCGCATTCTGATATTATTAAGGACATGTTGCCTAAACCAATTTTGCATAGTCGAATTGGTAAATGGGCATTAGCATTAACGGAATATTCCCTAACATATGCTCCTCTGAAAGTAGTGAAAGGGCAAGTGGTAGCAGACTTCTTGGTCGACCATTCTATGGTTGACGTTCCTCAAAATTATGTCGACTTCGCACCTTAGAAATTGTATTTCGATGGATCTAGTCACAAAAATGGAACGGGTATTGGAGGAATCATAGTTTCTCCAGATGGAATTCCAGCAGAGTTCAAGTACTCAATAGCTGGTATGTGTACCAACAATGAGGCTGAATATGAAGCCTTAATAACTGGACTTGAACTACTGCTAAAATTGGGGGCAAGGAATGTCGAAATTATGGTAGATTTTGAGTTGGTAGTAAAGCAAGTCTCCAAGGAGTACAAATGCGTTAAAGAAAATCTAATTATGTACTTCGTGGTTGCAAACAGATTTCTTAGAAGATTCAATTCAGCGAATATTCAACATATACCCAGGCAAGAAAATCAAGAAGTCAATGATCTAGCGCAAGAGGCGTCAGGATATAAGAGAGGCGGCGATGAAGAGCCTGTTCAGGTGAGAGAAAAAATTCAAGCAACTGTGCTATCCCCCTCAGACTTGTCTGTAATAAAAATATGGGCAATCGACGCCAAATATTTCGAGATTTTTACAGTCGATAACGGACAGGAAGATGACTGGCGTAAACCATTGGTGGAATATTTGCAAAACCCTACAGGTTCGACAGATCGGAAAATAAAGTACAAGGCTCTTAGTTTCGTTTTGTTGGAAAACGAACTATTTAAGAAGACATCTGAAGGAGTGTTGCTCAAGTGTCTGGGAGATAGCGAAGCTTATCTGGCCGTGTCGAATGTACACAGCGGGGCCTGTGGAGCGCATCAAGTTGGCCATAAGATGAAGTGGACTCTAATGCGTTCAGGGGTTTATTGGCCCTCAATGTTAAAAGAATGCATAGAATTCGCAAAAGGATGTCAAGAGTGTCAGATGCACGGGGGCATCCAGCACGTCCCTGCAAGTGAATTGCATGCTATTGTGAAGCCTTGGCCATTCAAAGGGTGGGATTTAGACGTAATTGGGGAAATAAAACCAGCTTCGTCGAAACAGCAGAGGTATATTTTGGTCGGTATCGATTACTTTACAAAGTGGGTCAAAGCTATAGCTTTGAGAAACGTTGACCAAGAAGCTGTGATAGATTTCATACAAGATCACATCATATGTCAATTTGGAATACTAGAGACTATAGAAACCGAACAAGGAACCGTGTTCACTGGAAAGAAAATGCAGGAGTTCGCCCAGGAGGTTGGCATAAAGTTATTGACGTCGACACCGTAATATGCCCAGGCGAATGGTCAAGTCGAAGCTGCCAACAAGGTGATAATTAGCCTGATAAATAAGCATGTAGAAAAAAAGCTGAAAACTTGGCATCAGTCCTTAAGTCAAGGCCTGTGTGCATGTTGAATATCTCCCAAAGAGGCGACTGGCACTACGCCATTTAGATTGACATATGGACACAATGCCGTGTTACCAGTCGAAGTAAATGTTCAATCAGTAAGAATACAAAGACAGCATGAGATACCATCCGAAGACTATTGGAGTATGATGACAGATGAGCTCGTCGATTTAGATGAAGAAAGAATGTTGGCTCTAGATTCGTTGAGAAGACGAAAAGAGAAGGTAGCCAGAGCTTACAACAAGAAAGTAAGAAATCAAGTGTTCGCTATTAACGATTTAGTTTGGAAGGTAATATTGCCTATGGACAGAAATGACATGTTCCTAGGGAAATGGTCACCAAACTGGGAGGGACCGTTTAAGGTAACCCAAGTTTTTACCATCAATGCTTATGAGTTAGAGGAGTTAGCTCCAGATCGACGGATCATCAGGGTAAATGTCAAATATCTAAAGGGATACTGACCTACTCTACAGGAACTCACTATTTTGACAACGTAGATTAAAAATTCGAAATAGAGTTGGTTAAATAAATTAAAGACCAGCAAATAAAATGAAAATATGGCATTAAACGGTTGGTACGGAGACCAATTGTCAAAGAGTTACAAAAAAATACTAAAGAGAAATTATATCAAAACTATGCCATACGCCGATGGTCTCGACAAGATTACAAACAGCCATAAAATTTTTGAAATTTGCGCAATGAGAGCTGAAGGTCAGAGGCCCAGTTTTCCAGGGTGTCGGATTCCTCTTTAAGGACCTTAATCTCTGCTTCAATCTGTTTTGTCGCTTTGCTGACGGCGATGGCATCAACAGTCATCCTCAACTTATGCTCTTGCTTGGGGGAAATCTCCTTAGAGAACTCCTCTTCCTTTTTGTTGATAAGGTCCAATTCCTTGTTCAAATCAGACATCTCCTTCGACAACTCTTCAAGCCTTTGCCGAATTGCTACAGACCTCTCAGCCTTGGGAAGATGCTCTTGACGCTTTTGGCTAAGCTGATTCTTAATTTCTTCAATCACCTGCTTCGCCTTGATCACAGTGTAGACATTTGTCTTCACAGTCGTTTGCTTAGCGTCGATCAGATCTTCATTTTTCTTCGTCAACTCTACATTCTCAATAAGAGAAGGAAGAAGTTTAGCGAAGGCTTCTACTGCTTTCCTGCAGTGATTAGAGATCTCCAACTCCTGCAGTTGAGTACAAGTTTCCTGAAGCTCTTGGCAGAGACTAGGGTCATCATGCAGTGAATCGAACAGTTCATGACTAAAAGCATGGAGTTTGAGCTTGTCGGTTAAATGTTTGACCTTGGCAGCTTCAGGTCCTATTTTTTCCGAGTACTCCCTGGATAGATCCGAATCAGAAGGAAAAGAATATTGGCTCACGAAGCTGTTCAACCTCGCTAATGTAGAGACGATATCAATATCCATCGAAGAAGGCTGAACGTTATCTGCAATAGGAGCTGTCGAAACCATGTTTTTCTTTGCCGACTGTTCAACATTACCCTCAGTAGTCGACGGAGGCGGAGGAGTTTTCTCAGTAGTTGGCAAAATGACGGTAGATACGTCGACATGAGGAATTTCAGCAGTTGTCAAAGGAGTAGATTCGGTAGCCGGAGGATCACTTTGCATGCCATCAGGGTGAGGATGAGACGTTTTGACAAGATCAATGTTGCCTTCAGTAGCCCCCAGAGTCGGCGAGCGATTTGAAAGGCTGGAGTTAGAACTAGTCGAATAAAAAGAATATCATGTAGCACGACTAGTGACAGAGTCAGAATCACTTCGAATAGCCGTGATAAGTCGATTAACTCACCAGCGGCTGAAGCGGGTTCCTCTTGAGAAGAAGCGTCATTAGAAAGAGGAGTGTATTCAGCCACACTGGCAGCGTCACCTTGTGGTTTAGAGGGGTCAACCTGAAATGAACAGAAAAGGTTTCAGAAAAACTTTAATTTTGGCTAAAGTCACAGACCCATCTTTGTTTAATTCATACCTGGAGTGCTGGGTCGAAGGCCCATTGCGACCCATCCCATTTTGAAGCTGTTATGACCATAGGAGAAACTGGTTGTTTTGGTGGATTTTTTGAAGAAAGATTCGTCGAAGCTACATATGAAATTGAAAGTTAATACCTCTCAAAGCTGAAATGGAGGTATTTTGAACAGAAATCTTACTCTTCCGCTTCAGAACTAAGGATGAATGAGTTTCTTCTGATTCCTCACCCGATTCGACAAGAAGCGCAACTCCTTGAGACTCGGGGGCCTTAGGTTTTGGTTTTTGTTTTTTAACCGCCCCGGCTTCAGCAGAAAACTCCTGCTTTCTTTTATGAGTAGAGCGGAAGGATTGGTGAAGGGTCTTAGCATCCTGAGATGGCTAAAAAAAAAGATTGGGTTATGCAAAGACAAAATTTTAATTCGACACAGAGGGTCCATGCACCAGAACGTTCTTCTTTTTTGTGGCATTGGGATTTTAGCGTTTGATTTGTCTGACCACTTCTGTCAGAGACACATACAGGTTGGCCAATATCAGTTGTTCTAAAGCGACGCCCTCACCATTGTGTAGATGATTGGCAAGATAACCAAATTGCTTCGTCACCTGCATGGACCTGGAACAGAAAACGCATCTCGACAACCAATATGTCAAGAAGGCCACATGCTCCTCATCACTGATGTTGGGAGTATCTTTGTGATGATGAGTGAGAAAATTGTTGAAGGTTGGGTTCTTTGTTTCGCCAACGTCGAACTTTACAGGGATCACTTCGACGTCCACATGGTTAAACGTGGGACCACCAGGTTTTAAACCTGTAATAGCAGCAACATCTAAAAGAGTGGGGGTAATCATACCACAACCTATTGTTTACGGTGATTTCCGGTAAACAACCGCTAGTCTTCCAAACTATAAAAAATATACTTTGGTTACTCGCAAGATCGACTAGATTGATCCTAGGACATAGTCAAAAAGCTTGTCTTTTGTGATAATTTGGTTCATATTTTGTCAGTTGTTTGTCTTCGAAATAAGAAATAAATAAATGAAACGTAAAGATTGATAATTGCCTTGTTATACACGTAAATACAACTTAGGCGAAAGATGAAACAAATATAAACTTGCAAGAAACTTAAAGTATAGGAACGTAAATTGCAGAATGTAAATGCTTCGAAATAACTTAAACGAACGATAAAAGTACAAGAATGTAAATGGCTAAAATATAAAGAAATATAGAAGATACTGGAAAGATACTTGCATAAAGATGAATACAAACATATTTAAATTGGTGGTATCATACGTACATTTCTCAGCGAACTCGTTCTCTTAACACTTGATACGTGAGTGATTTGTGAGTGATTTGTACAAAATGAACACACTGGATCCTGATATTAAGATCCTTATTTATACTAATTTCGACCCTATCGGTCCTACACTAACGAAATGCCACGTTGCTCACATGCATACGCTTCGAATCCCTGGGGTGCCATCTGTCCTTGTTCGGTTACACAGACTATTTCGAAATTCAAATCCTCCCGCCCGAATTCTCTTTCGATACGTGGCAACTTGATCAAAACCGAGAATGCTACGAAAACACGCCAAGCTTCAATACCCTTCGTATTTCGTAAAAACGCTTAAGTCTTAAAGACAATTTACTTCGAATCAGCTCCAATTCCCATTGTGTTTATTTCAATTTAAACAGCATCCTCGAATCATGGCCATCAGGAGCCATTTTTATTCTCATAAATGGTCATCAGAAACCATTCTTCTTCGAACTCTAATCCTTCAAAGAATATTTTCTCCAAACGAAATCTTCATCTAACAAATTGACCCCAATAAATGCCTGTTTAGAAAACAAGAGAAATAGGCGTTTCTTGTCATGATGAGATTTCGTTTTACTCATTTTTTAGAATTCCAAGACAACTAACTAACGTCATAATCATTTATGACTCAACTTTCAAAACGTCTTGTCATTTTTAAAAACGTCTCTTCAGAACGTGCATTCCCATGTTTTGTCATTACTTTTGATCATTGCTCCTATATACTAGGAGTAAGGCTAACAACTGTTCGACCGCCGTTGGATTATTTCAGCGCTTGCCGCGTGTCCTTTGACCTTTACCCAAAAGATTTGAAAAGGTTTCCACTAAACCTTTAAATACTTAACTCTTTGCCTTCACACAACTTCATCTTTCATTCTTCTGCGATCATCATAGAAAAAAGAAATCCTCTTTGGTTTTTTAACCCAATTCTTGAAATAAACTCATCCATGGCGTCTTCTTCAAATGCTCTCCAACCTATTCAAAAACTTCAAAATCCTACGCAGATAGGGAATAAACAACACATTCCAGACCCAAACGCCGCAGAGACTCACGCTATCTACGCTTCTTAGGTAATCATTCCTTTTGAACTTTTTGGAAAAACTCATGCCTTCATGGGCCCTTTACCTGGAGGAAATAACTCTTCTTTGGGTAAATTTTTCCCTGCTTATTATAAAACTAGGCCTTTGGTTAGTAAGAACAAAATGGATGAAGATGGCCACCCAATCTTAGCCGAGCCTGTCAATGCAGATGATACTTCGATTGATGCTACTATAGCCTTAGAAAAAATTAGCTTGAATTATGTAACCAATTTCGTGAAAGTCTTTAGATCAATTCCTTTAGCAAAAGATCCTAACCTGTATTACGCTTGGCTAACGAAAGTGGAAAACCAAAAGGATTCATTTTGGAAGGAACTAGGGATTTATGACCTAATCCAGTTATCCAAAACAGGTTTAGAATACAACCAAACCATGCTAGTAGCATCAATACATTTCTGGGATGCTTCTCACAATACTTTCCACCTTCCTTGCGGAATGATTACCCCTACTCTCTTCGACATAGCCGCTATCACAGGGCTTCGACCAACTAGGGAACTCTTCGATCCCAACTTCATGGATACTGACACCATCCAATTCAACGAAGTAAAAGTCACCTATACTGCTTTTATTCAAAGATATCATGTCCAAACAACTACAGAAGTCACAGAAGAAGAACATATTGCATTTCTAGCACTCTGGCTTTCGAGATGCGTTTTTTGTTCTAGGTCCATCCAAGTAGCAAAGAGATATCTTTGTATGGCTAACCAGATAAATGCTGGGAAAAAGTTAAACTTAAGCCAGTTAATTCTAGGATTCCTTTACGAGAATCTTGGTGAAGCAACAGATCTCGTCAAGAATTATAAAACATGATCTCTCCTTTTCGCTGGCCCCTTCTGGTTGTTGCAGCTATGGCTACACGCTACTTTCGAGGCTCATCTCCCATATAAAGGCTCATCTCCCATATAAAGGAACTAGATTGGCTCACCTAACTCCAAAAGAAGAAACAGGAAAGCTCCGTGAATCTTTTTTAGCGTACATGATGATGTTCGCTAAACGTTATCAGTTTAGTCCTTCCATGGCTCCCTTTGTAAAAAGGAAAGTAGCTCCTGAGTGGTTTACTCGAGAATTTCCAGCAACTTCTCCAGACCAACAAGCCGAATCCATGGTTATTTGGGAAGCTTTCCTCACTCCTAAACTGTTATACCACCGACTTTGATCCTCCAAAAGTCATTGATGTCTTCTTTGCTACCAACCAAATCTGGTATCGAGACAATTTGGGTTGGTTCAACTTAAACCAAAATGCATGTATGACAAGAGGAATCACATGTGTCTACAAACTCTGCATTTAGCTGAAGATGAATATGAATCCAAAATCTCCAAATATGTTGGCATCACAACTCTCTCTCCTATCTCCTTCGAGTCTGCCTTCTATTCTACCATAGATTTTCATCAATGGTGGATAGATTATTATATTACGCAAATCTTCGATGCTGAGAGCCTTACTCAAGAGCTGACTGAAGCTTTTGCTGATGTGCAGGAGAACTTTCATAAAGGTACTTCGACTTATATTAAAGAAATCCAAGCCTTTCAAAAATTCTTTGAAACTATCTACAGGCCTGATGACCTTAGTCGGACCGTTCGTGAAGCTGCGGTCACTTTACGTGAAAAGTTTTCTGCTAAACTGGATAAGCTAAAATTTCCCACGTATGTTTGACCTGAACTACGTTATGAAGTGGCTTTTAAACTTAATCCTCCACAATTCCCTCCACTACCTAGTGCTGATTTTAGTGTGGCTCTAAGTCCTCCTTTTCCATACTGGTTTGTGTGTGGGAATGTTCCCAAAATCCTTTACGAACAACTAAAAAACGCGCTGAACGTGTGGTTCCGACTAAGCACACCTTGGATAATTTCAATGGACATCTTCATTTAAGTCTTGAGCATGTTCGTGTTTTGACTCCTATACCTGAAGGTTGGATTTTGGATTATCCTTCGACTAACTTTCTTTCCTTACTTAAATACTCACTTCTATCTTGTTCACAGCTGTGAGTCGAAAGAAAGTTATTAAGGAAGCCCCTGCACAGAAAGGCACTGGAGTTTCGAAAAGCACCAAACAAGTGGGAGTGATTCTGTCACTACTGGCAAGAAACCCACGGTACGTACATACCTTATATTCTAACTTGTGCAATTTTCTGAATATTACTCACTTTGATTAATGTGCATTCTCAGAGTTCGAAGCCTCCGACACCTTCAAAGCGGAAAATTTCTCACAATAAGGTTTCAGATGATGAAGACAAATCTCCCCCTCGTACCAGACAAGCTGCGAAGAAAAGACAAAAGACTACCATTTCTTTAACCAAAAAAAGGGATCTGTGATCAGTCACCATTATTTGTTTGGTTTTCATCATTTAATTATCAGTTAATCAGTTAGATTTGATGAAATGAGATAAATTTGTGTGAAGTTAAATTTATTTTGAGAATATTATGTGTGTCAAGCAGTTTGAAATTTTTAAGAAGATTTTACGCTTTTTGGTATGTTTTTACTGTGATTTGTAGATTTGAAGTTTTGAAGATCAAGAGACGGACAAAACATCGGAACAGAGCAAGAAAACCAAAGAAAAGTAATTTATGCTGCCCATACGGGTAAGGCAAGGTGTTACGCGTATGCTCCAGACTTGCTACGCGTACCTTACGCAAAGCGGCAGAAGGAAGAAAAAAAAGAAGTTCTGCCAATACGCGTACGGACAGGTGTTACGCGTATGGCCTAGTCCGGCTACGCGTATGCTACGCAGAATGGCAGAAAAGTGCAAAAACAGTCCTCCTGTCGAGACGCGCAAGGGAAAGGCATTACGCGTATGATCTGGTTATCCAATAAGCCCTTTAGGCGTATACGCTGGCCAGTACGTGGGCAGTACGCGTATGGGCTGAGACCTTACGCGTATTGAAGCCCAGTTTTACCAAAAGCCCAAATTGCTATCTATTTAAATCCAGAACGCAAATTTTACGAGGTTGGATGAATTTTGACGGCAAAGACACATTTTGAAGGTTGGAGAACTCCGATTTACGAAGGGATTCATGCATTCAAGAGCGTTTTACCTTTGAAGATTGAGATTCATCAAGATTTTTGTAATGAATACAGTTTTCATCTTTAGTTTTATTTTAATTTCTGTTATGAGTAGCTAAATCCCCATTGCTAGGGGGGTGACCCTGATTCGGATTGTAATGATTATCTTATATCGATGCAATAATAATTTTGTTTTCCTATTATTGATTTGTTCTACATCTGTGCTTAATGCCCTAAACGTAGGACCAACGGGTATTGATTTGCATGAATGATTTAAGCTGGACAGCAAATTATTCATTGATCTGAGTAGAAACATAGGGTAAGATTCATCACCTAGGACTAGGGATAACTTATCTTGACCGGAAGTTCTCGTTATTTAAATGCTTGATCATAACTGTGATTATCTATGGACATAATAATTAAGTGATGTTATCAAGGATCTTTTCGCTAAGGACTTAGGATTAGATGCTTTTGAGAACCGGTAATCAACTGCTACAATTGTTGTTATTGCTTTGATGGATGCAAATTATTACAGGAACAATCATTCACCGAATCCCTAGCAAGATACTTACTTCTATTTCTTACTCGTTTTTTTAGTGCACCTTTTAATCACAATTGTCGTTATTATTCTATAAAGCAATACAAAACCCCGCAAGCTTTTGTCTAATTGTAATAAGTTTAGAATTCTGTATCACCAAGCAGTCCTCGAGTTCGATACTTGGGATTTCCCTTTTATTACTACAATAGGAGAAATAGTACACTTGCTATTTTCCCTATCAAGTTTTTGGCACTGTTGCCGGGGACTGCCAAAGATAACGGAATTCATAAGTTATTGCAAGTAGAATTTTGTTGCTCTGCAACCAATTTTTTATTTTTTTATAATTTTTTGTTAGTCTTATTTTATAATTACTAACGGTTGTCTAATCTATTTATGCGAGGTAAGGCCTCAGCTGAGTTTCCTTTTGACGCAGAACCATAAAGATCATTGCGAGCAAGACTTCGAAAAGCTAAACAAGTGGGACTGGAATCAAAAGGAGAATCACCAATAGTTTCAGAATCTGAAAACGAAGAAACACAAACTATTCCATCAGAGTAGTCGGATTCAGAATCTGAAACTATGGCAGCTGATCCACCTCCCGTGGAAAGACTATTGGGTGATTATGGAGGAGCAAATGCTCCAGCTGGACGATTGACAATTGTAAATCAACCGGTGACTGTAGATCATTTTCAGTTGAATCCTGCAACAATAAGGCAAATGGAAAGGAGACCCTTTTCTGGAAAAATTAATGAAGATCCTAACAAACATCTCCAAAGGTTTCTTACTATGACCACGTCACTAAAAATAGAAGGACATAGCAAAGAAGCTAAAAAGTTCGTAACGTTCCCTTTTACTCTATCGGAGGATGCCGAAGAATGGTTCTATTCACTGCCTGCTGGGAGCATTACAACTTGGCAACAAATGGAAACAACATTTCTTAATGAGTATTTTCCTCCTTCTGTGTACATTCGTAAAAGATATGACATAGTAAATTTTAAACAGAAGGAAGGAGAGTCATTGGGGGATGCTTACGAACGATTCAAGCAAGCTTTGGTTTCATGTCCTACTCACAATATGGATGCAACCGAACAGATGCAGAATTTTGTGAATGGTTTGAGAATAATAACTAAACAACTCATCGACACTACATCTGGTGGCTCAACAAACTTTTCAACAGCCACTGGAATAAAAAAAATTATTGAGGCAGTGATTGCAAATGAGCACTTGGAATTATATGAGAGGAGTGTGAGCAAGCCAGAGGGAATTGTGGATTTGAAATTGGCCAGTCAAGTTGTTAAAATAGAGGATCAAATAGCAGCGGAAGTTGAAAGAAGGTTGAAAAAGATGGCTCTAGAAACCAATAATGTGGCACAAGTTCAACCGGCTCAAACTAGTCAAGCGGTTACCTGCGAAATTTGTGGAGGGCCACATTTTGCAATGCATTGCGTTGCAACTGCTAAACAAGTGGAGGAAATAAATTTTTTAAAACAAAATAATCCTTATTCTAACACTTATAATGCAGGTTGGAAGAATCATCCTAATTTCTCTTGGAAGGATCAGCAGAACAACGTTCAAATGTAGGGATCTAATCAATATCAACCTCAAGCTCAGCAGTAACAATACCGACCTCAACAACAACCGCCTTACCAGCAACAATTTCAACATCATCCACAACAGTTTCAGCCTCAAACTCAACAACAGTTCCAACAACATGTACCTAGGAAGGCAGATTGGGAGATTGCTATTGAGAAGTTGGCAGCTCAGAATTCTCAATTCCAAGAAGAAACTAGGAGCAACATGAGGAACACAGGAGCTTCAATAAAAAATCTATAAGTGCAAATGAGTCAGATTGCCCAACAGCTTGCAAATTCCCAATTCAACTGTCACTAATCCAAGAGACCACAATAATGTGAATGCTGTTACTACAAGAAGGAGTAAAGCAACAGAAGTACTTGAGAAAGAAGGTGAAAGAGAGGATCAGTTAATTGAAGTGGATTTGGAGATCAAGGAAACAGAGATTGAGAAAGAAGAAATTAGTGAATCTCAGAAGGTGAAGGAAAAAGTCATGGAACCCAAACCTGTGATAAAGCTCCCATTTCCAACTAGAAACAAAAAGAAAGGACAACAAGAAAAGAACTTTGAAAAATTCTTGGAGTTGTTCAAAAAGCTTGAACTAAACATCCCATTCCTGGAGGCATTGGAGCAGATGCCTAGTTATGCTAAGTTTATGAAGGATATTATTTCAAAAAAGAGGACTGTTGATACTGACCCTGTAGTTTTAACAGAAACTTGTAGTTCTATTTCGCAGGGTTTGAAAATTCCAGTGAAGAAGAAAGATAGAGGTTCTGTTACTATTCCATGCACTATTGGGGATAGATCCTTTAAAAAGGCGCTGATTGATTTAGGGGCAAGTGTTAGTTTGATGCCTCTGTCCATCTACAAAAAACTAGGGATAGGCAGAGTGCAAGATACAAGTATGACACTTCAGTTCGCAGATCATTCAATGAAAAAGCCATATGGAATAGTAGACGATGTTCTTGTCAAAATTGACAAGTTCGTTTTCCCAGTTGATTTTGTTATTCTGGATATGCCCGAGGATGAAGAAATCCCTCTCATTCTTGGTAGACCATTTTTGGAGACTGGGAGAGTTATGATAGACATAGAGGAGGGCACTTTGATTGTGAAAGTCTATGATGAAAAATTGAAGATTGATGTGAGAGAAACTATGAAGTATAAAGAAGATGTTGGTACAAGCCAAAGAGTGGAGGTGATTGATCAGATTATCAAAAGTGAAAATCCTTTGAAGACGCCAAAGTTACCTTTGGAGCGAAAAAGAAGTGCTAGCCATGTTCGATACACAGCCACCTTTGTTGAAATCAAAACCACACTGGTGGGAAGATTTAAGAGCATCAGAGGGAACTACAGAAAAAAAGAAGGTAATACTGGTAGTAAGGTAGAACTGAAACAATTACCAGAAAATTTAAAGTATGTATTTTTAGAATCTGATGATAATTGTCCTGCTATAATAAGTGCTATGCTGAAAGAAAAAGAAGAGGAAAAATTAGTGCAGGTACTGAAGAAATACAAGAGTGCCATGGGATGGAGCATTGGGGACTTGAAAGGAATCAGCCCCACAGTATGCATGCACAAAATACTAATGGAGGATGACCAAAAACCAGTGGTTCAGCCCCAAAGGCGATTGAATCCTGCAATGAAAGAAGTTGTAAGAAAAGAGGTGGTAAAATTACTGGATGCAGGTTTGATTTATCCGATTTCAGATAGCTCATGGGTAAGTCCGGTACATGTTGTACCAAAGAAAGGTGGAACAACTGTGGTTCTAAATGAAAAAATGAACTCATACCAACCAGAACAGTGACAGGTTGGAGAGTATGTATTGATTATAGGAGGCTCAACACAGCAATAAGGAAAGATCATTTTCCTCTCCCGTTTATTGATCAGATGTTGGAGAGGCTTGCAGGACATGAGTACTATTGCTTTCTAGATGGATATTGAGGGTACAATCAAATAGCAGTAGCACCGGAAGACCAAGAAAAAACCGCTTTTACATGCCCATATGGTATCTTTGCTTATAGAAGAATGCCTTTTGGGTTATGTAATGCTCCTGCTACGTTCCAGAGATGTATGACATCTATATTCGCCGATATGCTTGAAAAACATATGGAAGTGTTTATGGATGATTTTTCCGTTTTCTGTTCCTCTTTTGATACATGTTTAACTAACCTCTCTCTTGTGTTGAAAAGGTGTCAGGACACTAACCTTATTCTTAATTGGGAAAAGTGTCATATTATGGTGCAGGAAGGAATAGTGCTTGGTCACAAGATTTCTCATAAAGGAATTGAAGTGGACAAAGCAAAAGTGGAGGTGATAGAAAACCTTCCTCCACCTGTTAATGAAAAAGGAGTAAGAAGTTTCTTAGGACATGCAGGTTTCTATCGCAGGTTTATAAGAGATTTCTCAAAAGTTGCTAAACCTCTCACTAATCTGCTTGTAAAAGACAAGTTGTTTGATTTTAATAGTGAGTGTACGACGGCTTTTGAAACTCTGAAGAGTAAGTTAAGTTCTGCACCTATTTTTATAGCCCCTGATTGGTCCTTACCATTTGAAATAATGTGTGATGCAAGTGACATAGCAGTGGGAGCTGTGTTAGGACAAAGAAAAGGTAAATTGTTGCATGTTATATATTATGTCAGTCATGTATTGAATCCAGCCCAAATGAATTACGCAACTACAGAAAAGGAGTTGTTGGCGGTGGTATATGTTTTTGATAAATTTAGATCCTATTTACTAGGATCAAAAGTTATTGTTTACACTGACCATGTTGCTTTGAAGTATCTGTTTGCTAAGCAGGAATCTAAACCAAGGCTCCTCAGATGGATACTCCTTCTTCGGGAATTTGATTTAGAGATCCGGGACAAGAAGGGATGTGAAAACACAGTTGCAGATCACTTATCTCGTATGTCTCCAATCACAGAAACTGTGGAGAAACACCCGATTAGGGACACTTTTGTCGATGAGCAGATCTTGGCAATCGTTGATCCCATGGTTTGCTGATTATGCAAACTATTTGGTAGGTGGAATGATACCTGATGATTTTGACTCTAAAAAAAAGAAAAAGTTTCTTCATGATTGCAGGTTCTATCTATGGGATGACCCATTCCTATATAAAAAGGGAGTGGATGGTTTAATCAGGAGATGCGTTCCAGAGAATGAACAAAGAGATGTCCTTGAAGCATGTCACAATTCTGAATATGGAGGGCACTTTAGTGGAGATAGAACTGCAGCAAAGGTCCTCCAATCGAGACTATACTGGCCAACCTTGTTCAAAGATGCTCACTTCCTGGCAAAGAGGTGTGACAGATACCAAAGAACAGGTAACATTTCAAAAAGGAATCAGATGCCCCAAAATTCTATGCTTGAAGTGGGATTATTTGATGTATGGGGAATAGATTTCATGGGCCCATTTCCACCATCTTTTGGAAAGAATTACATCTTGGTGGCAGTAGATTATGTGTCCAAATGGGTAGAAGCTGTAGCACTACCCACAAATGATGCCAAAGTAGTGGTGAATTTCCTCAAGAACAACATCTTCTCCGGGTTTGGAGTACCAAGGGCTCTGATTAGTGATGAAGGGACTCACTTTCTTAACAAATTTATGGAAGGTCTCCTCAAAAGATACAATGTAAAGCACAAAGTGGCCACTCCTTACCACCCTCAAACAAGTGGTCAAGTTGAAGTCTCGAACAGGAAAATAAAGCAGATACTGGAGAAAACTGTTAGTGCTTCTCGGAAAGACTGGGCAGTAAAGTTGGAGGATGCACTCTGGGCATACAGAACAGCATTCAAAACTCCAATAGGTATGTCCCCTTACCAACTAGTTTATGGAAAGTCGTGTCATTTACCTCTCGAACTAGAACACAAGCCTTTTTGGGCCTCCAAATTCCTAAATTGTAATCTCTCAAAAGCTGGTGAATCCCGAATCCTTCAGCTTCATAAGTTGGAGGAATTTAGGAATCAAGCTTACGAAAATGCCAAAATTTATAAAGAAAACACAAAAAAATGGCATGATCAAAAGATACAGAGAAAGGAATTCTAGGAGGGACAAATTGTATTGCTTTTCAATTCCAGGTTGAAGCTGTTTCCTGGAAAACTAAAGTCAAGGTGGTCTGGACCGTTCATTGTTAACAAAGTGTTTCCTCATGGAGCAATCGAACTAAAAAATGAGAAAAATGGAGATACCTTTAAGGTAAATGGTCAAAGACTAAAACCATACTATCACGGTCAAGGTGTTGCCCCCATAGAGGAAGTCAGGTTAGCCTGAGAGTGAGGTAACCCATCGACCCATGCAACGTTAAACAAAGCGCTTTTGGGAGGCAACCCAATCATTTTCATTTTTATTTTTTATTTTTCATTGTTTTCTGAAATTACTGTTATTTTTGTTTTAAAAAAATATATAAAAATTTTCTTTACAGTCAGTACGCGTAAGTACCTCTGTTACGCGTAACAGACAGTAAAAGATGGGCATTCTGGTGGTTTGCGTATCATACACGTAACAGGAAGCAGTACGCAGCAGGCCATATGCGTAACAGGAAGCAATACGCGTAACGTACGCGTAATAATGACCATACGTGATCTATTACGCGAAATCGTATTTTTGATCACAAAACAGTTGCGTATCATACGCGTAATGACCAGTGAATACGCATATTGGCGCGTATGATACGCGTATTAGGTTTAGCCCATATTTAAATACTTTTTCTGTACGGATTTTGTCATTTTTTCACCATTCTGTTACGCAAATTCTGCGTATTACCTTGTTTCTCTGTGTTTTTGGTGTTTTATCTTTGCAGATTCTCATCTTTCAATCAGACGGAACCACTAACATGGCTGCAGCAAACAACACTTTCCGTTCTGATGCCCATTCAGCTCGATACAGAGAACTATCCAACAGAAATGTGATTGAAGAAAAGGCCTGGGTTTTGAAATCTGATGAACTACCAGAAGTTGCACATGTGCTCACACATCAGAAACTCAATCATCTCAACAAAAACATTACATCGGTCTTTAAAGAGTTGGTTCTAGAGTTTTATGCCAATGCGTTCCGATCACCCAGTGATGAAATTGTTGAGCTTGAAAAACTAACATCTCAAGTCCGTGGAAAAGAGATTGACTACAGTTGGAAAAATATTAATCAGGTGTTGAAATGCAAATTTAGAGAACCAGTTTGTCAATTCGATCAGATGAGATTAGGGAGCCGACAGAGTTGGCCTATTGATGAAATGTTAGAGAGCATAGCAAGACCGGGCAAAAGTTGGCAGGGAACTTCAAAGCTCACTCCTTCAAAAATTCTGGTTGTTGATCTGGTCCGAATACCAAAAGCTTGGGCATACTTCATCCATCACACTTTGCACACAAACCGGAGCGGTTCTGATCTGATCATTGAGCGAGCACTTCTACTGCATTGCCTCATGAATGATGTGCGCGTCAATATGGGAAAAATCATTTCACGAGATTTGGATGAGATAGCTCAATCTCAAAAGAAATCATTAGGACATGCTTCGGTGATTTTGATGCTATGTTAGGCAGCTGGAGTTGCAAATTTAGAGGGGGGTCAAATCTTAAGGTCGGCCCGCTCTTTAGATCCCACATGGCTTAAAGAGCACACTGTAGCAGGCGAGGGGCAAAGAGATAGGGGTGGACAGCAGAGACAGCCTAGAGCAGATGGAGCTGGATCTAGTGCTCAGCAGGAGATACAACAGCAATCGAGTGCAGGAGAGCCTCCAGTTGACTAGGACTCTCAAGCACACTTTGACCGCATGAATATGTTTTGTTTTATGCAGGATTTCTATGCGAGCTTTGGTGTGTCGGGAATTCACTTGACTCATCAGACTGCGACATGGGAGGCAGCTCAGAGATTTAGAGATCGCTTCTCAGGACCTCCTCCAGCTCCTCACCACGGGACATACCGTCACCCCGGATATCCGGGTACTCTTCAGATTGGAAGACCCTCCACTCCACAGCAGCAGAGGCAGCCTGCAGTCATGACTCCTATCACCACTTTCGTGCATGGCACAATGGCGACAGGGAATCCCATTGACGACATCGACTTCACAGTGGGAGATAAGGACATGCCAGACACAGGACGTGACGATGGAGCATCTTAGTTTGTTTTTTTTTATTATTTTATTCTGATTTGCTTTCTTATTATTTTAGTTGGTGTGATTTGTTTCTGTACTTTTATTAGAGTACCTTCGGTACTTGAATTGTTTTTTTAGTATTTGCATTTGTAATCACCCAATATGGGTTTGAATTTTATGAACTATGTTTTCTCATTTCATACAATTTCGATTAAATTGATAAGATACCTGATGTGTACTGACGATAGTGGATGAGTCTGATGCCTCGCCAAACTGATTGCAAGCACTCTGCTCGCGTCATCCCGAATGTTTAGTACTTCTGTCTATGACTGGACACACTATGTATCTTGTACATCTCCAAACTGAGAAAGCTAGGACATTATACACACAGATGCTATGGAATCTGTCAACTATACCTGTCATGGTGAGTTCAGATAAAGCCATACACAGAATAGTCATGAGTGCATAATCAGGTATGTCTCTATCAATCATGATTTGCGTACGTTCTATTTTCGCATTGACTGCACAATCTCACACACCGAGGCAATTTTTTTTCTATTCACCCTGAGCCTTTCTAGCCATCCCTTAATATTTTATCCTTCGTTAACCCATGTTGAGCCTTTTCCCATATTTTTTTTTCTATGCTTAAAACCACATCACTTTATCCTATAGCCCATACACCTTCCTACCCTGCTAAGAGTTATTACAAAAGTTATCCAATCTATGTTCGATGTAAGTTTGGGGTTGCTGTTGGAATAGCAACATTTAAAGTTTGGGGTAGCTGTGCAATTTATGGTGACAAATGAAGGGACCTGGAAAAAAAAAGAGGAGAAAGAAAGAAATAAAAATATTAATCATCAGGACACGCAAGATTCAGAAAGAGTCAGCAGACCCTCCAAAAACAGCTTCGCCTAAAGAATGAAAACGACGAAAAATTTTGACAGCAATTCCACGCAATGAGCACAGTGAAGGTAACAATTGTAGTAACTCTGAACTTCAGCCCACTTTATCCAAAATATATCCCACCTTAACCTGAGCCACGTTACAACCTGTAAAGACCTCGAAAAATTGTGTGTGTATGCATGTTAATAAGATTAAAAGAATTTATTCAAACCGTTGACTTGATAGTTTTTACCTTGATTGGAGAGTGAAAACACTTTAACCCTCAGAGACTGGAGAGAATGTGAAATTAGTTGACAGGTGAAATGGCGTCAAGAGGAAAATGGATCTGGCAAACTCAGATGACGAGCAAGTTGCAGTTGCAGAGTGTCAGAAGTATTGTGGTAAGGCTGTGTTTACAGTAAGTTTCGGGTGGTGTGATCTTTGTGCTAAGAATGTCACTTGAGGACAAGCAACAAGCTAAGTTTGGGGTTGTCATCAGTCACCATTATTTGTTTGGTTTTCATCATTTAATTATCAAATAATCATTTAGATTTGATGAAATGAGATAAATTTGTGTGAAGTTAGATTTATTTTTGGAATATTATGTGTGTCAATCAGTTTGAAATTTTTAAGAAGATTTTACGCTTTTTGGTATGTTTTTACTGTGATTTGTAGATTTGAAGTTTTGAAGATCAAGAGACAGACAAAACGTCGGAACAGAGCAAGAAAACCAAAGAAAAGTAATTTCTGCTGCCCATACGCGTAAGGCAAGGTGTTACACGTATGCTCCAGACTTGCTACGCGTACCTTACGCAAAGCTGCAGAAGGAAGAAAAAAAAGAAGTTCTGCCAATACGCGTACGGACAGGTGTTACGCGTATGGCCTAGTCTGGCTACGCGTATGCTACTGAGAATGGAAGAAAGTGCAAAAACAGTCCTCCTGTCGATACGCGTAAGGGAAAGGCATTACGCGTATGATCTGGTTATCCAATAAGCCCTTTACGCGTATACGCTGGCCAGTACGTGGGCAGTACGCGTATGGGCTGAGACCTTACGCGTATTGAAGCCCAGTTTTACCAAAAGCCCAAATTGCTATCTATTTAAAGCCAGAACGCAGATTTTACGGGGTTAGATGACTTTTGACGGCCAAGACACATTTTGAAGGCTGGAGAACTCCGATTTACGAAGGGATTCATGCATTCAAGAGTGTTTTACCTTTGAAGATTCAGATTCATCAAGATTTCTGTAATGAATACTGTTTTCATCTTTAGTTTTATTTTAATTTATGTTATGAGTAGCTAAATCCCCAGTGCTAGGGGGTGACCCTGACTCGGATTGTAATGATTCTCTTATATTGATGCAATAATAATTTTGTTTTCATATTATTTATTTGTTCTACATCTGTGCTTAATGCCCTAACCGTCGGACCAACGGGTATTGATTTGCATGAATGATTTAAGCTGGACAGCAAATTATTCATTGATCTGAGTAGACACATAGGGTAAGATTCATCACCTAGGACTAGGGATAACTTATCTTGACCGGAAGTTCTCGTTATTAAATACTTGATCATAACTATGATTATCTATGGACATAATAATTAAGTGATGTTATCAAGGATCTTTTCACTAAGGACTTAGGATTAGATGCTTTTGAGAACCTGTAATCAACAATTACGATTGTTGTTATTGCTTTGATGGATGAAAATTATTACAGGAACAATCATTCACCGAACCCCTAGCAAGCTACTTACTTCTATTTCTGATTCGTTTTTTTCTTAGTGCACCTTTTAATCACAATTGTCGTTATTATTCTATAAAGCAATAACAAACCCTGCAAGCTTTTGTCTAATTGTAAAAAGTTTAGAATTCTGCATCACCAAGCAGTCCTCGAGTTCGATACTTGGGATTTCCCTTTTATTACTACAATAGGCAAAATAGTACACTTGCTATTTTCCCTATCAATTTGGGACTTCGAAGCTTACTTCATCGAGTGATAAGGTATTTTCTGATGAATCACCTTTAAAGGTTGCTAGTACTATCCCAGTCGTGGAAAGCCATAACTCGAGCCCAGATAATGTCCCAACCAAGGTATTTGGATTTTATAACATAACCATTTTTCATACTTAACTTCAATGGCTAAGTTTACGTCTTACCTTGTAAATGTAGGATGACGTGGGTACAGCTACTTCTGATCTCAAAACTTCAGATCTCAATATTGATCTTGATACTCTTCATGGTATACATTCATCCTTTTATTGACAAACAAGTTATTTGCAAGTTTTCCGTCTTAACAAGTTTTGATTGCACTTATAGGTATTCCCCGACGCAAATCTCCTGTCCTTCCTCCAGTTCTCGAAGATGTTCAACCCATTGCAACTATCGTTTCACCGGTGCATGCTGAGGAAAGACATTCGAATGACGCGTCTCCAACAACCCATCAAGACGAAGACATGGAGAAAAACCCTCAACATTCAAATAGCAGCAATGTAGTTGAGCAGCCAACTAAGAGTGAAGACACTATTTCTGAACATGAGGATGTGGATGAAGCTTTTAATTTGCCTCCACCAGCTAATAATGAAACTTCGACCTTTGGGACCATAGTTACCCCTGCGGCCACTTCAAAGTAGACCCCTACAATGCTCACTTCTACAGAACTGGAGAAACTTAAGAATACTGATCCTGTAAGCTTTCTCAAGGCTATGATGAATGCCGAGAACTTTTCACCTATCAGGCTTGAGCCTTCTTCGAATATCTTGGCGGAAAGTGGTAAGGAGGGTGATATTCCAAACCTCCTTCGTCAGATAAAGGAAAAGTTCTTTGAAACCAACCTTATCAAAGTTCTAAGCAAGGATTCCACCAGCTGTTTTGGTTTGAACAATCTTTTGAAGAAGGTGGATTTACTCTTGGTTTCAGAGGAAGTCTCACAAGTGATCGTCTCGCTGAGTTCTTTGGTTGATCAGCTTCAAGCTGATACTCTTTGAAAGCGAGATGTTGACGAACAACTCAAAGCAAAAGTAACTTCTCATAGTTCTTCGTGGAGAGCAGCTGGTGATGCAACTAAAAAGGCTGATGCCCTTGAGCTCGAGCGCGCGAAACGCCAAAAGGAATATGAGACTTGTGGAGCGGATATCAAATCTTGGGAACAAGAAATTAAGCACCTCGAAGAGAAGATACAAACTGCCAAATCTCGCCAAGAGGAAACCAAACAATCCCAGCAGAAAGAATTGAATGAAGTGGCGCAGTCAGGGATTTGACACCTCGAGACGGCACAGAAATTAGTGCCAGAAATCGAAGAGCTGAAAAAACAACAAGCACTAATCGAACGTCGTCTGTCATTATGGGCATCCCAATATTTTAAGATGAAAGACAGTCTCCCTAAGGATTTTAATTCATTGTTCTAACCCTTGCAATATCTCTGCGTTTCGTACTTAGCATTTCTTTTTGTAATCAAACTATTCAAGGAATGCATGCACAATTTACCTTTCAATTCTCCGTACATTATATTCTACAACTGTCACAAATAACATTTTAACAATTCCTAAATTGTCAAAAATTCATTTTCCAACTATCATAATGACCTCGATAGTGTATCCACGTGACATGATTACTCTTCGCAACCTCCTAAGCCTAGATTTGACGTTTCTACTCCTCTAGCCGCAACCATCATTAAATGATGACATCACTTTCTCAAAACGTCTACTTGAGACGTGCGTGTATCAGTTTCTAAAATGATTACACTCCAACTTCTAAGGCCAGAACGGCAGACTCTCTATCTTCCCTCGGGGGAACCACTTGCGGTCCAATCAGAATTTAAAGAGTAATCACTCTTTATGGCCAACATCCTCTATATAAACCTTGGTGTTCTGCTCATTTCTTCATCCTCTTGCCATATTCTTATCAAAGTTTCCTCTTTTCTTCTTGTACTCCTTTGAATAAAGAGTTTTAAAGAGTTTTCTTCTTATACTCCCTTACTTACAATGACACCTTTAACTTATAATACCATCAGATCTTCTATCAAGAAAGAGTTTAAACTTTCTGTAGAAGAGTTCGATGAGAAAAATATCAATGTTGATGCACTCTTTGCCTACCAACACCTACAGGTTTACCAGGGAATCCTGGAAGGGCCTGTTTATCCAAACATGCTGGCAGACTTCTGGATGTTTGCGTCCCTCCGTATAGATCCAGAAGGAAGAACCACCATCGTGTCTTAGGTTCGAAGAGCCCCTATTACCATTTCTCCCTCGTCTATCTCTGAACTGCTTAGATGCGAGAACTCTGGAGAAGTGTTTGCTGATAATTCCTTCACCATGACCACCTCTTCTGTTTTGAGGGCCCTCGTGGGAAATGATCCTTTTAGTGCCAAGATCGTCAGGATTTGGAATCAACTTTTAGTGGGCAACTTTGGCCCACGAAATGAGGATCAATAAAGCATTATGGTGGAGGATCTGGAGTTCATACTCTATGCTCTTCGGGGAAGGCAAATCAACTTTCCATTGCTGATCTTCAAACATCTTGCCGAAGCTGTTGCTATTGCTGCTTCTCGTCAAGGCATAGCAACATGTCTTCCCTATGGGAGGTTGTTTTCCCACATGTTTGTCAGACAGGGAATAGTCAGAAGAATGCGCACAGAAGGATCTCTAGATCTTTTTGAAGCAGAAAGCTTGCCCCTGTTATCCTTGGAAGGTTTGGAGCAAAGGATCAACTAGAGGGTGCATTGTTGGAGGCGTTATTGGAGGCGTTGTAGGCCTTCGTCTTATTGTCTACAATTTTGAACGCTTCTTTGATAGATTCTAGTGTGCCCCTTTTTTTGTGACTTTGGTTTGCGTGCAAGCACAATCATCTCAACTGAATGTACTCTTTTAATCATAATGAAATATATTTTGACATTACTCTGTCTTCTTAGTTTATTTACTATATGTCTCACTTAGATACGAAGCCATTTTAGTGCTTGTTCTACCATTTTGGCCTACGGTGCACACTTTTAATGTCTATGTTTTTGCAATTTTTACTTCATGCATGAGTGGTTTGTATCTTTTCAGGTACTTCCCATTTACTCTCAAAATCCTGCGATCTTCTGCCAACTCTTCTATCTCATAAGCATTATTTGAGAACACTTTTAAGATTCGAAAAGGTCCTTCCCAGTGTGGGGACCATTTGCCTAAAGCCTGATTTTTTTGATCTATAGGCAAAATAACTTTCCAAACTAAGTCATTATTGATATACGCTGTATGAATCCTCGAAGGGTTCTCCCTCAGCGTCTTCAGCTTCAATATACACTACCTTCTCCTTCTTGTAACTTTTATTTCCTCTGGCCTTTTCCGCTTTTAGCCGTTCGACTTGTCGAACCCTGTCTGCCAATTGGGCCATATCCCTCAAGTATTGGGTATCCAGTTTCTTTTTGATTGAATAGTCTAGACCGCCCGCAACCATTTCGACTAATTCATGTTCTGGGACAACTATGAAGCATCTTGACTTTAACAAACAGAACCTGTTTAAATAATCATCTATGGGTTCTGTAGACTTCCTCTTGATGCTAGCCAATTCCTTCAGACTTATCTTGGTTTGGCCCATGTAGAATTGTTCATGGAACAATCTCTCCAAATGTGCCCATGCATCTATGGAATTTAGGGGTAAGGTAGTAAACCAAATAAAAGCATTTTTTGTTAGCGATCTAGGGAAATATTTAATTCTTAAATCCTCGTTGCCCGCTAGATCCTCGGCTTCTGTCAAGTATCTGGCTATGTGTTCTACAGTCGATTCACTAGTGTCCCCTGAAAACTTTGTGAATTTAGGTACCTTGGTACCTCTTGGTAATTCCGTTTGCATAATATATTCTGCTATAGGGGATGTGTAGTTTGGACGTCGAAGTCCAGTATTAAGGCCATTACTGGCCATAATTCTCTCTATCATGGCAGTTAAAATTTTCTCTGTTGCCATATTTTCTCTCCTAACCCTGTGGAGTACTTCATCCGGATGTTCGTTCCTACCAACTACCCTTAATCTGGGACCCTCTTCGATGGTTTCTTGTAGACCAGAGTCGGTCCTTCGACTCGGATTCTCCAGATCTATCACTTGGTTTCTTCCAACTGGTGGTGGTCTAGGTGGGGGAACTGCATCACCGGGTGTTGGCCTAGGCAGAGGAACTGCATCTTGAACAGGTTCCAATACCAGGTCACGCTCTCGATAAGGGGGTTGGTTATATCTTCGCCTAGTTTTTGGAACTCCCATAAAATCTGCCATTCGATTTATTTGTGATGATATTTTTTGGAAGGTTTCTACGTTGTCCATGTTAGTCCTGGTCATGTTTGCCACTAATGGGGTAAAGAGTGACCCTGTTTCTTTAGCAAGAGCACCTAGCATATCGTGGTTACTTGCGTCCATTTCTTGCCTAAACGCCGCTTGACTGTTGGTAGTTAAGAGAGGCATCTGGCTTGATGTGCCTGTATTTTGTGCACTTCGACCTATCGAACCCGTATTAGGCAAAAATGTCGTGGCATTAGGTGCAGTATATGTAGGTCCTGCCATATATGAATACGGCATTCCATAAGGATTTCCAGGCCTCCAACCATCGAATGCAGATGAAAATGGCCTTGGAGAATGTACTTGACTTGTCGAGAAATGAAGCATCTCGTTTGTGCCTGTCACATGAGGCATGGTAGTCAAACTGGAAATTGGGATCGTTCCTGTTGGCCCTGATGTGTTTTCAGGCATGGCTTGAGAACTAACTGCAGTCGCAGATCCTCCCGAAATGGGTATTTCCTGTTCTTGTGATGCAGATGTCGAAACATGTGTAGTATTTGCCGCTACTGTTCCTGACCCTTGTGGGGGATCTTGATCTCCCCTTCCACTGGTCGAATTGACCATTTTCATGTTGTACCTTCGTTTAGGAATCGGTGGCGCACTGTTGGTTAATTTACCATTCCTAAGGTTCATACAAGGTGTTGATATATTCTAGACAATAAAACAACAAATTAATGACAATCTGTTTGACACTGTCCCACTGGGCGTGCCAATTTGTTTACGGTGATTTCCGGTAAACAACCGCTAGTCTTCCAAACTATAAAAAATATACTTTGGTTACTCGCATGATCAACTAGATTGATCCTAGGACATAGTCAAAAAGCTTGTCTTTTGTGATAATTTGGTTCATATTCTGTTAGTTGTTTGGCTTCGAAATAAGAAATAATTAAACGAAATGTAAAGACTAATAATTTCCTTGTTATACACGTAAATACAACTTAGGCGAAAGATGAAACAAATATAAACTTGCAAGAAACTTAAAGTATAGGAACGTAAATTGCATAATGTAAATGCTTCGAAATAACTTAAACGAAAGATAAAAGTACAAGAATGTAAATGGCTAAAATATAAAGAAATATAGAAGATACTGGAAAGATACTTGCATAAAGATGAGTACAAACATATTTAAATTGGTGGTGTCATACGTGCATTTCTCAGCGAACTCGTTCTCTTAACACTTGATACTTGAGTGATTTGTGAGTGATTTGTACAAAATGAACACACTGGATCCTGATATTAAGATCCTTATTTATACTAATTTCGACCCTATCGGTCCTACACTAACGAAATGCCACGTTGCTCACATGCATACGCTTCGAATCCCTGGGGTGCCATCTGTCCTTGTTCGGTTACACAGACTATTTCGAAATTCAAATCCTCCCGCCCGAATTCTCTTTCGATACGTGGCAACTTGATCAAAACCGAGAATGCTACGAAAACACGCCAAGCTTCAATACCCTTCGTATTTCGTAAAAACGCTTAAGTCTTAAAGACAATTTACTTCGAATCAGCTCCAATTCCCATTGTATTTATTTCAATTTAAACAGCATCCTCGAATCATGGCCATCAGGAGCCATTTTTATTCTCATAAATGGTCATCAGAAACCATTCTTCTTCGAACTCTAATCCTTCAAAGAATATTTTCTCCAAACGAAATCTTCATCTAACAAATTGACCCCAATAAATGCCTGTTTAGAAAACAAGAGAAATAGGCGTTTCTTGTCATGATGAGATTTCGTTTTACTCATTTTTTAGAATTCCAAGACAACTGACTAACGTCATAATCATTTATGACTCAACTTTCAAAACGTCTTGTCATTTTTAAAAACGTCTCTTCAGAACGTGCATTCCCATGTTTTGTCATTACTTTTGATCATTGCTCCTATATACTAGGAGTAAGGCTAACAGCTGTTCGACCGCCGTTGGATTATTTCAGCGCTTGCCGCGTGTCCTTTGACCTTTACCCAAAAGATTTGAAAAGGTTTCCACTAAACCTTTAAATACTTAACTCTTTGCCTTCACACAACTTCATCTTTCATTCTTCTGCGATCATCATAGAAAAAAGAAATCCTCTTTGGTTTTTTAACCCAATTCTTGAAATAAACTCATCCATGGCGTCTTCTTCAAATGCTCTCCAACCTATTCAAAAACTTCAAAATCCTACGCAGATAGGGAATAAACAACACATTCCAGACCCAAACGCCGCAGAGACTCACGCTATCTACGCTTCTTAGGTAATCATTCCTTTTGAACTTTTTGGAAAAACTCATGCCTTCATGGGCCCTTTACCTGGAGGAAATAACTCTTCTTTGGGTAAATTTTTCCCTGCTTATTATAAAACTAGGCCTTTGGTTAGTAAGAACAAAATGGATGAAGATGGCCACCCAATCTTAGCCGAGCCTGTCAATGCAGATGATACTTCGATTGATGCTACTATAGCCTTAGAAAAAATTAGCTTGAATTATGTAACCAATTTCGTGAAAGTCTTTAGATCAATTCCTTTAGCAAAAGATCCTAACCTGTATTACGCTTGGCTAACGAAAGTGGAAAACCAAAAGGATTCATTTTGGAAGGAACTAGGGATTTATGACCTAATCCAGTTATCCAAAACAGGTTTAGAATACAACCAAACCATGCTAGTAGCATCAGTACATTTCTGGGATGCTTCTCACAATACTTTCCACCTTCCTTGCGGAATGATTACCCCTACTCTCTTCGACATAGCCGCTATCACAGGGCTTCGACCAACTAGGGAACTCTTCGATCCCAACTTCATGGATACTGACACCATCCAATTCAACGAAGTAAAAGTCACCTATACTGCTTTTATTCAAAGATATCATGTCCAAACAACTACAGAAGTCACAGAAGAAGAACATATTGCATTTCTAGCACTCTGGCTTTCGAGATGCGTTTTTTGTTCTAGGTCCATCCAAGTAGCAAAGAGATATCTTTGTATGGCTAACCAGATAAATGCTGGGAAAAAGTTAAACTTAAGCCAGTTAATTCTAGGATTCCTTTACGAGAATCTTGGTGAAGCAACAGATCTCGTCAAGAATTATAAAACATGATCTCTCCTTTTCGCTGGCCCCTTCTGGTTGTTGCAGCTATGGCTACACGCTACTTTCGAGGCTCATCTCCCATATAAAGGCTCATCTCCCATATAAAGGAACTAGATTGGCTCACCTAACTCCAAAAGAAGAAACAGGAAAGCTCCGTGAATCTTTTTTAGCGTACATGATGATGTTCGCTAAACGTTATCAGTTTAGTCCTTCCATGGCTCCCTTTGTAAAAAGGAAAGTAGCTCCTGAGTGGTTTACTCGAGAATTTCCAGCAACTTCTCCAGACCAACAAGCCGAATCCATGGTTATTTGGGAAGCTTTCCTCACTCCTAAACTGTTATACCACCGACTTTGATCCTCCAAAAGTCATTGATGTCTTCTTTGCTACCAACCAAATCTGGTATCGAGACAATTTGGGTTGGTTCAACTTAAACCAAAATGCATGTATGACAAGAGGAATCACATGTGTCTACAAACTCTGCATTTAGCTGAAGATGAATATGAATCCAAAATCTCCAAATATGTTGGCATCACAACTCTCTCTCCTATCTCCTTCGAGTCTGCCTTCTATTCTACCATAGATTTTCATCAATGGTGGATAGATTATTATATTACGCAAATCTTCGATGCTGAGAGCCTTACTCAAGAGCTGACTGAAGCTTTTGCTGATGTGCAGGAGAACTTTCATAAAGGTACTTCGACTTATATTAAAGAAATCCAAGCCTTTCAAAAATTCTTTGAAACTATCTACAGGCCTGATGACCTTAGTCGGACCGTTCGTGAAGCTGCGGTCACTTTACGTGAAAAGTTTTCTGCTAAACTGGATAAGCTAAAATTTCCCACGTATGTTTGACCTGAACTACGTTATGAAGTGGCTTTTAAACTTAATCCTCCACAATTCCCTCCACTACCTAGTGCTGATTTTAGTGTGGCTCTAAGTCCTCCTTTTCCATACTGGTTTGTGTGTGGGAATGTTCCCAAAATCCTTTACGAACAACTAAAAAACGCGCTGAACGTGTGGTTCCGACTAAGCACACCTTGGATAATTTCAATGGACATCTTCATTTAAGTCTTGAGCATGTTCGTGTTTTGACTCCTATACCTGAAGGTTGGATTTTGGATTATCCTTCGACTAACTTTCTTTCCTTACTTAAATACTCACTTCTATCTTGTTCACAGCTGTGAGTCGAAAGAAAGTTATTAAGGAAGCCCCTGCACAGAAAGGCACTGGAGTTTCGAAAAGCACCAAACAAGTGGGAGTGATTCTGTCACTACTGGCAAGAAACCCACGGTACGTACATACCTTATATTCTAACTTGTGCAATTTTCTGAATATTACTCACTTTGATTAATGTGCATTCTCAGAGTTCGAAGCCTCCGACACCTTCAAAGCGGAAAATTTCTCACACTAAGGTTTCAGATGATGAAGACAAATCTCCCCCTCGTACCAGACAAGCTGCGAAGAAAAGACAAAAGACTACCATTTCTTTAACCAAAAAAAGGGATCTGTGATCAGTCACCATTATTTGTTTGGTTTTCATCATTTAATTATCAGTTAATCAGTTAGATTTGATGAAATGAGATAAATTTGTGTGAAGTTAAATTTATTTTGAGAATATTATGTGTGTCAAGCAGTTTGAAATTTTTAAGAAGATTTTACGCTTTTTGGTATGTTTTTACTGTGATTTGTAGATTTGAAGTTTTGAAGATCAAGAGACGGACAAAACATCGGAACAGAGCAAGAAAACCAAAGAAAAGTAATTTATGCTGCCCATACGGGTAAGGCAAGGTGTTACGCGTATGCTCCAGACTTGCTACGCGTACCTTACGCAAAGCGGCAGAAGGAAGAAAAAAAAGAAGTTCTGCCAATACGCGTACGGACAGGTGTTACGCGTATGGCCTAGTCCGGCTACGCGTATGCTACGCAGAATGGCAGAAAAGTGCAAAAACAGTCCTCCTGTCGAGACGCGCAAGGGAAAGGCATTACGCGTATGATCTGGTTATCCAATAAGCCCTTTAGGCGTATACGCTGGCCAGTACGTGGGCAGTACGCGTATGGGCTGAGACCTTACGCGTATTGAAGCCCAGTTTTACCAAAAGCCCAAATTGCTATCTATTTAAATCCAGAACGCAAATTTTACGAGGTTGGATGAATTTTGACGGCAAAGACACATTTTGAAGGTTGGAGAACTCCGATTTACGAAGGGATTCATGCATTCAAGAGCGTTTTACCTTTGAAGATTGAGATTCATCAAGATTTTTGTAATGAATACAGTTTTCATCTTTAGTTTTATTTTAATTTCTGTTATGAGTAGCTAAATCCCCATTGCTAGGGGGGTGACCCTGATTCGGATTGTAATGATTATCTTATATCGATGCAATAATAATTTTGTTTTCCTATTATTGATTTGTTCTACATCTGTGCTTAATGCCCTAAACGTAGGACCAACGGGTATTGATTTGCATGAATGATTTAAGCTGGACAGCAAATTATTCATTGATCTGAGTAGAAACATAGGGTAAGATTCATCACCTAGGACTAGGGATAACTTATCTTGACCGGAAGTTCTCGTTATTTAAATGCTTGATCATAACTGTGATTATCTATGGACATAATAATTAAGTGATGTTATCAAGGATCTTTTCGCTAAGGACTTAGGATTAGATGCTTTTGAGAACCGGTAATCAACTGCTACAATTGTTGTTATTGCTTTGATGGATGCAAATTATTACAGGAACAATCATTCACCGAATCCCTAGCAAGATACTTACTTCTATTTCTTACTCGTTTTTTTAGTGCACCTTTTAATCACAATTGTCGTTATTATTCTATAAAGCAATACAAAACCCCGCAAGCTTTTGTCTAATTGTAATAAGTTTAGAATTCTGTATCACCAAGCAGTCCTCGAGTTCGATACTTGGGATTTCCCTTTTATTACTACAATAGGAGAAATAGTACACTTGCTATTTTCCCTATCAAGTTTTTGGCACTGTTGCCGGGGACTGCCAAAGATAACGGAATTCATAAGTTATTGCAAGTAGAATTTTGTTGCTCTGCAACCAATTTTTTATTTTTTTATAATTTTTTGTTAGTCTTATTTTATAATTACTAACGGTTGTCTAATCTATTTATGCGAGGTAAGGCCTCAGCTGAGTTTCCTTTTGACGCAGAACCATAAAGATCATTGCGAGCAAGACTTCGAAAAGCTAAACAAGTGGGACTGGAATCAAAAGGAGAATCACCAATAGTTTCAGAATTTGAAAACGAAGAAACACAAACTATTCCATCAGAGCAGTCAGATTCAGAATCTGAAACTATGGCAGCTGATCCACCTCCCGTGGAAAGACTATTGGGTGATTATGGAGGAGCAAATGCTCCAGCTGGACGATTGACAATTGTAAATCAACCGGTGACTGTAGATCATTTTCAGTTGAATCCTGCAACAATAAGGCAAATGGAAAGGAGACCCTTTTCTGGAAAAATTAATGAAGATCCTAACAAACATCTCCAAAGGTTTCTTACTATGACCACGTCACTAAAAATAGAAGGACATAGCAAAGAAGCTAAAAAGTTCGTAACGTTCCCTTTTACTCTATCGGAGGATGCCGAAGAATGGTTCTATTCACTGCCTGCTGGGAGCATTACAACTTGGCAACAAATGGAAACAACATTTCTTAATGAGTATTTTCCTCCTTCTGTGTACATTCGTAAAAGATATGACATAGTAAATTTTAAACAGAAGGAAGGAGAGTCATTGGGGGATGCTTACGAACGATTCAAGCAAGCTTTGGTTTCATGTCCTACTCACAATATGGATGCAACCGAACAGATGCAGAATTTTGTGAATGGTTTGAGAATAATAACTAAACAACTCATCGACACTACATCTGGTGGCTCAACAAACTTTTCAACAGCCACTGGAATAAAAAAAATTATTGAGGCAGTGATTGCAAATGAGCACTTGGAATTATATGAGAGGAGTGTGAGCAAGCCAGAGGGAATTGTGGATTTGAAATTGGCCAGTCAAGTTGTTAAAATAGAGGATCAAATAGCAGCGGAAGTTGAAAGAAGGTTGAAAAAGATGGCTCTAGAAACCAATAATGTGGCACAAGTTCAACCGGCTCAAACTAGTCAAGCGGTTACCTGCGAAATTTGTGGAGGGCCACATTTTGCAATGCATTGCGTTGCAACTGCTAAACAAGTGGAGGAAATAAATTTTTTAAAACAAAATAATCCTTATTCTAACACTTATAATGCAGGTTGGAAGAATCATCCTAATTTCTCTTGGAAGGATCAGCAGAACAACGTTCAAATGTAGGGATCTAATCAATATCAACCTCAAGCTCAGCAGTAACAATACCGACCTCAACAACAACCGCCTTACCAGCAACAATTTCAACATCATCCACAACAGTTTCAGCCTCAAACTCAACAACAGTTCCAACAACATGTACCTAGGAAGGCAGATTGGGAGATTGCTATTGAGAAGTTGGCAGCTCAGAATTCTCAATTCCAAGAAGAAACTAGGAGCAACATGAGGAACACAGGAGCTTCAATAAAAAATCTATAAGTGCAAATGAGTCAGATTGCCCAACAGCTTGCAAATTCCCAATTCAACTGTCACTAATCCAAGAGACCACAATAATGTGAATGCTGTTACTACAAGAAGGAGTAAAGCAACAGAAGTACTTGAGAAAGAAGGTGAAAGAGAGGATCAGTTAATTGAAGTGGATTTGGAGATCAAGGAAACAGAGATTGAGAAAGAAGAAATTAGTGAATCTCAGAAGGTGAAGGAAAAAGTCATGGAACCCAAACCTGTGATAAAGCTCCCATTTCCAACTAGAAACAAAAAGAAAGGACAACAAGAAAAGAACTTTGAAAAATTCTTGGAGTTGTTCAAAAAGCTTGAACTAAACATCCCATTCCTGGAGGCATTGGAGCAGATGCCTAGTTATGCTAAGTTTATGAAGGATATTATTTCAAAAAAGAGGACTGTTGATACTGACCCTGTAGTTTTAACAGAAACTTGTAGTTCTATTTCGCAGGGTTTGAAAATTCCAGTGAAGAAGAAAGATAGAGGTTCTGTTACTATTCCATGCACTATTGGGGATAGATCCTTTAAAAAGGCGCTGATTGATTTAGGGGCAAGTGTTAGTTTGATGCCTCTGTCCATCTACAAAAAACTAGGGATAGGCAGAGTGCAAGATACAAGTATGACACTTCAGTTCGCAGATCATTCAATGAAAAAGCCATATGGAATAGTAGACGATGTTCTTGTCAAAATTGACAAGTTCGTTTTCCCAGTTGATTTTGTTATTCTGGATATGCCCGAGGATGAAGAAATCCCTCTCATTCTTGGTAGACCATTTTTGGAGACTGGGAGAGTTATGATAGACATAGAGGAGGGCACTTTGATTGTGAAAGTCTATGATGAAAAATTGAAGATTGATGTGAGAGAAACTATGAAGTATAAAGAAGATGTTGGTACAAGCCAAAGAGTGGAGGTGATTGATCAGATTATCAAAAGTGAAAATCCTTTGAAGACGCCAAAGTTACCTTTGGAGCGAAAAAGAAGTGCTAGCCATGTTCGATACACAGCCACCTTTGTTGAAATCAAAACCACACTGGTGGGAAGATTTAAGAGCATCAGAGGGAACTACAGAAAAAAAGAAGGTAATACTGGTAGTAAGGTAGAACTGAAACAATTACCAGAAAATTTAAAGTATGTATTTTTAGAATCTGATGATAATTGTCCTGCTATAATAAGTGCTATGCTGAAAGAAAAAGAAGAGGAAAAATTAGTGCAGGTACTGAAGAAATACAAGAGTGCCATGGGATGGAGCATTGGGGACTTGAAAGGAATCAGCCCCACAGTATGCATGCACAAAATACTAATGGAGGATGACCAAAAACCAGTGGTTCAGCCCCAAAGGCGATTGAATCCTGCAATGAAAGAAGTTGTAAGAAAAGAGGTGGTAAAATTACTGGATGCAGGTTTGATTTATCCGATTTCAGATAGCTCATGGGTAAGTCCGGTACATGTTGTACCAAAGAAAGGTGGAACAACTGTGGTTCTAAATGAAAAAATGAACTCATACCAACCAGAACAGTGACAGGTTGGAGAGTATGTATTGATTATAGGAGGCTCAACACAGCAATAAGGAAAGATCATTTTCCTCTCCCGTTTATTGATCAGATGTTGGAGAGGCTTGCAGGACATGAGTACTATTGCTTTCTAGATGGATATTGAGGGTACAATCAAATAGCAGTAGCACCGGAAGACCAAGAAAAAACCGCTTTTACATGCCCATATGGTATCTTTGCTTATAGAAGAATGCCTTTTGGGTTATGTAATGCTCCTGCTACGTTCCAGAGATGTATGACATCTATATTTGCCGATATGCTTGAAAAACATATGGAAGTGTTTATGGATGATTTTTCCGTTTTCTGTTCCTCTTTTGATACATGTTTAACTAACCTCTCTCTTGTGTTGAAAAGGTGTCAGGACACTAACCTTATTCTTAATTGGGAAAAGTGTCATATTATGGTGCAGGAAGGAATAGTGCTTGGTCACAAGATTTCTCATAAAGGAATTGAAGTGGACAAAGCAAAAGTGGAGGTGATAGAAAACCTTCCTCCACCTGTTAATGAAAAAGGAGTAAGAAGTTTCTTAGGACATGCAGGTTTCTATCGCAGGTTTATAAGAGATTTCTCAAAAGTTGCTAAACCTCTCACTAATCTGCTTGTAAAAGACAAGTTGTTTGATTTTAATAGTGAGTGTACGACGGCTTTTGAAACTCTGAAGAGTAAGTTAAGTTCTGCACCTATTTTTATAGCCCCTGATTGGTCCTTACCATTTGAAATAATGTGTGATGCAAGTGACATAGCAGTGGGAGCTGTGTTAGGACAAAGAAAAGGTAAATTGTTGCATGTTATATATTATGTCAGTCATGTATTGAATCCAGCCCAAATGAATTACGCAACTACAGAAAAGGAGTTGTTGGCGGTGGTATATGTTTTTGATAAATTTAGATCCTATTTACTAGGATCAAAAGTTATTGTTTACACTGACCATGTTGCTTTGAAGTATCTGTTTGCTAAGCAGGAATCTAAACCAAGGCTCCTCAGATGGATACTCCTTCTTCGGGAATTTGATTTAGAGATCCGGGACAAGAAGGGATGTGAAAACACAGTTGCAGATCACTTATCTCGTATGTCTCCAATCACAGAAACTGTGGAGAAACACCCGATTAGGGACACTTTTGTCGATGAGCAGATCTTGGCAATCGTTGATCCCATGGTTTGCTGATTATGCAAACTATTTGGTAGGTGGAATGATACCTGATGATTTTGACTCTAAAAAAAAGAAAAAGTTTCTTCATGATTGCAGGTTCTATCTATGGGATGACCCATTCCTATATAAAAAGGGAGTGGATGGTTTAATCAGGAGATGCGTTCCAGAGAATGAACAAAGAGATGTCCTTGAAGCATGTCACAATTCTGAATATGGAGGGCACTTTAGTGGAGATAGAACTGCAGCAAAGGTCCTCCAATCGAGACTATACTGGCCAACCTTGTTCAAAGATGCTCACTTCCTGGTAAAGAGGTGTGACAGATACCAAAGAACAGGTAACATTTCAAAAAGGAATCAGATGCCCCAAAATTCTATGCTTGAAGTGGGATTATTTGATGTATGGGGAATAGATTTCATGGGCCCATTTCCACCATCTTTTGGAAAGAATTACATCTTGGTGGCAGTAGATTATGTGTCCAAATGGGTAGAAGCTGTAGCACTACCCACAAATGATGCCAAAGTAGTGGTGAATTTCCTCAAGAACAACATCTTCTCCGGGTTTGGAGTACCAAGGGCTCTGATTAGTGATGAAGGGACTCACTTTCTTAACAAATTTATGGAAGGTCTCCTCAAAAGATACAATGTAAAGCACAAAGTGGCCACTCCTTACCACCCTCAAACAAGTGGTCAAGTTGAAGTCTCGAACAGGAAAATAAAGCAGATACTGGAGAAAACTGTTAGTGCTTCTCGGAAAGACTGGGCAGTAAAGTTGGAGGATGCACTCTGGGCATACAGAACAGCATTCAAAACTCCAATAGGTATGTCCCCTTACCAACTAGTTTATGGAAAGTCGTGTCATTTACCTCTCGAACTAGAACACAAGCCTTTTTGGGCCTCCAAATTCCTAAATTGTAATCTCTCAAAAGCTGGTGAATCCCGAATCCTTCAGCTTCATAAGTTGGAGGAATTTAGGAATCAAGCTTACGAAAATGCCAAAATTTATAAAGAAAACACAAAAAAATGGCATGATCAAAAGATACAGAGAAAGGAATTCTAGGAGGGACAAATTGTATTGCTTTTCAATTCCAGGTTGAAGCTGTTTCCTGGAAAACTAAAGTCAAGGTGGTCTGGACCGTTCATCGTTAACAAAGTGTTTCCTCATGGAGCAATCGAACTAAAAAATGAGAAAAATGGAGATACCTTTAAGGTAAATGGTCAAAGACTAAAACCATACTATCACGGTCAAGGTGTTGCCCCCATAGAGGAAGTCAGGTTAGCCTGAGAGTGAGGTAACCCATCGACCCATGCAACGTTAAACAAAGCGCTTTTGGGAGGCAACCCAATCATTTTCATTTTTATTTTTTATTTTTCATTGTTTTCTGAAATTACTGTTATTTTTGTTTTAAAAAAATATATAAAAATTTTCTTTACAGTCAGTACGCGTAAGTACCTCTGTTACGCGTAACAGACAGTAAAAGATGGGCATTCTGGTGGTTTGCGTATCATACACGTAACAGGAAGCAGTACGCAGCAGGCCATACGCGTAACAGGAAGCAATACGCGTAACGTACGCGTAATAATGACCATACGTGATCTATTACGCGAAATCGTATTTTTGATCACAAAACAGTTGCGTATCATACGCGTAATGACCAGTGAATACGCATATTGGCGCGTATGATACGCGTATTAGGTTTAGCCCATATTTAAATACTTTTTCTGTACGGATTTTGTCATTTTTTCACCATTCTGTTACGCAAATTCTGCGTATTACCTTGTTTCTCTGTGTTTTTGGTGTTTTATCTTTGCAGATTCTCATCTTTCAATCAGACGGAACCACTAACATGGCTGCAGCAAACAACACTTTCCGTTCTGATGCCCATTCAGCTCGATACAGAGAACTATCCAACAGAAATGTGATTGAAGAAAAGGCCTGGGTTTTGAAATCTGATGAACTACCAGAAGTTGCACATGTGCTCACACATCAGAAACTCAATCATCTCAACAAAAACATTACATCGGTCTTTAAAGAGTTGGTTCTAGAGTTTTATGCCAATGCGTTCCGATCACCCAGTGATGAAATTGTTGAGCTTGAAAAACTAACATCTCAAGTCCGTGGAAAAGAGATTGACTACAGTTGGAAAAATATTAATCAGGTGTTGAAATGCAAATTTAGAGAACCAGTTTGTCAATTCGATCAGATGAGATTAGGGAGCCGACAGAGTTGGCCTATTGATGAAATGTTAGAGAGCATAGCAAGACCGGGCAAAAGTTGGCAGGGAACTTCAAAGCTCACTCCTTCAAAAATTCTGGTTGTTGATCTGGTCCGAATACCAAAAGCTTGGGCATACTTCATCCATCACACTTTGCACACAAACCGGAGCGGTTCTGATCTGATCATTGAGCGAGCACTTCTACTGCATTGCCTCATGAATGATATGCGCGTCAATATGGGAAAAATCATTTCACGAGATTTGGATGAGATAGCTCAATCTCAAAAGAAATCATTAGGACATGCTTCGGTGATTTTGATGCTATGTTAGGCAGCTGGAGTTGCAAATTTAGAGGGGGGTCAAATCTTAAGGTCGGCCCGCTCTTTAGATCCCACATGGCTTAAAGAGCACACTGTAGCAGGCGAGGGGCAAAGAGATAGGGGTGGACAGCAGAGACAGCCTAGAGCAGATGGAGCTGGATCTAGTGCTCAGCAGGAGATACCACAGCAATCGAGTGCAGGAGAGCCTCCAGTTGACTAGGACTCTCAAGCACACTTTGACCGCATGAATATGTTTTGTTTTATGCAGGATTTCTATGCGAGCTTTGGTGTGTCGGGAATTCACTTGACTCATCAGACTGCGACATGGGAGGCAGCTCAGAGATTTAGAGATCGCTTCTCAGGACCTCCTCCAGCTCCTCACCACGGGACATACCGTCACCCCGGATATCCGGGTACTCTTCAGATTGGAAGACCCTCCACTCCACAGCAGCAGAGGCAGCCTGCAGTCATGACTCCTATCACCACTTTCGTGCATGGCACAATGGCGACAGGGAATCCCATTGACGACATCGACTTCACAGTGGGAGATAAGGACATGCCAGACACAGGACGTGACGATGGAGCATCTTAGTTTGTTTTTTTTTATTATTTTATTCTGATTTGCTTTCTTATTATTTTAGTTGGTGTGATTTGTTTCTGTACTTTTATTAGAGTACCTTCGGTACTTGAATTGTTTTTTTAGTATTTGCATTTGTAATCACCCAATATGGGTTTGAATTTTATGAACTATGTTTTCTCATTTCATACAGTTTCGATTAAATTGATAAGATACCTGATGTCTACTGACGATAGTGGATGAGTCTGATGCCTCGCCAAACTGATTGCAAGCACTCTGCTCGCGTCATCCCGAATGTTTAGTACTTCTGTCTATGACTGGACACACTATGTATCTTGTACATCTCCAAACTGAGAAAGCTAGGACATTATACACACAGATGCTATGGAATCTGTCAACTATACCTGTCATGGTGAGTTCAGATAAAGCCATACACAGAATAGTCATGAGTGCATAATCAGGTATGTCTCTATCAATCATGATTTGCGTACGTTCTATTTTCGCATTGACTGCACAATCTCACACACCGAGGCAATTTTTTTTCTATTCACCCTGAGCCTTTCTAGCCATCCCTTAATATTTTATCCTTCGTTAACCCATGTTGAGCCTTTTCCCATATTTTTTTTTCTATGCTTAAAACCACATCACTTTATCCTATAGCCCATACACCTTCCTACCCTGCTAAGAGTTATTACAAAAGTTATCCAATCTATGTTCGATGTAAGTTTGGGGTTGCTGTTGGAATAGCAACATTTAAAGTTTGGGGTAGCTGTGCAATTTATGGTGACAAATGAAGGGACCTGGAAAAAAAAAGAGGAGAAAGAAAGAAATAAAAATATTAATCATCAGGACACGCAAGATTCAGAAAGAGTCAGCAGACCCTCCAAAAACAGCTTCGCCTAAAGAATGAAAACGACGAAAAATTTTGACAGCAATTCCACGCAATGAGCACAGTGAAGGTAACAATTGTAGTAACTCTGAACTTCAGCCCACTTTATCCAAAATATATCCCACCTTAACCTGAGCCACGTTACAACCTGTAAAGACCTCGAAAAATTGTGTGTGTATGCATGTTAATAAGATTAAAAGAATTTATTCAAACCGTTGACTTGATAGTTTTTACCTTGATTGGAGAGTGAAAACACTTTAACCCTCAGAGACTGGAGAGAATGTGAAATTAGTTGACAGGTGAAATGGCGTCAAGAGGAAAATGGATCTGGCAAACTCAGATGACGAGCAAGTTGCAGTTGCAGAGTGTCAGAAGTATTGTGGTAAGGCTGTGTTTACAGTAAGTTTCGGGTGGTGTGATCTTTGTGCTAAGAATGTCACTTGAGGACAAGCAACAAGCTAAGTTTGGGGTTGTCATCAGTCACCATTATTTGTTTGGTTTTCATCATTTAATTATCAATTAATCATTTAGATTTGATGAAATGAGATAAATTTGTGTGAAGTTAGATTTATTTTTGGAATATTATGTGTGTCAATCAGTTTGAAATTTTTAAGAAGATTTTACGCTTTTTGGTATGTTTTTACTGTGATTTGTAGATTTGAAGTTTTGAAGATCAAGAGACAGACAAAACGTCGGAACAGAGCAAGAAAACCAAAGAAAAGTAATTTCTGCTGCCCATACGCGTAAGGCAAGGTGTTACACGTATGCTCCAGACTTGCTACGCGTACCTTACGCAAAGCTGCAGAAGGAAGAAAAAAAAGAAATTCAAATCCTCCCGCCTAAATTCTCTTTCGATACGTGGAAACGTGATCAAAACCGAGAATGCTACGAAAACACGCCAAGCTTCAGTACCCTTCGTATTTCGTAAAAAACATTTAAGTCTTAAAGACAATTTACTTCGAATCAGCTCCAATTCCCATTGTCTTTATTTCAATTTAAACAGCATCCTCGAATCATGGCCATCAGGAGCCATTTTTATTCTCAGAAATGGTCATCAGAAACCATTCTTCTTTGAACTATAATCCTTCAAAGAATATTTTCTCCAAACAAAATCTTCAGCTAAAACCTGTATGGAAGGTGTTCGTCGAACCTTCCCAGAAGAAAAGTGCAAATGTCAGCATGCTGTGGGAATAAGGAATGCCTTCTTGCGACATGTTGAGGAGGGTGTCGATACCCAAATCTTCCCACAGTTTGCCCTTGCTGGGTTTCAAGCGTGCAATCCAGGCGGCGAACTTAGGGCATTTTAGTGGAGGAGCCGTTCGAAAGTTTCTATCATAAAAACGCAGGGAGAGGGGTCTCGAAGAAGTTATCAAGGGTCTGGAGTCCTTGCTAATGGGAAAGAAAGCGCCTTCATCATTGGTGTAGATTTCAGAAGGAGCGTCGACTGGTAATGGACCTAGGAAAGATAAGGGGCACCTTCAAGATGAAAAGGAATAAGTACCTGAGATTGTCAGATTTTAGCTTTTTCGTCTGCAAATGGAGGTTCAGGGACATAATTTACCATCGACCAGGCGAAGCTCATAAGACTTGGGTGGAGATGTGTGTGAAGCAGAAGTCGCCATTGTTATGTATAGAAGCTTTTTGAAGAAGAAGCGTTTTGAGAGAAAACAGAAATGCAGAAGACTGAAGAAGAAACAATGAAGACGGTAAAGAAATTTTTTTTCTAAGGAATGGCTACTTATAGCCAGCAGCAAAACGTCATTGGGGGAAAAGAGACGTGGCGGAAGAGGGGGTACTTGGGATTAAGTTTCTGCACGCGTGGAGCCCACTGTTACAACGAAAACAGTGCTATTACATCACATTTATTGAAACCACGTCTCGAGGCAGCAAACGTGGGAGAAGCAATGATGATATGACGTCAGCGGACAAGACGTTACAGTGAACCTACTCCACTAGGTGAACGCAAACGTTTAAGTCGAAATGAGGGGAATGGAAATGTTAGGTCGAATAAGATGCCACTTTCACGCATCATCTGCAGGTCAAAGTGACATCTATGAGGGGGCATTTTGTTACCCTAAGAAAATTCTGAGGCAAAACAAGACACGTGTCCTCATCAGAGGACTCCCTCATTAGCAGGAAACCTGCGCAAAAGTAAAACATAGCAAAAGTCGACAGTAGATGATGTCGAAATGGTTGGGAGTCGAAGCAAGAACGGAAGTCGAATGTGGAGGCTTCATACTTAGCAGTTTTTTGGATGAAGTGTTCGATAGTGGGACGCGGCGTCGACAGAAGACGGTTATCGAAAACAAAGAGGCGCGAGAGTTCAAAATTCAAAGTTTGAAATATTAAAGAAACAGTTACCAGACCAGAATCGTGTGCCAAAGATCCTGTGAGGTGGTTGCTGATAATTTATATCTTAGCCGTAGATTGTACTAGGTGGTTACTTCATGTAAAGCCTATAAATAGGCCAGAATAATGTAGAAAAGTGTGTTCACTATTACAATCAAACTACTTGCTTACACTCTGCCCATTTTCCGCCCTTCAGGAAACAAGAGTTGCTAAGAGTTCTGATGTATGTGAATCACCATCTTTAATTTCAATGCAACCCTTTTACTGTTTAATCATATGCTTCAAAACCGTCATCTGTATTGTGCTTTTTAACCAATATTTGCTTTGTCTTTTAATTATTGCTTCATATAAGTAAACCGAAACTGGTGATTGTCATCAGAAAAGGTCACGAGTCACCCCCAGAAAGTCAGAGTCGGAATAGTCGCAATATCACAAAGTCTAAGTCTAAGTTCACCCCGTCAGTCACGAGTCACCTGTTGGTCGAATCTAGCAGTTAGTGTGGAAAAACATTGTATTTGTCACAAGCCTTAGAAAACCGTCTCTTAGGCAAACACTTCGACGAGATAAGTACAATCCCAAAGGACTTTAGCATGTGGTCTTAAGATCAACTGGTCGATGTTGCAAGTAACCCTTAGTTTCAAGGCTTTGGGAAGACCATCGGTTGCTTACCAAGTTCCATAGTAAACAGTGATCCAACGCCCCAGGTGTGCTCCTTTAAAGTAGACCCTCCATAAGCGCGTTACAGGATTTGCGCCCAGGTTCCTTTAAATATTTATTATTCATTACGTTGTTATTTCTTTTTTTGTTGGTTTTTTTAATATTTCTTTTGCTTGATTTATTTCTTATTTCTTTTTCCAAATTCAAATTTCAAACATTAGAATTTTTTTTTTTTTTAGTTTTTTAGCAATTAATTAAATGTTAGAATTAAATTTAATTTTAGTCTAATTAGTTAATTTAATTTATTCAATTTAGGTAAATTAATTTAGTTTAATTGATTTTAATTAATTTAGCTTAATTAATTAGTTAGGTAATAATTTTAATTAATTTTAGGTTTAACCAATAACTAATTTTTTTAGACTTAGGCTAATTTAATCGAATTAGGATTTTCAGGCTAATTAGGATTATTTAGTCAATTGACTTTCCTTGTCAATTCACTTTGGTCATTTCATTTTAGTGCAGTTAGGCTTAGTAATTACTAGTTGGTGTTGCCCATTAGCCATAGGCTAAGGTTTTACCCTTAGGTTTTTAGCCATAAGGCTTTTAACCCTGTTTTTTCTGAACTCATATTTTATTCGCGATTTCTCTTCTCACTTCCACTTTATGATTTCCACATGCGTAATTTAATTTTTTATTTATTTAATTTCCGTCATTTAAATTTTGCCTTTACTTAGTTATGCTATTTATTTAATTATTTAATTTAATTCCCGTCATTTAAATTCTAGAAGGTGTATAGGTCGCTCATTCAATTTTGATGTAATAGTAATTAGGACTTTTACTTTCCGCACCCATAAACTGTTTTAAATTTCTGTATACTATTAACGGTGTGGTTAGTAAATAGGGAATGCAAGATAATTAATTGAATGTAGCTCACTAATTTACAAGATAATATAATTGAATCAGAATCACTTGATTGTGACACACACACACACCTTTAATGGTAACCTTCCAATTATGCTGCCTTTTTGATTAAATAGTCAAGTCCCTCGAATACGAGGATACCTTAGCCGGTTGCCTACAAATGAAATCATCATATGAGATCTAGTCCCTCTATGTTGCCTCGGATAAATGAAGACTGTCCCTTCGAATGCTAAGGTATCCTTATTGTTGCCTTAAAATGACTATTATATCCTTTTCTAAAGACTACCTGCCCTCTTTATGGTAGGGACAGTTTTATGGCGAACGATAAACCTCGATGACCCTTTTCAAATCCAATGAAAAGACTACATGCCCTCTTTATGGTATGGATAGCCCTTTCCAACTAAAGTCTTAAAGAACAGAAAATTTAACTTAGGGTAATTGCTTTTAATTGCTTGCTCTTTTAAAAATTCAAAAATACTTTTCACACCCCTTTTTCAAATCAATTCATAAAGGTTACGCTTATTTAACAAGCTAAAGTCCTTATTCAAATCTTTTCAATTCACACACGACACTTTTCAAACAATTCAAACAAACAAGTGAGCTAAGCAATTAAGAGCCCATGGATAACCATGGATACAAAGGGTGCTTACACCTTCCCTTTGTATAACCTACCCCCCGAACTCAAAATCTTTCAAAGGTCTTTCCTGTTCTTTTTGTCTTTCCAATTGGATAATATAAAAGTCGGTGGCGACTCTTGCTATCCGCACATTTCAAAAAGTCAGTTCTCCCACCGTATTACAGAACTGGCGACTCTACTGGGGATGTTTAAAAGAGGGGTTACCTTAAAGTTTAGGATCACTTTAATGTTTTCAATTGTTTGCTTTGGTTTCTTTATTTTTAAGGGAACTGTTTTGGTATTATCTTGTGTGAAAGATCCTACACCTGGATCTATTGTACCTTAGGTATGTGGCAATAGACCAAGGAGATTGTACGACATGTATTGCTATGGTTGATCTGGTAGCCACCGTTAGTGCGACACTTTGGTTTGTCTTGATGGCCCTTGAAAGTGATCGAGGAGACATTTGGCTGTCGCATGGTGTCATTAAGCATTAATTTGTCCTTAGAACCCTAGTTGAACTTGACTTTGGCCTATAGGAAGTATCGAGATGGCTGGCTTTGGATTCCTGACTGAAGCTAGTTGATACTCGATGCTACACTCATTGAGATTGGACTCTAGGGATGTTTTTGGCTGGCCATTCGAGCGCCATGTTAAGATAATGCCCGCGAGAAAGATCAGGGATATGAGCACCCTAGAACCCGGTTACTATTTTAGGACAGGTTGAACCAACTAAACTTCAGTGGGGAGGGTACTTACGTATGGACTCCATACAAGACTTTAAACTTAAGGACACTTGTGTGACTTGTTTGTGTGTGCTACTAACCCTTCGATTACCTTGCAGGATTTGTTTGTGGGACTCACCCGTCCTTATTTCCTTATGCTTTGCCTAATGTACTGCATTCGCATAACATCATGACATCATAACATTGCATGTTAACTAACCCTTCCAAGGATCTTAGGAATTTAGGGCGCAGAATTTTAGGTGCCCTTATCAAGGACTAAATTCTCATCAAGGGGAAAGATGATTTATTTTTCTCTAGCCATATGCCTTCAAATTCAGAAATATAGGTATCCCGAATCAGAGGCGATGACCCACTGGATATGGTGAGCTTGATTCCCATAGAGGAACATCCAAGAATCAGAGTTCTGCAAACGAAGATGCGAACAAATAATTTTCTAATGTTTCTAACTAAATTCCTTAAAGATCCTTGAAAGCATTGCATTTGCATATCATAACTTTGCATCACAAGTTTCTACCACGGGTTTCTCATCTTCCCTCGCTGTTTATTTCAGCAAAAATGGATCTAGAACAATCAGTCAAAGACTTTTAGGCTCAAAATACCCAGTTCCAAGGGGCAAGACGAGCTGAAAACCCTGCTAACCAAGAAGGAGAAGAATTCTAGAAGTTCTGTGGGTGTCCTTAATATGGGAAGAATATTTCGAGGCCCACTTAAGAAAGCTGAAGAAGTTAAGGTTTCTAAAGAGGACGACGATGAACAAGATAAGGATGCTAGTATTAAAACTGATGCAAAGAGCAACCACTATTCTGTCAATCCCTCTGAGGAAGAATGAGACTACTACTTTGAGGATGAACATCCAGACGACAAATACAAATTGCTGGAAGAACGCATGAAAGCCATGGAGATCTAGAAGGTACCTGGGCTGGATTTTGAGGAACTAGGACTCATCTCTGGAGTTGTTATCTCTCCAAAGTTCAAGACTCCAACCTTTGCTAAATACGATGGGGTCTCTTATCCGAAACTGCACTTGATGTCTTATGTAAGGAAGATTTAGCCTCATACTGCTAATAAAAAGCTGTGGATCCACTTTTTCGAAGAGAGCTTATCGGGAACCCAACTCTAGTGGTACTACCAACTGGAGGGCGCCAACATTCATACTTGGGAAGACCTGGCTGTTGCTTTCTACAAGCAATACCAATATAATGCTGATCTAGCACCGACTCGCATGCAACTACAAAGCATGTCTATGGAGCCGAAAGAAAGTTTCATGGATTATGCTAAAAAATGTAGAGACCTGGCTGGAAGAGTGCAATCTCCTTTAGCTGACAGAGAGCCGACATGTTTATGAGTACACTAACTGGTCCTTTCTATAGTCATTTGCTGGGAAGTTCATCATCCGGTTTCACTGATCTGATACTAACTAGAGAACGCGTAAAAAGCGGAATCAGAAGTGGTAAGATTCAAGTGGTTACTTCATCTGGTGGTACAAAAAAAGTCATATAATGGGAAGAATGAAGTCAATGTTGTGTACAACCAGAAAAGTCGGAATGAACGCAATCTATCGGTTGGGGCAGTTCCACAACAACGACGCAAGCCAGATGCACCTAAGCGTTAATTCACCAAAATTAACATGTCATTAGATCAGGCACTGCAAAATTTGTTAAAAGCAGGAATGATTACTGTGAGGGATCCTCCTCAACACATCAAAACTTCCTCTACTAAGTACAATCCAAACGTGCGATGTGCCTATCATTCCAATAGTCCCGGGCACGACACCAATAGCTGTTGGGCACTAAAGATCAAGATCCAAGATATGATTGATGCTGGTGAAATTGAGTTCAACCCTCCTAAGACTTCTGTGGGGATCACCGCTCCCATGCCTAGTCATGACAAGACTGATTAATGTCTCTAAGGATGGACCCTTGGATCATTAGATTTACTTTCATTTGCAATTTCTATTATGTTTGTTTAAACATTTGACTTATATGATAGATATTATCTGTTTTAATAATCATCATTAGTGCATCGCATATGTTTGTCTTGAATGATTTATTTCGCTATCACTCATTTAAACTGTGTCTTTACTTTGTTTATGTTTTATGATATTCAACTCCTGCTAAGCTGTAAGCCTTTTGAGGGAGGATGACGAAAATGATACTGCAACCTCATATAGTATGCTTTTGAACGGACTATGCTGACGATGTACAAGCATTGTTTCAATTCCTAAACAATGGAGATATAAGGATGTTAATCCCTCGTCAACCCCTTTGAGCCTAAGGTGTAGAAGTTTTCTTTCTCGTACAGATTAAAACCTTGATCATAACCTGGGGCAGGGTAGTTACTCAGTTAACTCAATTATACTAGTTGTTGTTTACACAAATAATGATGGGTTCCCGCAACCATTAAGTCAGGCAGTCAATATCCACCAAAAAGAAAAAAAATTGTTAAGTCAAAACCTATGAAGGAGACTTATCAAAAATCGAAACATCTGGCTGACTGTAATCATAAAATAAACAGTTCAGACAAAAGTTAGGGATAATAAAGTAAAAAAGGAGGTTGCTAAAAATCCTCGACAAAAGAAAATGCTACATGTCATACCCTAATTTTGACCCCCCCGAGATGTCACAACCCCAGACATTTCATCAACTCAAGACAAGTACCCAGAGCAGTCACTTGTTTACCCGGTACTCAATCGAGGGTGTTCAAGAACACAGAAGCTCAAGAAAAGGATCAATCAATAAGAAAATGACCTCTAATAAAATCATAGGACTCAAATGAATCATTTATTCACCTATGTTGATTAGACACCAGTCATCAAGACTCAGGTTTGCTCAGGTCACCAGACTAGGGTTTTGAGCCCAACAAGGACTAAAATCAGGGCCCATATTTGGGAAACCCTAAAAAGCTCCAGGGCATCACTCGAAGGGCTCAATCATCTTAAAATGATCCCTATGACAATATCCAATGGGAATTGTACTTCAATTCAAGATCCACAGTCATCAATTTCATCGGACCTACAAATTAGGGTTTTTGACCTAATTCACCTGGACAATTGACTTTTAATCAGGACATGGATCCACAACTCAAAACATGGCTCAAGAACTTCTATTACCTCAATATAATCCATTCCTACCATTCATTTGAGGAGGAGAGCTTGATTCATCACAAAAGTTCAAGATTTCACTTCATTTAGAAAAAGTCAACAATACAAGATCACCTTTGACTTTTAGGGTTTTGGGTCAAACCATGACTTTTAAGGATCAATATCATCAATATATGATTATTGAAGTCATTTGACCAAGAGAAATCAAGAAAATCAATCAAGAATCAAAAAGTATTTAAAGGTCTTTTTTTCAAAACTTTGGAAGGAAATATCTCAAAGTTTCAAGTACAAACTCAAAAAAAACTTCCAACATCAAAGTTGTAGATTTTGATTCAATGAACAACTTTGTCACATATGATTTTTTGGCTAGAAATCAACCATTGAAGAGATATGGAGCCTTCATGAAACTAGCAAAGAAACCCTAGTTTTCTTCAAACTTTATGGGACTTTTTCACTAATTTCCCTAAGGATTTTGGACAAACACCAAACTAATGAATTGAATTACATGTTAAGGGCTTTCCAAATTATGTTCAACCATCTTCAAATTCATCATGAGCTAAGAGATATGATTGATCAAAGTAGGGCATTTGAAGTGAAATTACAAGTCATGACCAACTTTGGTTTTGGTCATTTTTGTGCAAAGGCCTACACTAATTGTAATTTGTACATTTGCACTTCAAATATATCAGAAAAGATTGGAGAGAATCGTTTGCATCATTTGCATTAAGATTCCAAAACATCCAAAAATCAAAGCCATGTGATTATGTAATCATTACATTTAGGAATTTATGGCAAATGATGATTCATCAAATGGAGTCTTCTCCTAAGCTAATTAAAAGCCTATACACATCAGAAATGTCCCCTAAGATCAGAAAAGATAAATGGCTAGGGAACTTGCTCGGTTTGGCCATCATTGCATTGGTGAGATTCCTTGAATTTCTTCATGGCCAAGAAACCAAAGTGACTTCACTAAGCAAGCTCACTCTCCTCAATCTGTACAGAGCTCTTTGCCTATAAATATAAGTGCTCTCCTCCATATAATTCACACAAAAGCAACTCCAATTCTTGCTTTCTCCTCCTCCCTCTCATACTTAGATTTTTCAAAGGTTCTTTGGCAAGAAGACTCAGGTTCTTCAAACCAGAGCTTTTCCTTTGAAACTAAGCATTCAAACATCTCAGGGAGGTCCATTAGAAGTGATCTAAACCCCCGGAACACTTTTGTAAGTGCAAGAACATCATCTTCACTTTCAATTTGGAGCAAGGTCAGTTGGAGGTCTATAGAGCAATTTAGAAGGTGTCAAAACATTCTAAGCATTCCAACACATTCCTTGGGGTGTAGCGAAGCTATTCAGATAGTTGCAGCTCATCTATAAATGTAGAATCATCATCAGCCATTCTCACTTGGAGCTCGAGCAAGAGGGGTCAAGCAGAGCATTTCAGAAGCTTTCAAAGCAATTCAAGTGCCCAGATAGCATCAACAAGGTCCCAGGAAGCTTTTGCAATCATCCAATCATAGCCAGAAGCTCTCCACCATCCTCACGACCTTCAATTTTAGAGGTAAGTTTTTGAACTCCACCTCTTTAATTCACGTACCTATTTTAATAAAGCTCGATACCAGTTCATTCAGTGTCATTAGAGGATTAAAAGCCCTCTACTCTCATGCATTTATTCATCAGCATCATCATTTAATTTTATTTTTGAATTTTAGGGTTCTTCACGTATTTTGTTCAATTTAGTAGATATAGTTAATACAAATTCATGTTAGTTATATATTTGGAATCGTGCGTGAATTTAGAGCAAGTTTGCTCTTTACATCTTTGCAATTGGTTGAGATTTGAGAGAGTTGAAAATTCAAAAATGGTGGAGCTTGAGGTTGAAGACGAAGATGGTGAAGCGCGCCATTTTTCAAACTCTCAGGGGTAAGTTTAAAATATAATTAATTGAAGGTGTATTCTAAACAAATACATCGTTTATCTCACTTGGTCATATGCGCTTCCACTCTCTCTTGCCATAAGGTGTGGGGTTCGATCCCCCCCTCAGACCTTTTTATTTCATTTTTCAAAATAAACTTTGGTTTTCACATATAACCAAACAAAACCCCTCTTTAGTCACACTGAGCGTGTGGCTCAGTTGGCTTTGTTTTGTTTGATGGCCATGGGGACGTGGGTTCAAGCCTTGGTGCAGACAAAACCATTTTTTATCACTTTTCCCATTCAATTTCTTCACAACTTTAACCATTTGATTCACACTTCAAATTAAGGTATTTTTACTTGATTTTTCACACACTCTCCATTTAATATATCTATTTTGTGAACAAACCAAAAAATCATAAAAACATTATTTATTTGATATATTTTTATTAGGTTTAAAATAACATATTTCTAAGTATTTTAAAATACTTTAAATATAGTTTTCACTTGATTTTCAAAACCTAACATCTTTTGTGATAAAACCCTAATCAATTAGGTCTTAATTAGGTATAGATTTTGTCTTTACCTTAATTAAGTTGACTTTTGTCAATTTTCAAACTGTTTTCTAATCTCTGATTAAACAGATGATCTAGGTTTTCAAACAACAAAACCTTGTATCTTTCAAAATCTTTCAACAGTAAATCATAAGACCCAACACCATTTTTTAGTTTATTTTTCAAAACATATTTAAACAGAAAACTCCTCATCTGTTTTCAAAACATTCTTCTGGTATTTGAAGGGCATTATTCCCGGTGAAACTCTTCAGATACCTATGTGACCTAGTGTCCATCTTCACTTCTTCTGTTTTCAAAACAAAAACATTCAACTGTTTTCAATAAAACATTCAACTGTTTTCAATGGACATTCAACTGTTCACAATCAAACAATTCAACTGTTACCAATAAACAACCAAGCTAATGGTAAAGCTTTGTACATACATCTTTCAAAGGTCCGCTCTTCATCCAGGTTAGGCTTTATAGCTTTCAATTTACAAGCTTTCATTTAAATTACTATCAAACATAAACTGTATATATATTGTCTAGAACTACGTATGAGTACAACCTTAGGACAAATAAACTATATATATTATAGGACTATGGCCTAGGATGGAGAATGTCTTCCCGATGAAGGCTCTTTCCTAATTAGATTTCCTTAGTTAAAACCTCAAAATGAATTATTCCTGGTGAAACATCTTGAAAAAAGCCTTAGAACAAAAATAGGACACATCCACCCAAGAGGAATTATTCCCGGTGAAACCTCTTACCCATTTGCTTAGAGCCAAACTAAGTTCAAAACCACATAGCTTTCTCTTGTGTTATAACAAGGACCCTAGATGACCCTCGATTAGCCTCCTATTGAGCTTACAATACAAGGACCCATGGGCTTCTTAAAAGCATATTCCCATCTTTCTCTTGAGCTTGTATACAAGGACCCATCAGGTTTCTTATAAACATAGGAACAGGTCTTTAGTCACCTTTTAGCCTACCCTGGTGAGTTTCTTCTACTCTTTTAAACCAAACTTCAAATAAACCAAGAATGTCTCAATCTCAGTATTGAGTTCACCTTTTGGAATGAGAGACATGGACAGTCTCTGTCACCTTTATTCTCAATCTCCAATAAGTTTCCTCCTTAGCAGAGTCTAGGTTCCACATCTGTCTATTGTCAGTCAGAGTCAGCCTTAATCTTGGGCTTTAAACAAAAAGTCTCAATCAATCCTTTCATCCTTTCATATCAATGGAGAGTTACCCAATTATTTATCTCATAAAAACCCCTCGAAAGGGTCAACCTCCAAAATCAATCCATCAAATCCAATTTCCCTAGAAAGGGTTAGCTTCCACATAAATATTTCAAAGTCAAAAACCTCTGGAAAGGGTCAGCCTCCAAAATCAATCCTTCAAATCCAAATTCCCTAGAAAGGGTTAGCTTCCACATAAATCTTTCAAAGTTAAAAACCCCTAGAAAGGGTCAGCCTCCTAAATTAATCCTTCAAATCGAAATTTCCCTGGAAAGGGTTAGCTTCCAAAATCATCTTTGAAACCTTCAAAATCCCCAATAGAGTCTAGGTCAATCACTCAAACAAATTCCCCAGAAAGGTCAACCTTCAAACCTGGGTCTTTCATTCATCAATCCCTGCTTAACAAGAGCACAATCCTCAAAAGGGTCAACCTTTAGTCTCTAAACAATAGGAAAATCCTCAGTAGAGTCTAAGATCCCCTCAGAGTCAAAAGATCCCACACTGGTAGGTCTTTTCCCCATTAAGAGTCAGCCTCAACCTTGGACTTTGTACAAGGCAGATACTCCCCTTAGAGTCAAAAATCCTACTCATAGGTATTCCCCTATCCAGAGTCAGCCACAACCTTGGGCTTTGTACAAGGCAGATAATAGAGTCTCCACAGCGAGTCCTTCCCCATCAAACAGCCACAACCTTGGGCTTTGTACAAGGCAGATAAACATCATTTCATGTGTCAAAAGATTCCTAACCTTTTGGATCTTTTCACCACTAAGTCAGCCCCAACCTTAGGCTTTGTATAAGGCAGATAAACATCCTCTTCTATGTCAAAAGATTAATAACCTTTTAGTCCTTTCCCTAAAGAATCAGCCACAACCTTGGGCTTTGTACAAGGCACACAAAATAGAGTCATCCATACTCTGTTTCCTCAACAGTCAGCCACAACCTTGGGCTTCATACTAGGCACAAAATAGAGTCTCCCTAACTAGAGTCAGCCACAATTCTGGGCTTTGTACAGAACACTAAAATAAACCTTTCAATCAAATAAAATAAACACTCTCCAACTAGAGTCAGCCTCAATTCCGGGCTTCATACAGAACACAAAATTTCCTCAGTCAAAGTCAATTCCCAGTGGAGTCATCTCCCAAAGTCAATAAAAACCTTTTGAGCCTCAAGCTTGGGCCTCATACAAGCCACAAGGGCGCTTCTCTCCTTCCAAATTTAGCGTGAAGGGTTTAGCGTGCCGTCCTCCCAAGTGAAACGGGGTGGTAAAAAAAACGACACCACACTACAAAAAAGGATGACTGCCTGTCCAAATAAACTTTCGGTGCTCTAACCATCATCAAATGTCAATGTTACGACTTCAAACTCTGCTAGAACTTAAATGCAAAGTTAACTGAGCATAGGATCGAAGAACATCATGAAGACTGGGATGGGTACAAATAAACTTTGAGCCATTATCCTTTGTTTCTTAAACTGTGAACCAAGCCACATTACAACCCTTAAAAGTCCTAACTGAAGCATGGTTAGTTCGGAAGCATACTGTCACCAAAAAGGGTATCCTGACTCCTTAAGGTTTGCCAAAAATGTCGAGCCGATGTCACGTTCTTACAAATATCACGCTTTTACACCTTTTGGTTTTAATGTTTTTCAAAACTCAAGACATACTTATGCATTGCATCTCATGAATTCATTATTAAACATATTCTGCTACATAATTTCAAATGTTAGCATCAGAAAGAATTTGCACAGGGTACGACTAATGACTAAAATTCATCCTGACAGACGAAACTATTTCAGCATCAACATCTCTTATAACTGATTCAGATGATTAGAAGTCAATGAATACAAGGGGCATGACATGTTTTGTCCAATCAATCTAGGGAAATCAGGTCAAGATTTGAAGAACCTCTCAGGAGCATCAGACAATTAGGGGCATACATCCAAATGGGTCTAAAGTTACTTCTCGATCAGTCAGGGGCATCACCTTAAGCTTATGAGTACTAGGGGCATCAACCATAGTATATATCTCAGAAAGCCCTCACAAGGCGAATCTCTCAAAGGTCCCTACTAACTGGGGCAAAGCTATGCAAGACATGTTCAATACTTTGATCAATACTCATTGGTGTGTCCCAATCAATACGAGTCCAAGAACAGTTGTTACTATAATCACTGGGGGCAATGTTTAAGGCATCCACGCCTCCCCACAGCACTTGCTTCACAGGAGCATATCCCCACAGAGTAGTCCTCAAGAAGCTATCTTCGAATAATCGCCATAAAGGTTGGCACTCACAATTGAGTTAAATCAGATGGAACATCGGAGATTATATTCATCTCTCTTATCCCCAATCAGGATACATCAAAGATCAATCATTCAAATCGCTCTCATCCCCGAGCAAAAGTCAAAGATCCCCAGCTGAGTATCCTCGAGCATGGAGCGGGAGTTCCTACTAAAACGGAAGACTTGTACTCTGTATTCTCCACAACACTCTGGGATTTATTTTTCCCGCCAGACGATGCTACGATCTCCTGTCATCATTGACAAAATGTTGCATACATACATCATTCATAATCAATCATTACATAAATACATACCATGCATCATGACATTGCATGCTACTAACTTTATTTTTCAGGTAAGTTCCTAAACGGATGAATATCATCAAAAAACTTATTAACTCTAACAAGCAAATTTTCTTCTCCAAAAGCAGTCCAAACAAAGATTCACTCTGATAATCATTCCTAGAAAATTCCCATCACATTAGTCCCCCAGCAGTGAAATATCACATTAGTCCCCTAGCAGTGAAATATCACATTAGTCCCCTGGCAGTTAAATATCACGTTAGTCCCCTGGCGGTGATCAGTTGGTCCTTAACATATTTGTCCCCTGGCAATGATATCTACATCAGTCCCCTGGAAGTAATCAAAATCCTTCTCATCATGTTAGTCCCCTGGCGGTGATCAGTTGGTCCTTATCATATTAGTCCCCTGGCAATGATATCTACATCAGTCCCCTGGCAGTAATCGAAATCCTTCTCATCATGTTAGTCCCCTGGCGGTGATCAGTTAGTCCTTATCATATTAGTCCCCTGGCAATGATATCTACATCAGCCCCCTGGCAATAATCGAAATCCTTCTCATCATGTTAGTCCCTTGTCGGTGATCAGTTGGTCCTTATCATATTAGTCCCCTGGAAATGATATCTACATCAGTCCCCTGGCAGTAATCGAAATCCTTCTCATCATGTTAGTCCCCTGGCGGTGATCAGATGGTCCTTATCATATTAGTCCCCTGGCAATGATATCTACATCAGTCCCCTGACAGTAATCGAAAGCCTTCTCATCATGTTAGTCCCCTGGCGGTGATCAATTGGTCCTTATCATATCAGTCCCCTAACAATGATATCTACATTAAGTCCCCTAGCAGTAATCAAAATCTTTCCAAAATCTAATTCAGTTACTACGAACGGTGCTGACACGATCAACATTCAAAGATCTAATTCTATAATCACGAACGGTGTAGACACGACCATCCTTCTAAGATCTAAATTGGTTACCCCATAAGGTGTCGAGACGATCAACAATCCTAGATCTAAATTCTTCAATACAAACGGTGGAGACAATCATTCCAAGATCTAAATTGGTTACCCCACAAGGTGCTGAGACGATCGACATTACAAGATCTAAATCAGTTACTATACACGGTACTGAGACGATCGACGATCCAAGATCTAAATTTGTCATCACAACAGTAGAGACGATCATCTTCTCAAGATCTAAATCAGTTACCATACACGGTGCTGAGACGATCGACATTCAAACCAATCTAACAAGTTAGGTGGCATCTTTAAGCCCACTTCATATTTTCTGCTGATGGCATCTCTAAGTCCATCCCCGACGCAGGTTCAGGTACCCGCAAGCGCAAATTTATGGGTATTCTAGTGTTCAATCCTCTACCACCTTCAGATACCGATTGGCATACAAACCACTCTACATCCTCAGGTTTAAGAAGATTGAATAGGGGCAGCTGTCATACCCCAAAATTTGCCCATCGTATTTTTACTGTTAAGCTCGTCCAAGTATCAAAAGCTCAAGGTTGGACTAAGTGCACACTCTCCTAATCAAAGGCCTTCAAATTAGGATTTTGGATCTCTTAAGGAAGAGGAGTGAATCAAAGTCTCAAGCAGGATTCACATGACCTCTTATGATTCAAAGCATCCTTATGCCAACTTTCAAGCTCTGATTCACAAGTTTGATCAATCAACTGCTCAAATGATCAACAGTCGACTAGTTTGACCTAAAAATCAACTATTGTCAAATTACTGTCAAAACTCCTGATTTTTGGTCAACATCAACATTTTTAAGTCACATTCATAATTTGATAAAAGGTTGATCATGATGTATCAATAAAAGCTTCAAAATCACTAAATGTCCAAGTTTCTAAATTAGGGTTTTGAACTAAAAGTCAACTGAACTTTAACTGATCATATCTCTCTCATACTTTATCAGAAATTCCCCAACCAAAGATCATTCTCAAGGAAATTCAATTCTCTACAACTTTGATGTTGGGCTCAATACCAAGAAATGCACCATTTGAGAGATATTAGCCAAAACATTACAGGTCCTTCTAAAAGCTCGCAAAAAGCTATTTTTTGTCAAGATCCATACCTTCAAGATAACATCCTCAAATGCAAAAAAGGTTACAAAGTGGCTTGTAGAGGACATCTTAGGCTTTCGAAAAAGTCTTAGATCATCTCCGTATGATAAAAATTGAAGGAGGTATGGCTTGCACAAGTTGGGCGATTTTGTGAAAATTGCATGAAAGCCAAAGTGGTGAATTTTAAGTTTTTTGACTAATGGGCCAAAGTTTCTTGACTTTAAACACGTCCATGGTATATTTAGAAGCCCACCACACCATTTTTCTATTCTTATCATTATTATTTATCTTATTTTGAATTATATTCATTATAATTCAAAGTTTAATAAAAGAAATCATGGTAATTATGAAAGATATGATATTGGCTAATTTCTCAATCAAATATTGGACAAATATTGGCTTATAAATCATGTGAGATTAATTGAGAAAGATTGAATCAAATTGGAACCAAAATAGTAAGTTTTGCTTATTATTTTCAATCAAATATATTGCATTCAATCATGGGCTTCTTGGTTCTTTTTCTTGACCTAATACCCTGCTGAATATATATACAACAAGGCAACACGAAAAGGGGACGAAAAAGAAGAGAGGGAGCTAGGGTTTTCCAATTCTAAAAATTCATAAAATTAGGGCAAGGAGAAATTCTCGTGGCAGACCCTCTCAAAAGCTTTCAAACCCTCCATCGTGATCACAAGGCATAAAAGATTAGGTAACAACTCAATAACAGGTTCCATGTCATGTAAGCAAGTGTATATCATTGTTCACTTTCTTCAGGTTTTTTTATGTTTTGTTTTCGCATATCAATGATGTTTTAATATGGTTTGATGTTTTCTTCATGTTCATAGCATATAGTAGAAGAGATTGGAACCCTAACATGGAAGTTTAGACGCGAGAATTAAGACCTACCATTATTAGGGCTTCAAACATGGAAGCTTTCGCTTTCCATGTTCTAGGTCTTTTTTTTATTAAAGCGAGGCCATATTTGAGATGGTGGCATGCTAATTAAGAGGTCTGGATCGTCTTTGTTTTGGTTTGAATTGTTTGTGACAGGTTTTGAAGATGCAGGAATTTTTGTATGGAAATCCGCAACAAAGTCCGTAGCTGTTTCCACAGCAAAATCTGCAGGTGCGGAGGAAGAAGAAGAGGAACAGGAGCGTTGAAAAATTGACCAACGCGTGGAGAAGATTCATTAGCCAGTCAACATTTTGCTTCTCTCTCTCCTTTTTCCATTGGTCTGGCACGTGAAGTGGAGGGCCCCAGTTTGACTTACTCTATTTAATTATTATTTCAATATATTGTTTGATGTTGGTATGTATGATGACACATCGAATGCAGTACATTTGGCAAAGAACATTGTTGGTTGAGCAGAGGTACCTGGGTTCGATCCCCAAGATTGACAATATTTTTTTCAAAAACATTCAAACGCAGATCCAGCGCGCGGCTCCCATCATAGTCTTACGATGCACTCCCCATCTACACCATCAGATCGCTCCAGAATGTGATCCAATGCCCAGGTGTACTCCTCTACAGTGGACCCTCCATACGCGCGTGTACAGGATTTCCGCCCAGGTTCCTTTAAATCTTTATTAAACATTACGTTGTTATTTCTTTTTTGGTTGGTTTTTTTAATATTTCTTTTGCTTGATTTATTTCTTATTTCTTTTTCCAAATTCAAATTTCAAACATTAGAAATTTTTTATTCTTTAGTTTTTTAGGATTTAATTAAATGTTAGAATTAAATTGAATTTTAGTCTAATTAGTTAATTTAATTTATTCAATTTAGGTAAATTAATTTAGTTTAATTGATTTTAATTAATTTAGCTTAATTAATTAGTTAGATAATAATTTTAAATTAATTTTAGGTTTAACCAATAACTACTTTTTTTAGACTTAGGCTAATTTAATCGAATTAGGATTTTCAGGCTAATTAGGTTTATTTAGTCAATTGACTTTCCTTGTCATTTCACTTTGGTCATTTCACTTTAGTGCAGTTAGGCTTAGTAATTACTGGTAAGTGTTGCCCATTAGCCATAGGCTAAGGTTTTACCCTTAGGTTTTTAGCCATAAGGCTTTTAACCCTGTTTTTTCTGAACTCATATTTTATTTCCGATTTCTCTTCTCACCTCCACTCTATAATTGTCGCATGCGTGTTTTAATTTTTTATTTATTTAATTTCCGTCATTTAAATTTTGCCTTTATTTAGTTATGCTATTTATTTAATTATTTAATTTAATTTCCTTCATTTAAATTCTAGAAGGTATATAGGTCGCTCATTCAATTTTGATGTAATAGTAATTAGGACTTTTACTTTCCGCATTTTACTTTCCGTACCCATAAACTGTTTCAAATTTCTGTATACTATTAACTATGTGGTTGGTAAATAGGGAATGCAAGATAATTAATTGAATGTAGCTCACTAATTTACAAGATAATATAATTGAATCAGAATCACTTGATTGTGACACACACACACACACACACACACACACACACACACACACACACACACCTTTAATGGTAACCTTCCTCTTATGCTGCTTTTTTGATTAAATAGTCAGGTCCCTCGAATACGAGGATACCTTAGTCGGTTGCTTACAAATGAAATCATCATATGAGATCTAGTCCCTCTATGTTGCCTCGGATAAATGATGATCATCCCTTCGAATGCTAAGGTATCCTTATTGTTGCCTTAAAATGACTATTATATCCTTTCCTAAAGACTACCTGCCCTCTTTATGGTAGGGACAGTTTTATGGCGAACGATAAACCTCAGTGACCCTTTTCAAATCCAATGAAAAGACTACCTGCCCTCTTTATGGTATGGATAGCCCTTTCCAACTAAAGTCTTGAAGAATAGAAAATTTAACTTACGGTAATTGCTTTTAATTTCTTGCTCTTTTAAAAATTCAAAAATACGTTTCACACCCCTTTTTCAAATCAATTCAAAAAGGCTACGCTTATTTTACAAGCTAAATTCCTTATTCAAATCTTTTCAATTCACACACGACACTTTTCAAACAATTCAAATAAACAAGTGAGCTAAGAAATTAAGAGCCCATGGATAACCATGGATACAAAGGGTGCTTACACCTTCCCTTTGCATAACCTACCCCCCGAACTCAAAATCTTTCAGAGTTCTTTCCTGTTCTTTTTGCCTTTCCAATTGGATAAAATTAAAGTCGGTGGCGGCTCTTGCTATCCGCACATTTCAAAAAGTCAGTTCTCCCACCGTATTACAGAACGATGTAACTATTATGTGTTATTATTTATGATGCAATAATATTTGTTAATTGCGATGAGACTCACCCTTACATGTTGTCATTTTCAGATTGAGGATAGCGGCTTTTACGACTTGGTGAGGATTAGCTCATGAGTAAGTGCGTTTAGTTTAGCGTCTGTTGTCATGCTCTGATATTGTAACACTGGGGGAACGCTAGTTTAGAGTCTATGATGATACTCTATTATGTTGTTATTGTATTAATTTTGTGGGATAATGCATAAATGATGTTATGCTTACCCGTATAATGAATATTCCGCTGTGTAGAAACATGATTTTATAAAAATTGATGATTATCCCTTAGTGTGGCATGACAATTGATTTATGATAAATTGATTTATTTTAATTGTGGTACCCTTATTTTTATGTTTTACTCTGAATTTTTATTTAATCTCCGCGGGGTTTAGAAGGGTGTTACACCCACGACGTTTCAAAGATGTATGATGGCAATATTCGCTGACTTCCTTGATAACACTATGGAGGTATTTATGGATGATTTTTCCATATGTGGTCAAAGCTTCGAGGGATGTCTTGCGAATTTAGAAAAAGTTCTGGAGCGCTGTGTGAAAGTTAACCTAGTACTAAATTGGGAGAAATGTCACTTTATGGTACAAGAAGGAGTTATGTTAGGATATATCTTGTAAAATAGAGGAATTGAAGTAGATAGAGCCAAAATAGAAATAATCGAAAACCTTTCAACCTCCGAAGACCGTAAGAGAAATTCGAAGTTTCTTAGGACACGTTGGATTTTACCGCCGTTTCATTAAAGACTTCTCGAAAATTACTAAACCATTAACTAAGCTATTAATGAAAGACGCCGAGTTCATTTTTGATGACAAATGTCTAGAAGCATTCCACAGCCTTAAGAAAGCTTTAATCTCAGCACCTATTATGCAACCCCCCCGATTGGAACGAACCATTTGAAATAATGTGTGACGCAAGTGACTACGCTGTAGGCGCTATCCTTGGACAACAAAAAGATAAGAAACTTCACGTCATATATTATGCAAGTAGAACCATGAACGAAGCTCAAATGAACTACGCCACAACTGAGAAAGAACTATTAGCAGTGGTCTTTGCACTGGATAAGTTTTGTTCCTACTTAGTAGGAGCCAAAATGATCATATACACTGACCACACTACTTTTCGATACCTGTTGACTAAGAAAGACGCTAAACCGAGGCTCTTAAGATGGATACTCCTACTACAAGAATTCGATTTAGAAATTAAAGACAAAAAAGGAACCGAAAACCTTGTAACAGACCACTTATCTCGACTTGAAAATTTAGAGTCTGAAACCGTACCGATTAATAATGATTTTTCGTACGATAAACTTATTGCTCAAACTAGAAGGAGACACAACTAACGAATAAGTATAAACCTCCTTAGCCATTACCACTACACCATGGTATGCGAATTTCGTAAATTATTTAGCCGCTGGTGTACTCCCTCCTGACTTAAATTACCAACAAAAGAAGAAATTTTCCATGACCTTAAACACTATTATTGGGACGATCCTCTAATCTTCAAGAGAGGCGCCAACAAAATCTTTCATCGTTGCATCCCCGAAGAAGAGGTAGAAAGCATAATAACGCACTGCCATTCAGCCCCCTATGGAGGCCATGCAAGCACGTCTAAAACTTGCGCAAAAATCCTCCAATCTGGGCTTTATTGGCCTAACATGTGGAAAGACGTACATGTTGCCATCATAATATGCGATCGATGTCAACGCACTGGAAAAATTTCAAGGCGTGATGAAATGCCTCAAAAGAGTATTTTAGAAGTAGAAATATTTGATGTCTGGGGGATAGACTTTATGGGACCATTTCCCTCTTTGTTTTGGTAATACATACATCCTCCTAGTTGTCGATTATGTTTCAAAATGGATCGAGGCTATAGCCTCTCCCATAGATGACACACGAGTGGTAATCAAGCTCTTTAAGAATGTAATCTTTCCAATATTTGGCATGCCAAGACTAGTAATTAGTGATGGAGACTCCCATTTCATCTCAAAAATTCTAGAAAAACTTCTTATTAAGTATGGAGTCAAACATCGAGTAGCAACACCTTACCACCCGTAAACTAGTGGAAAGTGGAAGTGTCCAACAGAGAAGTTAACAGATTTTAGAAAAGACAGTTGCTACATCTAGGAAGGATTGGTCCTCCAAGATAAACGAAGCTCTATGGGCATATAGAACCGCTTACAAAACTCCCATAGGAACCACTCCTTTTAAACTCGTCTACGGTAAATCTTGCCATCTCCCGGTGGAATTAGAACATAAGGCCTATTGGGCTATTAAAACATTAAATTTAAGTTATACAACCATCGGTGAAAAACGCATTCTCGATATAAATGAATTAGAAGAACTTAGACAAGATGCGTACGAAAACGCTAAAATTTATAAGGAAAGAACAAAAAAATGGCATGATAAGTGCATATCTAGGAAAAGTTTTAATAAAGGCGACATAGTGCTATTGTTTAACTCTAGGATAAAATTATTTCCTGGAAAATTGCGTTCTAGATGGTCCGGACCTTTCGAAGTCACTCACACCTTTCCGAGTGGAGCGATAGAAATTAAAGGGAAATCAGTTGAACCCTTTATCGTAAATGGGCAACGTCTTAAACATTATCACCGTCTCGAAAACGATGAACATTCACAAATTTTAAAATTAGACGAGTTGCCCGCTCAATTTAACGATTAACCTTTCGCTGTATTGTCGAGCTTGCGACATTAAACAAAGCGCTTTGTGGGAGACAACTCACGTCATTTTATTTCTTTTATTTTCTTATTATTCATTTTCGTTATTTTTTTTATTTTTCACTCTTACTCAAAATTTTACCACTTTTATTTTATTTTTACTCTTATTCATTATCAAAATTTTTTTGTTATTATTATCAAATTCTTATCTCTTTCACCTTTTTGTTTTTTTAGTTATTATTCATTTTTATTTTTTCTTATGTTTATTTTTTTCTTTTTTCTTATTTTTATTCTTTTTCTTCTTTTTGGCATATGGCCAATTCTAACTTAATTTTCAATTGATCAACTCACTTTTCAGGCTAACTTAGTTTACTGACTTATTTCACGATGCAAGGAGTTGATACGATGGAAGTTATTTTCAGAGGAAGAGGTCAAGTAGGACATTATGCGAGATTGGCAGAAAGAGAGATGGCATTGACTTCGTATCCTCATGGGCCAATAATGACCACTTTAGGAATTGAAGAAAGTGTGATGTACTTGCTGAACCAAATAGGTTGGACAAGTTCTCACCTGATGAGAATGTTTAACTCGTACCAGAAGCTTACTTTGGAGTTCCTGAGTTCCCATACTCACTTACCTAATTGTGGACTAGGAACCAGAAGAGGGGTGATACTTTTTAGGCTTTTCGGCATTGAGTATAATTACACCATTAGCGAGTTTGCTGCCCTGTTGGGATTTCCCAATGGATTAGATGCTTTTACTGTGGTTCTGGAAGAACTTTTTGAGTACCGTGAGCTAGAGCGCTTTTGGGGTAGTATCGCCGGAAATGATGATCCCGAAAAGCATGAATTCCAATCTGAAAGCATCCATAATCCTGCCTTCCGGTATTTCCACAAGATCCTTGCCCACTACATTTTTGGTAAAGCTGAAAGCATCACCGGTGTTTCAAGAGAAGAGTTGTTCATCATGTTCTATGCTTCCCAAAACCGTCCGGTAAATGCTGCCACTTTCATGCTAGCAAACTTTGAGCGTATTGATCGGTAAAATAGAAAGTGTACTATTTTGCCTCTTGTAATAATAGGGAAACTTCCCCGAATATCGATCTCAGGGACTGCGCAAGAATAATGAGTTCAATTCAAGATTCAATTAAACAAAAACTTCAATTGGGTTTTGTTTGGTTGAATCTTGAATTGAACTCATTATTCCTGCGCAGTCCCTGAGATCGATATTCGGGGAATTTTCCCTATTATTACAAGAGGCAAAATAGTACACTTGCTATTTTACCGATCAGGTTTTTGGCGCCGTTGCCGGGGACTGCCATAATATTGAGTTTAAGTTGAGTTCAGTTAGAATTTTGTTGCTCTGCGACTAAAATTTTATTTTCAGCACTTGTTATTTTTTTCTAATTCTAATATTTGTCTAATCTGTGTATGCGAGGTAAGGCATCAGCTGAATTTCTTTTTGATGCAGAAATTGAAAGAACTTTGCACGCAAGGCGTAGACAAGCTCGGTTGGCTGCGCCGGAATCTGAAGAAGAAATTGTGACTGTTCATTCAGGTTCAGGTTCTGAAAGTGAAGAAGAAGTCATGGGTGAAAATCCACCTCCACCTGAGAGACTTCTCGGAGACTATGGTGCTACGAACACACCGGGTGGTAGACTAACAATTGTCAACCAACCGGTAAATGCGGCAAATTTTCAATTGCATCCGAGCACAATAAATTAGCTGGAAAGAAAACCTTTCACCGGGAAGGTTAATGAAGATGCAAACAAGCACCTACAGAGGTTTCTGACCATGAGTACGACTTTAACAATTGAAGGGCATACAAAAGAGGCGAAGAAGCTGAGAAAGTTCCCATTCACCTTGGTCGAAGAAGCAGAAGAGTGGTTCTATTCTCTTCCAGCAGGAAGTATCACGTCATGGGAAGAGATGTAGAAGGCTTTCTTAAATGAGTATTTTCCCGCCTCGGTCTTTATAAGGAAGAGGTATGACATTTTGAATTTCAAGCAGCAAGAGGGTGAACCCTTAAGAGATGCGTATAAAAGATTCAAGAGGACCCTAGTGGCATGTCCAACTCACAACGTGGACAAAACTGACCAAATGCAGATATTTGTCAATGGGCTCAAAATGAAAACAAAGAAGTTGATCGATATAGCAGCTGGAGGCTCAACAAATTTCACAACAGCCTCTAGCATTATCAAAATCATTGAAGCGATAGCTGCAAATGAGCATTTGGAGTTGTATGACAGGTGTACCAATAAACCTGAAAGAGTAATTGATCTGAAGTTGGAAACCTCAAAAATTCGGGTTGAAGATGCCATAGCTGCAGAGGTAGAAAAGAGATTAAAGGCTATGAATATAGGTACTCAACAGGTTAATCAAGTCCAACAAGCTCAACCTGTAATCTGTGAAATTTGTAATGGCCCTCACCAAACTGTGTGTTGTGTTGCTACTCCCAAGCAAATTGAAGAAATAAAATTCTTGAGGCAAAATAATCCGTATTCTAACACCAATAAACCAGGGTGGAAGAATCATCCCAACTTCTCTTGGAAAAATCAACAACAAAATCCTCAGAAGGCGGAGTGGGAAGTAGCTATTGAGAGATTGGCTAGACAATGCAACCACAGGAACACCACAACTTCAATCAAAAATCTGGAAGTTCAAGTGGGTCAAATAAAACAGCATCTCACTCTACAGGCACAAGGTACCTTTTCGAGTTCAACTGTGAAAAATCCGAAAGACCAAGAGAAGATTAATGTTGTTACTACAAGAAGTAAGAAAGTGGCAGAATCTGAAAAAGAAAAAGAGGAAATAGATGACCCCATGGTAATAGAGGTGGATTTGGAAATAAGAGAAAATCCAAAAGAGCCAGAGGTTGTGGTACCGCCGGGTAAACCATTTGAAGAAAAAATAAGAAAGTTGTCGAACCGGTGATCAAACTGCCTTTCCCTTCCAGAGTGACAAAGAAGAATTCAAAAGAGAAAGACTTTGAGAATTTCACTGCCTTGTTCAAAAAGTTAGAGGTAAATCTACCCTTCTTCGAAGCACTTGAGCACATGCCCTTGTATAGGAAATTTATGAAGGAGGTGATGGCGAAAAAGAGATCACTGGGAGGGGAATTAAAAATTGCAACTGAGAAGTGTGGTATAGTCTCGACAGCAAGAAAGATCCTAATAAAGAGGAAAGACCCTGGAGCGGTGGCGATACCATGCACTATCAAGAATACAACATTTAAAAATGTACTCCTCGATTCTGGTTCTAGTGTGAGTTTAATGCCTCTGTCCATTTTCAAAAAGCTTGAATTGGAAAAGATTAGTGAAAGTAAGACACAGTTAAGGTTCACCGATCACACCATTAAGAAATCATATGGGGTAGCTGAAGATGTACTTGTGGAAGTTGATAAGTTTGTATTCCCTGTTGACTTCCACATCATGGACATTCCGGAAGAAGAAGAAACTCGTATCCTTCTTGGGAGACCATTTTTGTCGACAAGTCGCTGCAACTTCGACATTGAAAAAGGGACACTAATGCTGAAATCATTTGATGAAGAAGTAACCTTGAAGATGTTAGGAGTTAAGAAACATAGGGCGGTTGTAAATTATCAAACTTCTGATGGTATGACAGAAAGTGAGGAAAAAGACAAAAAGCCTAAACAACTCCAACAAAAAGTGTCAAGCATAGCCTCTCGGGTGGAACCAACTCCTATGACCACCAAATGTTCTAAGAAAAAGAACGGTGAAAAGATGAATGAGGAAAGTGAATTGAAGAGAAAAGATGTTCATACTTTTCATCATCATGAGTTTTTGGTTTCAGAGGTGAAATGTTCCAGGTGTTTGGATCACCTCTAAATACCTCCCTTGATGTGTTTGAATACTTACTTTCAAAGGAAGAGCTTTGGTTTGAAGAATCCGAGTCTTCTTGCCAAAGAACCTTTGAAAAACCCAATTATGAGGGGAGAAGAGAGAAAGCAAGATTTATGTTGCTTTGGTGTGGTTTGATACTGAGGTATGCACTTGTATTTATAGGCAAAATGTTCAGAGAAATTGGAGATAGTAAGCTTGCTTAATGAGGGAGTTTTGGTTTCTTGGCCATGAAGAAATTCAAGGAATCTCCAAGATGCAATGATGGTGTTTTTGATCTAGATCCCCGTCCATTGATCTCTTCTGATCATAGGGGACAACTCTAATGCAGAATGGCTTCCAATTGGCTTAGGAGAAGATTCCTTGATGATTCACCAATAATCCATTTTGTAATGATTACTTAATCACATGGCATTGAATTTTGGAATATTCTTCAATCTCTTTGCAATGATGCATTTGATCCTCTCTTATCCCTCATAATGTTTCTGAAGTTTAGAGGTACCAAATAGTGTAGCCATTTGCATAAAATTGCAAGTTTCAAACTTAGGCATGAACTATAATTTCACTCCATGAGCCCAACTTTGAACCATCATAACTCCTAGCTCAAAATGAATTGGGAGAAGTTTGAGCACAATTTGGAAAGCCCTTAACATGTACTTCAATTCATTAGTTTGGAGTTTCTTTAAAATCACTTGGGAAATTTGTGAAAAATGTGCTTAAAGTTTGAAGAAAACTAGGGTTTCTTGCTAGTTTCATGGAGGCAGCAACTTTGAAGCTCCATATCTCTTCAATTGTTGATTTCTAGCCCAAAAATCATATGTGACAAAGTTGTTCATTGGATCAAAATCTACAACTTTGATGTTGGAAGTTTATTTCAGTTTGTACTTGAAATTTTGAGATATTCCCCTCCAAAGTTTTGAAAAAAAGACCTTTAAACACTTAGAAAAATTTCTAAGTATAAAAAGTCAATCTTTGACTTTTTGATTCTTGATTGATTTTCTTGATTTCTCTTGGTAAAATGACTTCAATAATCATATATTGATGATATTGATCCTTAAAAGTCATATTTTGATCCAAAACCCTAAAAGTCAAAGGTGATCTTGTACAGTTGACTTTTTCCAGATGAAGTGAAATCTTGGACTTTGGTAATGAATAAAGTCCTCCTCTTCAAATGAGTGATATGAATGATTATATTGAGGTAATAGAAGTTCTTGAGTCATGTTTTGAGTTGTGGATCCATGTCCTGATTAAAAGTCAACTGCCAAGGTGAATTAGGTCAAAAACCCTAATTGTCGACCAGATGAAATTGATGATTGTAGGTCTTGAATTGAGGTACAATGCTCAATGGATATTGTTAGATGGATCATTTGAAGATGATTTAATCCTTTGAGTGATGTCCTGGAGCTTTATAGGGTTTCCCAAATGTGGTCCCTGATTTCAGCCATTGATGGGCTCAAAACCCTAGTCTGGTGATCTGAGTTAACCTGAGTCTTGATGACTGGTGTCTAATCAATCATAGGTGAATGAATAAATCATTTGAGTCTTGTGATTGTTTTAAAGGTCATTGTCTCATTGATTGATCATTTGCCTAAACTCTTTTGTCTTTGAGCACCCTCGATTGAGTATCAAATAAACAAGTGACTGCTCTGAGTACCTGTCTTGAGTTTGATGATATTTTTGGAGGTGTGACATCTCAGGGGGGTCAAAATTAGGGTATGACAGAGACGTGGGCCTTCAACATTGGGCCTGAGCTGGCTGTCTCTCCTTTTCTTCCTTTTGCACCTAAGAATTTGAATAAACATGGAAATTACGCATATAAGAGTTAAGAGCACATAAAAATGCATTTATTGAATGGAAAGTTTGCAACAAAGAAAATAAAAACAATACGACTCCCCTATACTTAAAACGAGCATTGTCCTCAATGTGCTAAAATAAGGAAAAGAAATATTAGTCCTCGTTATTCCGACCGCGTGCTCTGCCTCCTCCTCGAGTTCGGGGGCGTCGACGCCTATTATCTTACATGTCATCAACACGAAGGCTAAGAGCATGCATTTCATCGCTAAAGCCCGCCATTTGGTTAGACATTTCTTCATAGTGGCGGTTATTCTAAGAGGCATAGTCGTGTTGTTCCCGCTGTATGTCTCTAACCAACAACAATGTTTCGTTTTGATTCATTTGCATCGTTTGAAAAAGTTGATCTTGTCGTAAAATAGCAGCATACATGGCGTCAAGAGTGGCCGGTGGAGGATTATTTTATGGAAGTGGTTGAGCAGCAGGGTGGGGATTTTGAGGTTGAGGGTGTCCATGATTAAACTTTTGTTCCATTTCATCCACCGCTTTGTTGTGTGGTTCAGCTTGGTTTTCTTGTTGTGCAGGTGCATCTAGATCAAAGCGCCAATGCTGAAAATATCGTACGTTAATTCAATCCAAACATGATTAAAATTATATTTGGGACCGGGTTTTGGTTAACCACCAATGTGTATCTCCCATCTAGCCTTGGAGAGATTAGGTGTGAGTCACGGAAGTAGATGTAATCTAGGAATTGTGCCGGCATTAAATATTGACTAAGAAAGAGAAGTTCATCGGCGAGACCTAACGAGTAGGCAAAGGTGGTGATAATACCGCCAAAACAGAAAAAATTAGTTCTGGTTGAGTTTATGCATCCTTGGATGTGGTTCAGCATAGAAGGGGCAACATTTACTCTTCAGCCATTCAGTGCGTAGTATATGATGAACAATTCACTCTGGTTGACCTTATGGTTGTTGGTTCTTCCAAACATAGTGTTTCCCAAAATATGATGGAAGTGTCGTATAGCGGGGTTATCGATGCCAGAAACATATAGATTTTGCCAATCGTCAACTTCTTCGCCAGTTAAATTTTGCCAGAGTGTGTAACAGATATGTTTCCAAGATTCTCATTCAAAGTCGTCGAAGGGCCTATAGTAGACATTTTGCCCTCGTGAAAAATGAAAAAGTCTAGCAATCTCATTTTGATCAAAATCGTATTCGCGATTGAACATCCGGAATTGCACGGTACCTGTCAGGAATGGTTCTTCTGTAGTTGTGTCGTAATTGAAAGAACTGAGGAATTCCAAAACTAGCGGCTCAAAAGTAGGAGAAGATTGGGTGCATAAATGATCTAGGCTAGTGTTGGTCACCATAAAATTTACACTATCAGTTAGTCCCAACGTCTCTAAAAAGTCGGTGTCCATATATTTCGTAGGGACAACTGAGCGTGTATACAAAGCTAAGTATTTTCTCCTTTGATTTCCACCATCATTTTCGCGAAAGATAACGGTGGACAGGTCTGGTGGTGGTCTCTCTGGTCTCACTTGTCTGATGATGCTCCTAGGAGGCATGGTTGGTAAGGTTTGTAAGAGGTGGAGAGTTTGGAAAGAATAAGAGTGGAGAGAAATGGTAATAAATTAGTGATATATGGAATGAATTTATATGGGAGTGATGGATGTTGAATGGGTGGAGTGATAAATAATATTGATGATAGTGGAGGAAGTTTGAAAGAAATGAGTTAAAGATAGTGAGTTAATGAGAAAGTTTGATAGAGGTGAGTTAATGAGATGAAATGGGGTGTTTTTATTGTGAAGTGATGAATTAAATGAGGGAGAGGAAAATTTGGAAATGAAAAAGGATCCATGGGAACAAAAATTAGCACGCGTGGGACAGAAGAGAGATAAAGACGTGTGTCTCTTTATCTGTTAAAGCTGAGACGGGTGTCTCATGCATGCAGACAAGAATCAGAGGCGGGGGCCTCACGTGTGGAACAGAAGAATCACGAGCTGCATGTTGAGACGGGGGTCTCAAAAGCCTGAGATGGGCGTCTCCAGGAGCTTAGAAGCTGGGACGGGAGTCCCCATAGAGGGAGACGGGAGTCTCAATGTGTATGCATGTATGTACATTTTTGTCTTTTGGTAAGAGTGTTTTAGAACATAGCTTGTATGTATATTGTACTGGTCAAATGCTTTGATAAAAGCGTTTCAGAAAATAGCATATAAGTATACTGCTATAGCAACTTATAGCAGACTGATAAATCATTTAGTACAGTAAAGATATGAATATAAATAAAAGTAGTACAACAACGCAGCACATAAAATAATGAAATTTCATTAATAGCAAAATGTAGTGTTGATACTGAATAGAAAATTTAGCAGGACATGAGTAAAAATGCAGAAATCTGAATCCTAAAAATATAATAATATTTTAAAATTAACTAAAAAGAAAATCCTAAGACTAAAAATAAAATAAAAGTCTTCATTCGGTGCGTCTTAGCCACTATTTCGGTTTCCATTAAAAGGCGGGACGGAGTAGATGTGTTGAAAAACCTCATCTAACTGTGTTGTCACGGTGTCCATAAATCCAAAAATATCCATCCGCACGGCCTGAATTTCTTCGCGCACATGCTGAAGTTCATGTTGCAGGGCATCAATTGCCATACCATGACTTATCGGGTGATGGGAATGATCTATCGGTTGTGGAGCATTTCTCGGGGCAGCCGATTCAGCAGATGTAACAGGACGCGCAAGAGGAGTGGGGCGCGGAGGAGAAGCTACTTCATAATAACCAGACGGAGAGGGGTGACTCACAGAGGGTAGTGCAACTCTAACTGCAGCTTCCTAGCATTCACCAGAAAGTCCCCCTTTTTATTTCCTGAAACAAAAAACAAGCAAACACAAAAAGAAAACTAAGTTGTTAAAAGCATGGGTTGCCTCCCACGAAGCGCTTCGTTTAACGTCACATGGCTCGACGATCCATTCCCCTTGTTAGGGTGGCATATATGACACAAAGAACACATCATCTTTTTTCTTTCTTTTGTCTGGTAGCAATCCCATGAACTTAAAGTATCGATGATGTTGCCGCCAAATCCATTTTAGCTTGATTTTATTGAACAAGGCATAAATGTCTTCCAGTACTTTGTCAATTTCTTCTCTTTCATCTGCCTTGTTGTAAAAATAGTTTTTGGGGATACTCTCTTGTTAAAGATTTTCTTGTTGGGTGACCACATCTTCACAAATTGTTAAATTTGTGGTTTTATCCAAAACTCGATCATCTTCAAGTTTCCTTATTTCTTCTTCCCCAAATTTATTTTTTACCTCAAATTCTTCTATTCTTACTGCATCCTCTTCATCTGATATTATGCATTTTTCTTCTGGTTCCACATATTCTTCTTCCAACTCTAACTTTCTCCAAATAAACCTATCTGGATAAAAGTTAGCTTCCTTACATTCATTCATAAGGATTCTTACCTCTCTCTTATATGCTTTAAAAAATTTAGTCGCCTCTTCCAAGGTGACTCCTGAATCAGGCGACCAACTTGCAGGAGATACAGGTGCCAATGTATCAAAACAATACATAACTACAAAACTCAAACAATTTGTTAGTAGCAAAGTATAGAAGAATTTATGAAGCAAAAATAATCAGACTTTTTTTTCTTTGTTTTTATAATAAAATCAAATTCAAATAAACAAAAACTGAAAACAAAATTTTAGTTGACGAGCAACAAAATTTCAATTGAACTAAAATTAAAACTCTATATTTTGGCAGTCCCCGGCAACGGCTCCAAAAACTTGATCGGAAAAATAGCATGTGTACTATTTTCCCTATTATTACAAGAGGCAAAATAGTACACTTCCTATTTTACTAGTCAAGTTTTTGGCAACGGCGCCAAAAACTTGATCGGTAAAATAGCAAGTGTATTATTTTGCCTCTTGTAATAATAGGGAAAATTCCCCGAATATCGATCTCAGGGACTGCGCAGGAATAATGAGTTCAATTCAAGATTCAATTAAACAAAAACTTCAACTGGGTTTTGTATGGTGATTCTCACTTAGCGAAAAGTAAAATAAGCAGTAAATGAAATTGACTTTTTAACAAATATGAGTAACATGCTAGGGATAGTGGGTGATTGACAATGTAACAACTCTGATATTTCTATTGCAACAACTTCTTTTCAATACTCAATTACCAATTCTTAAGGTTGTTTGATCCTAAGTCCTTAGTGAAAAAACCTTTGATCCTAAGGTTGTTTGAACCTATTGCAACAACTTATTTTCAATAATCAATTAAGTTATCAAGAATACCCGGTTACTATAAGGTAATCCTAGTCCTAGGTAATATCAATTATAGCATATTCTCATGAAAGCATTATCAATGGTGGTCCAACCTAAACGATAATCATACATCAATTCCAATTTGTCCGAAAGGAAAAGCATTAGAAACATCAAGAGTATAAATCAACAATGAAAAACATGATTGTTATTGCAATTGCAAACTCAGAGTCATTACAAAGTGAAATTAGAGCCACCCCCCTAGCATTGGGGGGTTTAGCTACTCATAGTAATCAAAGAAAACATAATAATGAATAAAGACATTACAAGAAATTGGAGGAGATTGAATCTTCAAATGCTTTCGTTCATGAAGATCTTCTTCTCTCCAAAACCCTTGCTTTCTCCAATCTTCTCATGTATTATTTTCTCTAATCTGTCAAAAAGTCCCCTTCTCCTTACACAAGCTTCGTTTAAATAGTATCAGCCTCAGTCTCAGCAAAAAGTCCAAAGTACCCTTAATAACAAGACCAATTGAAACAAATCACCAAGTGAATTTTTCCATTTGCATCCATCAACATGGGCCGTGTTGATTAACACGGGTGCCCGTGTTGATTTTCTGATTCATGTGGCTTTTTTTTCTTTGCTGCAGGCCCATCAACACGGGCAGTGTTGATTAACACGGGTGCCCGTGTTGATTCACTGACTGACGTAAGGTTAAAATTCTACGCAGACCTATCAACACGGGCCGTGTTGATTAACACGGGTGCCCGTGTTGATTCACTATTTTCAGCTCGTTCACTCCTTTCCTGAAGCTTTCAACACGGGCCGTGTTGATTTACACGGGTGCCCGTGTTGACCTCCTGATTCTTCAACAGTTCCCATCTTTCAGCCTTCCGGAGTCCCTTGAGTTCTGTCATTAGTTCCTCTGATCACACGCATCAACCTACAACACGAACACTACCAAACAAAGGCATAAAGAGGATCTTTTGACATAAACTTTAAACCAAATGCAATGCAATACTATAAATTAATAAATACGATAAATTAACTTAAAGAGCAATAAAACAACTGAATGTGTTACCGAGATGATGAATTTGTGCCGGATGAAAGACATAACTTAATAGAAATGGTGACCGATCACAACCCCAAACTTATCTCATTTCTTGTCCTCAAGTAATGTATTGAGACTAAACAGAGGTCACCCACGAATTACTCCTCTCCACAACACAGCCCGTGTTTTTCGCAACTTGGATTTTTCCTTCCCAATCAGGCTTCTGGTTTCCTGAATCGAACTATCTACCACACTTTCACATCAGAGGGCTTCTTTACCTGCAAACTTTTCACGCTCTCACCAGATCTCTCGGGGTTAAAGTGTTTGCACTCATAGTACCCAAAGTATGCAATATCAACTCTTAATTTTGAATTTACTCTATCTTCACTACACAAACATATTCCACACAATTTATGAGGTCTTTTGGGTTGTAACGGGGCTCAGGTACGGTAGGATAGACAAATGAATGGATAACAAAGGGTTTTGGATTCGGCTTCATGTTATTTTTCTCATTTTTGTGCCTCACTAATAACCTTGGGGTTTATTCACTTTGATTCTTCACTCAATTTTTTTTTGAACATGTTTGAGTCTTTAGTCACGGCAAATGCTTTTCTCTTCTTTCTTTCTTTTTTTATTTCTTTTTATGCACTTGCTCTTTTTCTACGAATTGTCACCCCAAACTTAGCTTTTTGAACACTTTATAATTTACAACAATCATGCCGAACAAGGGTAGGAAGTGTATAGTTACGGATGAACAGGGGTTTAATTCAAACAAAAAGTTTAAGGCTCAACGGGGTTCACAAAGGATAAACATAAAGTAAAGGATGGATAGAAAGGCTAAGGGTTAAACAAACAACATGCCTCAGTGTGTGTCCTCATGTTGTGCTATGTAAAAAGAACATACGCAAAATCAGAGTGATAAGGTCATACCTGACTGAACTCTCATGATGATATTTTAGTGTCTGGCCTTTGTACACTCACCATGTTGGTTATGCTTACAAGCTCTGAAGCCTCCTCGTGTCATGTGGTTTCTTTTCCGACTCGGGTATGTGGTGGTCGTTTTCTTTACCTCCCCGTTTCACTTGGGAGGACGGCACGCTAAACCCTTCACGCGAAATTTGGAAGGAGAATGCGCCCGTGGTGGGATGAATTTTATTTCAGTTCTTCCTACGATATCACACGAACTTTCTTATTTGTCCTACGAGTAGGAAAGGGAAAAAAAGATCTCAACTAAACCCTAGGAGTTTGCTAAGTGTGGGGATTTACACCTAGACTAGAAATTCTGGAGTCCGGGAGGTCGGTTATACATAGGGAAGTGTTTAAACACCCTACATATCTGTAGTACTCTATAGGAACCTTCTCTGTGTCATTGTGTTTGTGTTTATTGCTATGATTGGGAAAGTTTCTCCTTTGTATTAGGAGAGAGAATTGAATTGATTTTAAAAGACAGACAGACAGACAGACTGACTATTTTTGGTATTTTATTAGCTCGCTGAGATTCCTTGTGAACCTCATGCCTACATATCCCTAGTGGAAGTCAGAGCTTAATGTAGTTCGGGGAACTAACTAGGGAAATTAATTGTTTTTGGTGCCCTGTTTGAAGCTCAAGGTTGAAGCTTGGAATTAAATCTCTGTTTACAGTAAAGAGACATGAAATTATCTCTACAGAGAGGTATTTGTACTATTCTACCACAAACATTTAAAGGAGTGACAGAATAACTGAATTCATTTCATTCAAGAGGGGGACCTTACTTGTGTATGTGCAAGTATACCAGTCAAATGCCTCTTAAATGAAAGAAAGATGCTCATCCAAATTAGGGAAAGTTACCACATGTCTGGGTTTTACTGCCAGCTCATGCCTTTCAAAATCCTAAATGGGGGACTTGATTAAAATTGAAATGAAATGTTTGTTTGTTTGAATGTGGTAGAGTAGTAAAAATATCTCTCTATGGAGATAAGCTATGTCTATTTACTGTATAAAAGATTTGACTTTAGCTGGCTTGTATGAGGCCCAAGCTTGAGGCTTTTTTTTGATTGATTAATTAATATTATTGACTCTGGGAGATGACTCCACTGGGAATTAATTACAGGGTATTTTTGTGTTCTGTACAAAGCCCAGAATTGAGGCTGACTCTACTTAGGGAGACTCTATTTGTGTGCCTTGTACAAAGCCCAAGGTTGTGGCTAACTCTAGCTAGGGGAAAACATTATTTTCTGCCTTGTACAAAGCCCAAGGTTGTGGCGGACTCTTAAATGAATTAAGCATTGATGACTATATGGGGAAAGATCCTAAGTGTTAGGAATCTTTGACACATGAAAGATATGGTTTATCTGCCTTGTACAAAGCCCAAGGTTGTGGCTACTGAGTGATGAAGGACTCACTGGGGAGACTCTATTATCTGCCTTGTACAATGCCCAAGGTTGAGGCTGACTCTTGACAGGGGAGTTTTATTGTTTGGGTGCCTTGTATGAAGCCCAAGGTTGAGGCTAACTGTTTTTGTTGGTTTTGACTCTACTGAGGAGGTTTTATTTATTAAAAGACTATTTTTCTTTGGAAGCTAACCCTTTCCAGGGATTTTGACTCAGCTGGTGAATTTGTCTTGTTAAAAGACTGACTTTTATCATGTTTTTTTTTTGGAGGCTGACCCTTTCCAGGGGTTTTGACTCTTTTGGGGAAATTATCTCCTAAGAGAATGAAATTATTTATTTATTAATTTTGGAGGCTAACCCTTTCCAGGGATTTTTTATTAAAATGGAGGAATGTGTGGAAGCTAACCCTTTCCAGGGATTTTGACATTTTAGACAGATGTTGGAGGCTAACCCTTTCCAGGGGTTTTTGACATTTTAGACAGATGTTGGAGGCTAACCCTTTCCAGGGGTTTTTTATTAAAATGGATGGCAGAAAGATTATCTAGTGAGACTTCTTGTTTAAAGCCCAAGATGAAGGCTGACTCAATGCTGAGGATGATCAAACATGGATCCTAGACTCTGCTAAGGAAGATTGATGAAGATAAGGGTGACAGAGACTGTCCATGTCTCTCATTCCAAAAGGTGTACTCAATGCAAAATTGAGACAAACTTAGCTTGTTTAAAGTCTGGTTTAAATTGGAAGAAACTCACCAGGGTAGGCTAAAAGGTGACTAAAGACCTGTTCCTATGTTTATAAGAAACCTGATGGGTCCTTGTATACAAGCTCAAGAGGAAGCTGGAAATGCTTTTAAGAAGCCTGTGGGTCCTTGTACAAAGCCCAAGAGGAGGCTAATCGAGGGTCCTTGTTATAGCACAAGAGAAAGCTTATGTAGTTTTGAACTTATTTTGGCTCTAAGCAAATGGGTAAGAGGTTTCACCGGGAATAATTCCTCTTTGGGTGGATGTGTCCTATATTTGGATTCTAAGGTTTTTACCAAGATGTTTCACCGGGAATAATTCATCTTGGGGGTTTGAACTACAGATCTCTAATTAGGAAAGAGCCTTCACCGGGAAGACATTCTCAATCCTAGGTCATATTCCTATAATATATATATAGTTTAACTGTCCTAAGGTTTATACTCAAACGTAGTTCTAAACTAATATATATATATATATGCACAGTTTATATTTGACAGTAATTTAAATAAAGACTGTAAATTGAAAGCTTGTAAAGCCTAACCTGGATGGAGTGGAGGCCTTTGAAGAAGTATGTACAGAGCCTCAACAGTATTTTTGTTGTTTTTGTTGATAACAGTTGAATGTATATGATAAACAGTTAATGGTTTTTGAAAACAGAAGAAGTGAAGATGGACAAAGGTCACATAGGTATCTGAAGAGTTTCACCGGGAATAATGCCCTTCAAATACCAGAAGAATGTTTTGAAAACAGAAAGAAGATTTTGGAAATACAGTTTTGAAAACAAGCTAAGAAGAGAAGGTTTTTGGGACTTACACTCTATTAGAGGCCCAGTACTTTGCAGTACTGGTGTAAAAGCAATTTAAAAAAAAATGATCTGGAATGATACAAGGTTTTGTTGTTTGAAAACCTTAATCATCCGTTTAATCGGAGACTGATAACAGCTTTGAAAATTGACAAAAGTCAACTTAATTAAAGTAAAAATAAAGATTTTTACTTAATTAAGACCTAAACAATTAGGGTTTTATCATAAAATTATTTACAAAGTGATTTAGGTTAAAACAAAGTGAAAAATATGTATTCAAGTATTTAAGAAAACACCTAAAACATACTATTTTAAACCTAATAAAAATACATGAAATAAATAATATTTTTATGATTTTTTTGATTATTCACAAAATAGATATGTTAAATAAGAAGTGTGTAAAAAATGAAGTGAAAATGATTTAATTTGATAGGTTAAATATTCATGTGAAGTTGTGAAGGAAATAAGTGTGAAAAGTGGTAAAAAATATAGAAATGTCTTCACCAAGGCTTGAACTCACGCCCTTTAGGTCACACACCCAAAACCAAACCACTGGGCCAGCGCGCGCATGGTGAAAGTAACTTGCACTCATTTGGTTATGTTTTAAAACAAGTAGTAAATCATTGAAAAATAAAAGAATCAAAAAGTCTGGGGCGAGGGGGATTCGAACCCCAGACCTTGGGCACGCGCAACACACAAACACTCTCTACCACTGGGCTATCACGTTTTAGTCGTTAATGAAACAGGTATCAATCAAAATAAAATAAACTTAGACCTGAGTTTGAAAATTGCGCGCCACCACCATCTTCGTCTTCAACCTCAAGCTCTCAAATTTCAAATTTATGAACTTGCTCATTTCTCCACCATTTGCAAAGATGTAAAGACCAAACTTGCTCTAAATTTACTCACGATTCTAAATATGTAACTAACATGTACTTATATTAACTACATCTAACTAATTTACCAGAAATCGTGAAGAACCCTAAAACTTAAAAATCAAATTAAATGGCTATGCTGAAAGATAAATGAATGATGATAGAGGGTTTTCAATCCTCTGATGATGCTGAACAAGATAGAATCGAGCTTTATCACAAAGAGTGCTTAAATTAAAGAGGTGAGGTTCAGAAACTTACCTCTGAAACTGAAGGTCGTGAGGATGATTGAGAGCACCTGGGCTTGAATGAATGATCTCAATAGCTTCCCTGAGACTCAATGATGCTAACTGGATGTTTATTATAGCCTGAATCCTTCTGAATTGTTCTATGGACCTCCCTCGATTTCAGCTTCAAGTGAACATGGAGGGTGTTGAATTTAGAGTTACAGATGGGCTGCAGCCATCTGGTTAGCTTCACTATGACCTGAGGAGTGTGCCTGGATGATTGGCTTGGCTCAGAACCTCCTGAATTACTCCATGGACCTCCAACTGCAAATGCTCCAAAGTGAGAGCAACAATGGTGTTCCTCCACTTACAGAAGTGATCCAGGTGCTTGGATCACCTCAAATGACCTCCCTTGAGATGTTAGAATGCTCACTTCCCAAAGATAAGCTCTGGTTTGAAGAAATCGATTCTTCTTGCCAAAGAACTTTGAAAAACAATGAACAAAAGAAAAGAAAGAGAAAGCAAGTAATATGGTTGCTTTGGTGTGTTTTCTGAATGAGGATGAGGCCTCTATTTATAGGCAAATGGATCAGTATAGCTGCAGAGGAGTGAGCTTCCTTAGTGAAGTTGATTTGGTTTCTTAGCCATGAAGGAAATTTGCAAATATCTCTTATGCAATGATGAGAATTTTGATTCCATTTGATCAATCCCCTAGCCCTCGATTTTGCTTGATCTTAGGGGACAATTCTGAGCCAGAAATGAGCTCTAATTGGTTGGTGAGAAGATTCCTTGGGTGATTCATCAATTTGCCATAAATTCACAAATGTAATCATTACATAATCACATGTTCTTGTTTTTAGAATCTTCTTCAATTCTTATGGCATGGTGAAAATGAATGCATGGCATGTTTGCAGATGTATTATGGGTCATGTAGCATCTGTATTTGAGGTCATGTGCACAAAATTTCAAAGTTCCAAAATGATGCATGACCTATAATTTTACTTCATGAGGCCAACTTTGAACAAGCATAACTCTTAGCTCAAATTGAATTTTGAGAAGGTTGAACACAATTTGGAAAGCCCTAAACATCTACTTTAAATCATTAGTTTATGTCTTCTTCAGAATCCTTTGGGAAATTTGTGAAAAATGAGGCCAAAGTTGGAAGAAAACTAGGTTAAAACACTTAGAAAAATTTCTAAGTGTTTATGACCTAAACTTCAAAATTTCCAAAACTTCATAAATGGTTGATCTTTTGAAAAAAGTTCCCTTGTAAGATGTTGTTTTATTTGGCAAGATCTACAACTTTCATGTTGGAAGTTTTTTGAGTTGTGTAGGTGAAATTTTGAGATCTCACCATGCCTTCAAAAACCCTAATTCCCGACTTTTCGCTCCTTGATGAATTTCTTTGAATTTCTTTGGCCAAATGACTTTGACATCCATATATTGATGATATTGATCTTTGAAAGTCATTTTTTTGACCAAAAACCTTAAAAGTCAATGATGATCCTTCACAGTTGACTTTTCCTGACAAAGTGAATTTTTGGGCTTTTGTGTAGAAATAAGATCTTCTCCCCAAATGGATGATATAAATGGATTATATGGAGGTAGTAGAGATCCTTGAATCATGTCTTGAGTTTTGGATTCATGCCCTGATCAGAAGTCAACTATCTTGGTGAATTAGGTCAAAACCCTAATTTGTCGACCATGTGAAAGTAATGACTGTAGACTTTGAATTGAAGTGTGATGTCCAGTAGACCTTGTAATATGAGTTATTTGAAGATGATTGATGTCTTTGAATGACCCTCTGAGGTTTTTTAGGGTTTCCCAAATGTGATCCCTGATTTCAGTCCTTGATAGGCTCAAAACCCTAGTCTGGTGACCTGAGTAAACCTGTACTCATATGACTGGATGTCTAATCAATCATAGATGATAAAAGTGAAGTTTTTGAGCCCCATGATTGTATTAGAGACTAGTCTTTGTATTGATTGATCCTTTGTCTGAGCTTTCTTGTCTTTGAGCATCCTCGATTAGGTACCAGATGGAGAAATGACTGCTCTGGGTACTTGTCTTGACTTGATGAAAAATCCTGAAGATATGTCATCTCAGGGGGGGTCAAAAATTAGGGTATGACAGATGCCCCTATTTAAGTTTCTTTTATCTGGAGGGAGAGAGATTGAGATCTCGATCTCTCCTGCGTAAAAGAGACTTAAATATCAAAGAATGCCCGAATTTTAGGCGCTCCTGAGATGTTGTAATTGATAAAATCTTTGCATGATTTGATCCCGTTGTCGCACTTGGCGGGGGATGAGGAGACAAACTCCTGCAGAAATACTTGATGTGGATTCTGGTGAATGGATGGCAATGTAGGATGCGCAATCCATCTTCTTTAACTAAGTGTTGATACTTAGAGAAAGGTAAACAACCTCCTCTCGTTCCGGATGTCCAAATCTCGAAACTGGTCTTAGTTGCGTTTGGACAATATCTCAGATAAAGAGAAAATTTCCAAAGGTTTGTTCCCTCGTCAAACTTCTTACCAGCACTTGGAGGTAAGATACCATTTGACGGTAATAAAGAAACTTCAAAGGTTTGTTTCCTCATCAAACTTCTCATCAGCACTTGGAGATGAGATACCATTTGATGGTAATAAAGAAACTTCAAAGGTTTGTTTCCTCATCAAACTTCTCATCAGCACTTGGAGATGAGATACCATTTGACGGTAATAAAGAAACTTCAAAGGTTTGTTTCCTCATCAAACTTCTTACCAGCACTTGGAGGTAAGATACCATTTGATGGTAATAAAGAAACTTCAAAGGTTTGTTTCCTCATCAAACTTCTCATCAGCACTTGGAGATGAGATACCATTTGACGGTAATAAAGAAACTTCAAAGGTTTGTTTCCTCATCAAACTTCTTACCAGCACTTGGAGGTAAGATACCATTTGATGGTAATAAAGAAACTTCAAAGGTTTGTTTCCTCATCAAACTTCTCATCAGCACTTGGAGATGAGATACCATTTGACGGTAATAAAGAAACTTTGAGGGTTTGTTTCCTCATCAAACTTCTCATCAGCACTTGGAGATGAGATACCATTTGACGGTAAATAAAGAAACTTTGCCATCTTCCCTTTTGACCTGGCATCTTTGAAAGATTGTCATATGGGCCCATGCTTTTTGAGGGGCTAATGACTTTGTCTGAAGGCGGACGAACTGTTTTCGGGGTGAAAACTGCCATTCGTCGATTGGTGCCTGGGGAATCAACAAACTGTTTTCTTAAGGGGAAAACTACCATTTATTGACTCTGTGGGGAACTAAACATCCCTGAAACAGACAAACTGTTTGAAGAAACTACCATTTGTCGATCTCTTGAGTATTTAACAGACAAACTGTCTTTCCTTGGGGAAAGACTACCATTTGTTGACTCCGCTGGGGATCATGAACTATCTTCTGGATGAAGACTACCATTCACTGATTCTGCTGGGGAATCATTTGTTGATCTGCTGGGAGATTCTGAATTATTTTCTTTGACGAAAAAGAAGGTGGCATCTCTCGACCTTGCTGGGGAAATGCCAAACTTTTGGGGAAGCCCAAAATGCGAAGCAGACTATCTTATCTGAAAAAGACTGTTGAATGTTGCTTTTTGCAAGAGAATCTCGGCAAAGGAATTCCAAAAGTGAACAAACTATCTCCTTGAGGGAGACTACCATCTGTTGACTTGCTTGGGGAAATCTCTCTACATGGATCGTTGTCTTGCAGGAAAAAGTTTCTCCAGGACTTGCAGGGGAAACTTGAGTTCATGCCCTCATGACTCGGGCATTCTCACGATTAAAAGCCTAATTTGACTATGCAGTTGTGATGTAATGTATGCATGAATATTATGACAATTATAAAATGTAAAGTGAATGTGAATAGAATTGTCGCGGATGTAAAATCCTAATGATACGACTTGAATTTTTGTTGATCAGAAGATGTCCTCTTCTTGTAATTCGAACTCTGTTTGGAATATCTGGCTACCAGTTGTCCGCTGTCCGAAGTAAATGATATGAATTGAAGTGAAGATCCGTC